>NC_081845.1:76642379-76996120 GCF_963259705.1 Myotis daubentonii | reverse complement strand
GTGGGTGAGCATTGCCCCTGAAACTGTGATGGTCTCAATCTGCACAACCATTGGTGTGGCCCTAAATTAAGGGTTAGCTGATAAGTGGATTTGCTTTCTTTTATCAATACATTTATAGAGCTTCTCCTGTGTAGATGGCTGGGATTTCATTCTTGCCTTGGAGTTTCCTATATGCTGTGGGAAGGTAAAATTAAATGCAAAGCTAGAAATGCAAAACATAGTAGATGCCAAGTGTCCCATGAGTTGTGCAGAAGGCTTCTGAGAAACACTGGGCCTATTAGGTCTCTGTAAGTAGTGTCCCAGGGTCACGTAACTGGGGATACACCCCTACACTGCCGCCTCCTCAGAGGTTCTCCATGCATATGAGCAGGTGGAAGGCTTGGGGATGGGGCTACCACAATGTAACCTGCATACCTTTTGGTAACCCAGAATTCCCCCTTCACTAGAACATAAAAACCACTCTTGTATCAATTAAACACTCCAAGAAAAGGGGGAGGTGCTGTTGAAGATACATGCTGAGGATAAGGAAGGAAGAATCACCCTGGGCTACAATTCCTGTTCAAGGGAAGCATCTCAGGGAGGCAAAGGAAGAGCGGCACAGCCTGTTGAGATAGACAGCATTCAGATGAGCAGGGGCAGGGCAGAAAGAGAATGCTAGGGAACCGTGACAGCGAGGCAGGAAGGTGGGAGCACACACACAGACACACACACATGCCCCAACACATCACACACACACACACACACACACACTCTCACTCACTCACACACACACACATCCCCCCCACACACATCTCCCCCCCACACACATCCCCCCCCACGCACACATCCCCCACCCCCCCCACACACACACATTCCTGACTCATGACTTTGGGAAGGGGCTGCGGAAAAATTGGAAGAGGTAAGTAGGAACCATCAGATTTTGAGTCTTAAATGTCAGGTGACAGCTCTAACTTTACTCTGTACATCACAATAAATACTGAAAGTTTTGCATAAGAAATGGCCATGAACCAAGCAATGTTTTACTGGCTGTTGGAGGAGAAAGACTGTATGTAGAAAGGAGCCCAGTTAGGAGGGCAGGAACAGGACGAGAAGACCTGAACTAGGGCAGTGGGAGAGGGGGTGATCTTGGCATTGAGTGGGTAGAGGCAGAGATGCTGGCACAGGACACTGTCCACAACAAAAAGCTATCCAGTGCAAAATGCTAATAGTGCCGAGGTGGGAGAACGCTGATTTTGAGGTGGAGATGGGGTAGTTTAACTCATCTTCTTGTTTCTAACCTGAAGTGCTTCATGGGTGTGTGGACTGAATTCTTGTTAAAAGCCAACAAAAATCAAAGTCACCACAGCAGCTTCTCTGACTCCATAGGAATGGGGTTGGTGGCATCAGCTGATGGCCATGTCTTCACCACTTGGGACTAGGTTGGAGCACAGAGCTTCTTATAGACAACACGCCCTGGTGAGAAATTGTCCTGATGGTACAAGAAGAAATAGACAGTCCCCCCAAAATAGCAGCCTGTGGAGATCCAAGCAGATACCTGTCACCCTGTTCCTACAACAGCTGACCCTCCTGGAGGCAACTGCGCCAGCGCTGTGTCAAAAGAACCTGGTCAGGCAAAGGCTGTGATTGCCCACAGGTTCCCTGGGCAAGAGGGGGAGAGAAAGAACTCAAATTTCCCATCACTCGGCATCTTGCTCTAACAGCACAGAGGGAGGCGGGTGTGACAGCTTTAAGCAGACGGCTGCTCTAGGTGAGCCAGGAACAGAGTGACTCCAAGGAGTTTAATGAGCCCAGAAAGGACACTTCACTTTGTTCACTAGACTGTTTTCACCAAGAATCCCTGACTGGGTGTGCAAACCTGTTTGAGTAAGATATCTTGCAGTTTCTCTTGGTTGCCTATAAATACATTGCAAAATGTACAGCTTTGTAGAATCACAATCTGTTAGAAATATGAGGACACACCCTGGCTGGGGTGGCTCAATTGGTTGAGCATCATCCCATGCACCAAGAGGTCGTGGATTCGATTTCTGGTCAGGACCTGCCTGGGTGTGTGGGCTTGCTCCCCAGTAGGGGCAGCTGATCAATGTTTCTCTATCATAGATCTTTCTCCCCCCGCCCTTTCTCTCTCTCAAATACATAAAAATATATTGAAAAAATATGAGGACATGAAGAAATCAATGGTGGATACTGTTTACTGCTACATAGGAAAGAAGAGAGAAGGGCCTGAAACAGCATACGAAATGTCAGGGACCATTAGGTCAGTGAGTGACAGGTGCGCTCCTTTCTCCCTCCACACAGGAAACACCCCGAACTATTTACTGTTGCCTCAAGGCTCTCCCAGTAGATGACAATGGACGGTGGGTAAGTTGGTCAGAATGGGGGAAATGTGTCTGGTGGGACAGAGTTTTGGGGAGAGGCACACACCTGGGAAACCAAAACCAGTACTGGTTTTCAGATACTGATTTCCAGGGTTCCCAGGGGAGCAGCCAGAGATAGGGGTTCACATGTCCCAGCCACAAGCCCCATTGCAACGCTGCCTAAATTTGGAAAGAGGCCCGAGCCGGTTTGCTCAGTGGATAGAGCGTCAGCCTTTGAACCAAAGGGTCCCAGGTTTGATTCCTGCCAAGGGCACATGCCTGTGTTGCAGGCTCAATCCCAAGTGAGGGGGTATGCAGGAGGCAGCCGATCAATGATTCTCTCTCATCATTGATGTTTCTCTCTCTCCCTCTCCCTTCCTCTCTGAAATAAATAAAGAAATACATTTTTTTTAAAAGAATAAATTTGGAAAGAGGCCCCTTCCTTAGGAGCTGTTCTGCCGTCTTCCAGAAAATTGTCATGAAATTTCATGGCTACAAGGAGCGCTATGTCGAGCTGCCCCCCTTCCCCTTCAGAGCTGTGTGACGCACAGTTTGCGAAATCGTAAAGGCAGAGCCCTGGTGACGGCATCAGTGGTCATCAGAGGCTGGAACTTACACATTCAGTGGTCCTAGGGAGGCAGGTTAGGAAGAAGCTGGGAAAGTTCCTTGGCAAGTGGAATGGGGAAACTGAGGCAGCTGAAAACTATGGCCGAGGAGTTTACATCCAGATGTAGAAGGTCACCAAGGCAGAAAGCCTCGGGTGCCTAGTTAGGGGCAGAACTGGTGGCCTTTCCTCCCCTGGCATATTGCTGGTCATGCAATTTAGACCCCCTGACTTTCCTCCCTACAGATAACACCTAGGCCTCAGTTGTGTTTCAGCTCCAGGCCCAGAAAAGCAGCAAACCCAGGAGGGTGATGCCAGGACCAGGGGCAATGACTAATGACCCCCTGCTTTGGTGCTGACCAATCAGCAGAGAACATGACCCTGAAAGAACACACCTGGAAACACTCATGAATATTCTATTGAGATCCTGATCTAAGATCTCCCCTAACTCCCAGCCTTTAAAACCCTCAAGACTGCCCCTGCTCGTTTGGCTCAGTGGATAGAGCGTTGGCCCTGGGATTGAAGGATCACAGGTTTGATTCTAGTCAAGGGCATGCACCTCGGTTCCCTCGCAGAAAAAGGATGGCACACAATAGGTTTCAGTTCGTGTTTGCTGAATGGAAGAGTGAATGGCTTCACTCATTTACTGAATGACTGTGGACCTGATGCTGTGATGACAATATGAAGGCGAATAAAATGCAGCCTTTGCTCCCTACAGAGAGAGAGTCCCATGCCAGCCTCCCTCCCTCCTCCCTGCCTCTGCTCCCAGAGGTGCTCATTTGCCTCACACACTCATTGTCTCAAAGCACACACCTGTTGTCTTTATCCCCCTCCTCTCTCCCTCCCCCACCCCTCTCTCTCCTTCCATTAACTCTTACCCAATTCATGATGGATGAGCATAAAAAGTAGTACTGGTAACTAAACATTCATTAAGAGAAAGTCAATTTTGAAGGAAGAACAATAATATTGATTGTGAACATTTATCAAGTGTTTATCATATACCTCACTCTCAGCCAAGCAATTTACATGCACTTCCTCATTCAATCAGTTTAGATAATGAAACTATGGCAGCAAGAAGTAACTTGTCTGGGTCACAGAGACAATACCTGGTCTGAACCACGTCAGTCTGATTCAGAGCCCAGGCTCTACCAGGGGGAACAGAAGGACAGCTGTTCATGGCTAATGTAACCCCACTGTGGGGTTTTCCCTCTACCCCTTCCCACACAAGCAGTGGTTCTCTTCATGTTCCTACAGCACTGTGCTCATCCCCTCCTTCTGCTCTGATCACATAAATGCCAGGTGTGTGTCTGACAGGGTGAGCTGGGTACATTTTTACTCATGACCAGCACAGGTGCTCAGTGAGCATTCTTCTCACCTCTCTCCTGTTCAGTCCCCTGATTACCTTGATTCTGACTCTTCTGTTCCCCCTTATATAGCATTCCAGCTGTTAAGTGTTACCTGTTATGGGCTGCATTCGTTATCTATTACAAATGGCCCTAAACTTTGCAGCTTGAAACAACAAACATTTATTATCTCAAAGTGTCTGTGGTTCAGGATCCAGGAAGCTTCTCTGCTGGTTCTGGTTCAGTCCCTCCTGAGACTGCAGCCAAGATGTCAGCTGGAGCTGTGGTCATCTCAAGGCTCAAGGCCGGGAGCGTCTGCTCCAGGTTCGCTCATGTGGCTGTTGACCTGCTTTAGGAGGCTGGCTTCCCAGCTGGCTCCCCAGCTGACTCATGTGGGTCTCTCCACGGGGCTGTCACAGTCTCTGGCAGCTTATTTCCCCAGAGCACACAATCCAAGAGAGAGCAGGAGAGCATCCAAGATGGAAGCCATAGACTTAAAAAAATCTTTATTGTTGAAAGTATTACATATGTCCCCCCTTTCCTTCACTGATCTCTTACACCCCGCCCCAGGTGTTCACCCTCTATTGTCTGTGTCCATGGGTTATGCATATATGCATACAAGTTCACTGGTTGATCTCTTCCCACCCACCTGCCCTCCCATGATTTCCCTTTGAGGTTTGACAGTTTGTTCAATGCTTCTCTGTCTCCGGATCTATTTTTGTTCATCAGTTTATGTTGTTTATTATATTCCACCTATGAGTGAGATCATGTGATACGTATCTTTCTCCAATTGGCTTATTTCACTTAGCATAATGCTCTCTAGGTCCATCATGCTGTTGCAAATGGTAAGAGTTTGTTCTTTTTTACAGTTGCATAGTATTCCATTGTGTAAATGTACCACAGTTTTTTAATCCACTCATCTGCTGATGGGCACTTAGGCTGTTTCCAAATCTTAGCTATCATAATGAATAAAGAGGATGTACTGTATGCATGCAATAGAATATTATTCAGTTCTGAGGAAAAAAAGAAATCCTGCCATTTGCAACAACATAGGTAGATCTTGAGGGCATTATGCTACGAGAACTAAGTTGGATAGAGAATGACCAATACTGCATGGTATCACTTATATGTGGACTTTTAAAAAAGTTCAAACTCATAGAAACAGAGAGTAGAAAGGTGGTTTCCAGGGGCTAGAGCAGGCGGGAGGGGGAACAAATAGGAAAAGGCTGGTAAAAGGGTTCAAACTTTCAGCGATAAGAGGAATAAGTTCTGAGGATGTAGTGTAAATCATGGTGACTATACTTGATAACATTGTGTTACATAATTGAAATGTGCTAAGAGAGTAGAACCTAAATGTTCTCACCAAAAATCAAAAGAGGAAGATGTGAAGTGAAATATGTGTTAATTAAGTAGATGGAAGCATCCTTTCACAATATCTTAATCACCATGATGTACACTTTAAATACCTTATAATTTTATGTGTCCATTATGCCTCAATACAGCTGAAATTTAAAAAAAAGCTTTTTAAATAACTTCACAATATTTTATTCTGACAGGGCTTAAAAGCTGTTATTTCACAATCAAGGTTGCACTGATTTCATAGATGGTGCAAACTTAACTGGAGAAATATGACATCTTTTGGGTTTATTTTATTTAACTGACTAACATACTAGTATTAAGTGGTATTTCATTGTCTAGATGGCACTGCTCATTCCCAGGAGCACAGTTCTGCTTTTTGGTATCTTTTTATTTTTATGAAGTAGGTCTTGGCCTTCAGTGAAGAACAAGTGTCCATATTGATGTAATTTATATAAAGGAACCTCGACTATAAAATGAAAGTGTTATAAGAAAAAGCTGGTCAATAGGATCTTAAATCCTTTGTGGATCAAGGTAGAAAATAAATGAAGTATCTGTCTTGACTTAAATGACTGAAAAATACATTTTGGTCAATTGAGATGATGTCTGTTAATGGTTGTTTTAAACTAGAAATCATTATGCAGATGTAAAACACTGCCCCAACCTGAGAAAGGCTGCTTGTGAACCTCCCTTAGGTATCACTCCACATGTTTCTGTTTTATTGGGGGAGGACACTGTAAAGAGGACACAGAGGCCTGGAAAATGATGGGTTGAGTGGCAGGTGCTAGTTCAAAAAATATTTTTATTGCTTTTTAGAGAGAAAGGGAGAAGGAGAGAAACACTGATGTGAGAGTGGAACATCAATCAGCTGCCTCCTGCACACCCTCACTGGGGATCAAGCCCACAACCCAGGCATGTGCCTAGAACAGGAATTGAACCCACAAGCTTTTAGTGCACTGGACAACATCCAAACAACTGAGCCGATCGGTCAGGGAAACAGATGCTAGATTTGTTTTTGTTGTTGTTAATCCTCACTTGAGGATATTTTCCCCACCTATTGATAGAGAGAGTGGAAGGGAGGGAGGAGGGAGGCAGCGAGAGAGAAAGAGAGAGAGTAACATCCATGTGAGAGAGAAACATTGGTCGGTTGCTTCTTGCATGAGTCCTGATGAGGGCCAGAGATCAAACCTGCAACCCAGGAATGTGCCCTTGACTGGGAATCAAACCCACAATCCTTTGGTCCTCGGGCCAACAGTCTAACCACTGAGCAACAGGCCAGGGATGCTAGTTTTGATTGGGCCTCTCTGGTATAATCTTTTTTATATGTTCAAATACTGTACAGCTCCATTTCTATCAATTCAATTATTTACATATTGTTTATCCGAACAGAGCACACACAGAGCAGGCTTCCTTCGGCTGGTGACTGGGAAAGGAGTATGACAGTGACTAATGCCTAATGTGTAGTTTACTGCAGTACAGGAAGATCTTTCCACAACATTAATCCACAATATTTTCAACAGCTTTTCAAGCTTGACATTTTTCATCTCTTTTGTAGAAATAAAGAAAATGAATGTTGGCGTTAATATGATTCACCCAAGAGCTCATCCCTAGTAGCGACAGAGGCAAAACTTCTATGTAAAATTATGAGGTTTTTGTTTTTTTTTACACCACCCCCACATGAGAGATAGTGTTTGGCCCATTTCCACCAAGGCAACATGTTCAATATTTGACTCATCATTCACACATTTATTGGGAGATTGAGAAAAACAGAAAAGCAGATGAAACTCAGATTGCTCATTTGTAACTTCTCTGAATAGAGAAGTAGATTACAATCTCTGTAATGTGAAATTTTGGATTGTTCACATGCCATTGCAATCTGTGTAGCTGAGTAAATCAACAGTTATAATAGAAAATGGGAAAGTGTTCTTTTCTTTCAGTAATGACTCAGAGGTTACAATCAAACAAACCTTCCCACAGATAACAATTATAATGCTGGGAAAAACATTTGAAAAAACTATCTGAAGGTGTTGGAGGGTGACCAAAAGGAGGAAGAAACTGGAGGGAGTCCATGCTTGGAAGGAGGAAATAACAGTGCGTGAGTTTTCTGTTTTTATGGCTTTGACATGCATAGCCACCATTCTTTCACTAAATCAAACAGATACAATTTAATGGGGGGGGGGGGGAGAGAGAGAGAGAGAGAGAGAGAGAGAGAGAGAGAGAGAGAGAGAGATTGGTTGATTCCCACATGCATCCCGACCTGGGATCCAACAGGAAACCTGGGATGTGCCCTGGCCAGGAATGGAACCTGCCACCTTCTGGAGTATGGGACGATTCTCCAACCAACCGAGCCACACCAGCCAGGGCTATCTGTATTTCTATATGCTCAATGCTATACTTCTCTGAATTATCTATAGATAGTTTTGTTCTCTATCAAAATATTAGCACACAAGTCTCTAATGTTAATACATTAAATATAAAAATTTTGCAGATTTCAAATATTAGCACTCAAATCTTTAATGTTAAAATTTTAAATACAAAAATTTTGTAGATTCTGGTATGTCATGCATTCTCAAAGTTAACTGTCATCTGTACAAGGCCTAAGATTCACTTTTAATTAAGTTTTAATTGACATATTTATGTATTTATCCATCATATATGGGGTTGTCTTAGTGGTTTTAATTTTATTTTTCAATTCCAGTTTACTTTTAACAGTATTTTGTATTAGTTTCAGGTGTACGCCATAGAGGTTAGACAATCATATACTTTACAAAGTGTTTCCCCCGATATTTCAAGTATTCACCTGGCACCATACATAGTTACTACAATATTATTGGCTGTATTCCCTATGCTGTACTTCATATCCCCAGGACTATTTTGTAACTACCAATAAGTACTTCTTAATCCCGTTACCTTTTCATCCGGCTCCCCAAACCCCCTTCTCTCTGGTAACCATCAGTCTGTTCTCTGTATCTATGAATCTGTTTCTATTTTGTTTGTTTATATTGTTCTTTAGATTCCACATGGAAGTGAAATCATATGGAATTTGTCTTTCTCTGTCTGGCTTATTTCCCTTAGCACAATATTCTGTAGGTCCGTCCATCCTGTCACAAATAGTACAATTTAATTCTTTTTTTATGGTTGAGGAGTATTTTATTGTATATATGTACCACACTTTATTATTCACTTGTCTATTGATGGGCACTCAGGTGGCCTCCGTAGCATGGCTATCGTAAATAACACAGCAATGAACACAGGAATGCATATATTCTTTTGAATTGGTGCTTCAGGGTTGTTTTCAGATATATACCCAGGAGTGGAATTGCTGGGCTATAAAGCAGTTCCGTTTTTAATTTTCTGAAGACCTTCCATACTGTTTTCCATGGCGGCTGTACCAATCTGCATTCCCACCAACAATGCATGAGGGTTTCCCTCTTCTCCACATCCTCACTAATACTTGTTGTTTGTGAATTTATTGATGACAGCCATTCTGACACTTAGGAAGTGATATTTCATTCTCATTTTAATTCACATTTCTCTAATGATTAGTGACATTGAGCATCTTTTCATATGTCTATTGGTCATCTGTATGTCCTCTTTGGAGAACTGTCTACTCAGGTGCTCTGCCATTTTTAAATTGATTTTTTTTTCTTTTTTTTTTAGTGTTAAGTTTTTTGAGTTCCTGGGCCACGCCAGCACAGCCAAGGGTGATCCCGAGTCAGGGGGTGAAAGGATTAAGGAAAGACAGACAAGAGAATAATAGCTGGGTCTCGGTGGGACGCTGCCTCCCTGATGAGGAGACAACGACAGCGCCCACAAGCCATGTCTTTATTTTATACCAGATGCCACGAGGTAAAGTAGGGGCGTGATCACGTTGTTTACAGCATTCTCATGAGTTCCAACCTCACTCAACTACATGCATCCGAACTCTATCACAAGGCATGTGGGGCTACGTGTTTGGACCATAGGTTCAAGCTTACAACCACAGCCGTTGGCTATGATTGTGCTGGGAGGGCCCTGCCCTCCAGCTGGGACTTGCACGTGGCAATGAGAGGACCCTGTCCTTTCATTAGTCCGAAGCTTGAACCTGGCCAAAACACCGTAACCGCACCCCACAGGTTCCTTATAAATTTTGAATATTAACCCTTTATCAGATGTTTTATTGATAAGTATATTCTCCCATTCAGTAGGTTGTCTTTTGTTTTGTTGATAAAAACTTTTTAGTTTGATGCAGTCTTATTTGTTTATTATGTTGTTTCCCTTGCCATAGGAAATATGTCAGAAAAAATACTGCTAAGAGAAATGTTAGAGATTTTACTGCCTATATTTTCTTCTAGGAGATTTATGGTTTTGAGTCTTATATTTAAGTATTTAACCCATTTTGAGTTTAAGCTTGTATATGGTGTAAGAAGGTGGTCTAGTTTTATTTTTTTTTGCATGCATCTGTCCAATTTTCCCAATACCATTTATTGAATTGACTGTCTTTACCCCATTATATGTTCTTGCCTCCTTTGTCTTATATTAATTGACCATACAGGTGTGGGTTTATTTCTGGGCTCTCTATTCTGTTCCATTGATCATGTCTGTTTTTATGCCAGTATCATTCTATTTTGATTACTATAGCCTTGTAGTTACTTTGATATAAGTAGTGTGATATCTCCAACTTGCTCTTTTTTAAAATATATTTTTAATGACTTATAGAGAGGCAGGGAGAGGGATAGAGACATAGAAACATCAATGAGAGAGAAACATATATTGGCTATCTCTGCACACCCCCCACTGGGGATCAGGCCAGAAACTCAGGCGTGTGCTCTTACCGGGAATCGAACCAGTAACATCCTGGTTCATGTGTCAATGCTCAACCATTAAGCAACACTGGCTAGACATTGTTCTTTTTTCTCAAGATTGCTGTGGCTATTCAAGGTCTTTTGTGGTTCCATGTAAATTTTTGCAATATCTGTTGTAGTTTTGTGAAAAATGCCATTGGTATTTTGATGGGAATTGTATTGAATCTATAGATTACTTTGGGTAGTATGAACATTTTAACATTATTAGTTATTCCTATCCATACACATAATATGTGTTTCCATTTATTTGTATCTTCTTTGATTTCTTTCTTCAATGTCTTATAATTTTCTGAGTAAAGGTCTTTTATGCAGATAGGGCCTTTGAAAGATGATTAGGTCATGAGGGTAGAATCCTCATGAATGGGATTAGTGTCCTCATAAAAGAGATCCTAAGATCTCCCTATTCCCCTGCAATGTGTGAGGTCACAGTGAAAAAAAGATCATCTATAAACCAGGAGAGGGTCCTCACCTGACACCAAATCTACTGGTTCCTTGATCTTGGACTTCCCAGCCTCCAGATCTATAAGAAATAAACTTCTGTTATTTCTAAGTCATCCAGTATATGCTATTTTTGTTATAGCAGACTGAATGAATTAAGACGTAAGAGTTTGATTTCATCCAAGCTAACTGTGCGCTAAAATAAAACAACAACAAAAATTAATACTCTTTGGAGTAATATAATAGAATCCAGAGATTCTATCATTTATGATGTCCAGGATACAATCCAAAATTACTGGGACTGTGAAGAGACAGGAAAATGTGACTCACAGTTAAAAGAAAAGGCACTCAAGAGGACTACATCTGAAATGACCTGGTGTTGGAATTAGCATATAAGGAGTTTAAAGCAGCTGTTATAATTATAATCAGGTATGTAAAGTAATACTCAAGGAATAAACAAAGGAAATCTCAACAGAGAATTAGAAATAATAATAATAAAAAAAGAACCAAATGAAACTTCTATAACTAAAAAATAAACTTTCTAAAATTTTATTTTATATGGGCTTAATAGTAGCCTCAGATGATAGAAGAACCAGTAAGTTGAATCTAGATCAATATATTATCCAATCTGAAGAACAGAGAAGAAAACAATGCTGGGGGGTGGAAAGCAGAGCCTCAAGTAAAGGTGAGACAATATCAAAAAGTCTAACATCTGTAAAATTGGAGTACCAAAAAGAAAAAAGAGAAAATGGAGCAAAAAATTTGAGAAATCAAGGATGAAAATATCCTGAATTTGGCGAAAGTTATGTTTTTAGGGTTGAGATTTAGTAAACCCCAATCAAGATAAATACAGATATATACTAATCAAATTGCTAAAAGCCAAAGATAAAGAGAAAATATTGAAAGCAGACAAAAGAAAATAAATGACATATCCATGAGTTAGCACGAATTTGAAATATTGCTAACTTTCATATGAAATAATGGATATGAGGAGAAAATGGATCACTTTTAGATTACTGAAAGAAAAGATTGTCAATCTAGAATTCTGTATCCACTGAAAATGTCCTCACAGAATTTAGTTGAAATAAAGACACTACAGATAGGTAGGAATGAAGAACACTGCAAATAGTAAACATTTGTGTAACTATGAGACTATTTTTCTCTTGTTTCTGTAAAATATATATAACTGTTTAAAAAATTATAAAATTGTGTTGAGGAGTTTATAACATATGTAAATGTAATATTTATAAAAACTATAACATAATGGACAAAGAGGATAGATAATTTAATGAATTGGTATATTCACTCTAAATTAACTGAAAATTTGATGAAGCATTAAATCCCTAGATCAATGTCTACAACTAGCCAATAGACAAATATGCTGTGAAAAGAAGAACAGAGGAACAAAAATCAGACGGTACAAATGGAAAACAAATTACAAAATAGTAGACTCAACCCAAATATATCATTGATTATATTAAATATTTATAGATGTTTTTGTCTTTCCCTCTCCCTTTCTCTCTCTAAAAATCAATTTAAGAAAATCTTTTAAAATGTAAATAGGCTAAACATTCCAGATAAAAAATAAGGAATGGAGGATAGAATTTTAATTTCAAAGTAACAAGAAATCAAAGAGATTTTAGGATGGTGACTTTGTTTCTTATTATAAAGTTTGTTGAATTTTAAACTAATTTACCCATGAGATTGGCTCTCGGGTTTCTTGAATGGTTTGAGTGTCCTTGCCTTACAGCAGGTATATATAATCTCTGAAACATATCCTTAAATTCAAGTTTGGAAAAGTAGAGATTGAGGTCAGAGTGCTTCTTCTCCCAGACAACTTTGGGGTGCTTAAGGAAATTTCTTCCTAGTATTCAGCATTGCATATAATAGAATTTCATTTGCCTGTTTGACTTGCATATAAATGCTCAGAGTGTTACTCAAGTGACCCTTTATAGGACGAAAAAGATCAGCCTCTCTCTGGATTTTAAAAAAATAGTACTATGATTGTAATATTTTCCTTAATAACTGCCTGTCATCCAATAAAGCTGAACCCAGGGTGTGGCATATAATGGGCAGTCAGTAAATAACAAAATATGACCTAGCCTTAGAAGTAACTTATAATTGCCTGTTGGATACATTTACTTGTATACTATTGGTTAACTTTTAAAATTAATTTTATTTACATATAAGTTTTATCTAATAATTTTAAGTGTAAAGTTTGATGAGTTTAACAAACATACACCTGTATAACCACAATCACAACCAAGATATAGAATAACTCCATTACCCCAAAACAATCTTTCCCCATTTCTCCTCAGTTCTGGCTGCAGGTACCCACTGATCTAGGTTTTGACACTTTATATTAGCTTTCATTTTCTAGAATTCATTCATATATATTCACATGGTATGTAGTCTTGTATCTGGCTTCTTTTGCTCAGCATAATGTTTTCAAGATTCATTCTAGTTGTTATACATATCAGTATGTTCCCTTTTATTGTTGTTATTCCATTGTTTTGGTATATTTTGTTTATTCATTCATCTTTTTAAAAAGATTTTTTATTGATTTTTTAGAGAGAGAGGGAGAGGAACATTGATGCGAAAGTGAAACATTTATCAGCTGCCTCCTGCATGACCCCTACTGGGGACTGAGCCCACAACCTGGGCATGTGCCCTGACTGGGAATCGAACTGGCACCCTTCGGTGCACAGGATGATGCCCAACCAACTGAGACATACCCGTGAGGGCTACTCATTCATCTTTTGAAAACTATTTGGATTATTTCCAGTGTTTAACTATTATTCACAAAATTGCTATCAACATTTGTAGAAAAGCCTTTGTATAAAGATATTTTCATTTTGTGTGTGTGTAAATACCTAAGAGTAGAATGACTAGATCATTAGGGTAGGTATATGGTTATAAGAAATTTCCAAATTGTTTTCTGAAAGTGGTTTTATCATTTTACACTTCCACTAGCAATGCATGAGTTCCAGTTGCTCTAGATCAGGGGTCCTCAAACTTTTTAAACAGGGGGCCAGTTCACCGTCCCTCAGACCGTTGGAGGGCCGGACTATAGTTTTAAAAAAACCTATGAACAAATTCCTATGCACACTGCACATATCTTATTTTGAAGTAAAAAAACAAAACGGGAACAAATACAATATTTGTATTTGCATGTGGCCTGCGGGCCGTAGTTTGAGGATCCTTGCTCTAGATCTTCAGTAACACATGAAACTGTCAATCTTTTTTTTAGTCATTCAAATGGATAGATGGTGGTGTCTCACTTTAAAATTCAGATGCTCAAATCTCTGAATCCCCATTCTGTCCCTATCTTACCAGCTATCATTCTGGACTTTCAATTTTTAAAAAAATTAATGAAAAAAATATTAATAAGAGAACATTAATTTAGCATTTATCATTCTCCTAACCTCAGAGTGTAAGCTTCATGAGGGCAAGACCTACCTGGTTCTTTGTATCTAGCACAATGCATGATACAGTGTGCACATTTACTAGTTATCTGTTGCTATGTAATAAAGTACCTCACATCTTAGCAGCTTAAAATAATAAACATTCATTTGTTTCACACAATTTCTAAGTGCTAGGAATTCAGGAACAGCCTAGTTTAGTAGTCCTGGGTTAGGGTCTATCATGAGGTTGCAGTTAAGCCACTGGCTGGTGCTATAGTCATTTGAAGGCTTGACTAGGGCTGAAGGATTGACATTTAAGATTACTCACTCACATGGCTATTTGGCAAGAGGTCTCAGTTCCTTGCTGGCTGTTGTCAGCAGTCCTCAATCCCCTGCCATGCGAACCTCTCCAATGGGCTGCGTAAAACAGGTTTCCCCAAAGTGAGTGATCCAAGAGACACAAAGATAGAAGTTGATTACACAGACCAATCAGGAGATGGGAATCGTTGGGGTGCATCCAAAAGGTTGGCTAACACAGTGTATAGTGAATACTTACTGATTGAACTAATGTGGCCTGACACTCTGCCAAGCATTTTATTTACATCATCTCATTTAACTCTGATAACAATTCATGGACCATTGTCTTCATTTGAGATTGATGAAACTCAGGCTCATAAAAGTTAAGCAACCTGTTCAATTCTGCAAAGCTATTAGGTGGCAGAGCCAAAGTTCAAAGCCAGACCTCTCTAGCCCCAAAGGCTGTGAAAAATGATTCACAATGAAAATGAATGAATTGCACTACCCCCCAAAAATAGATTTAGATGGTCTTTTAAATTTTGTTTATATTGCATATACAATACATTTGTATATGGGAAATAAACTAGAAATTATATCAACAGGGAAACCTTAACATCCTGCAGGAAGATAAAAAATTGGTTCCCTATTCTCCAGCTGACAAAGTGTTTTTCATTTTTTCCCCTCTCTTACCAGACTAATGTTTCAAATTCTTTTAAAAAATATTTGTATTGATTTCAGAGAGGAAGGGAGAGGGAGAGATAGAAAAATCAATGATGAGAGAGAATCATTGATTGGCTGCCTTCTGCACACCCCCTACTGGGAATCAAACCCGCAACCCAGGCATGTGCCCTTGACCAGAATTGAACCTGGGACCCTTCAGTCTGCAGGCAGATGCTCTATCCACTGAGCCAAACCAGCTGGGGCTGTTTCAAATTCTTGGCAGGTGCTTGGAAAAAAGGGAAGTCAAGAATTCTGCCACTGCCAAAACCGGTTTGGCTCAGTGGATAGAGCATCGGCCTGCGGACTGAAAGGTCCCAGGTTCGATTCCGGTCAAGGGCATGTACCTTGGTTGCGGGCACATTCCCAGTGGGAGATGTGCAAGAGGCAGCTGATCGATGTTTCTCTCTGTTCGATGTTTCTAACTCTCTATCTCCCTTCCTGTCTGTAAAAAAATCAATGAAATATATTAAAAAAAAAAGAATTCTGCCACTGACTTTCCAACACAGGTTTGCTGTCATACAGTGTGCATATGGCACTGTGGTAGCTGCAGGGATCTACAAAGCAAGTGAAACTGTCCCTGATGTGGGGGGGAGGGTCACAATCTCCTTGGGATTAAGGTGATAACACAAGGAAGTGTAAGTTTCACGGAGAGGCACACAGGGAATGCTTAGTGAGGTCTGAATTTTTAAAAAGACCAGCCACATCTTTAAAACACATTTATTAAAATAACTAGTGTGACCATCTCTGGAAGTCAGTTGAAGATTAAGATGAGGGAGCCTCCCTTCCTCCCTTCCTTTTTAAAGCAGTTGGAAAATTTGCAAAGACAGTGGCTTGCTTACCGTGGCAGACTCCGACTCTCAGTGAGGAACCACAGCTTTCCATTAAAGGTGGCACAAAATGGGGTTCTGGAATGCAAGAACAAGGAAGAAGAGTAGCTAAGGTTCAAAGTCCAGACAGCCTTTCCAGAGAATGAGGAATCACACAAGGACAAACAAGAGAGACTGGGGAGTGGGTAGGGCAAGGACTTTAGGGATTGCTTAGGTTTAAAGAGTTAAGGTGATACTGCTGGGGTAGGAATGCCTTCCTAGCAGAGTTGAAATGAAGAGCCCCCTCCCACTCACCCAGGGGAAACCTGTCCTGTGCACAGCTGCAACTAAGAGGAGAGTCTGTGAAGCCACCTGTGCACTGCAAAAACTTGTTTCAGGCCAACATTTACTTTGGCCACTGAGCATGCTCCACTTTCAGACTTCTGCAGAAGTGCAGATTCTGTGGCTCTAGATTTTATCTTTAGCAGCTGGAGGCGGGCAGTGGGGGTGGCAGAGGCCACAGGTGGAATCTGGTGTTTGAGTACACTCCAAGGGGAAAGTGTGAGGACTAGGGGGCAGCTGGAAGGGGAGTCACACATCTATCAATGTGATTGGCTTTGACCTGGTGGGCAACCCTCTAGGAAGGAGCCTGTTAGGTGATTCGCAGATAGTGAGTGCGATACAAAGAGTTATAGGAGCAGTGGGGGCAATTCAGGATTCTGGCCCTTGTCCTTGGGTATGAATCCGGGTCAAAAGAATAGTCATTATTATCTGTTCTGTACGGGTTCTCCCAGCTACTCCTTCTTGGGTTGCAAATGACCTTTTGCAAGGGTGTCGGTGCAAACAACAGGAGCCGGGAGGATGGTCCCCAGGCAGTCCCCGCGCGACCTGCACCACCTCCCCCGCTTGTCCCTCTACACCAGTCCAGACCAGTCGCCGCGGGCCAAACATCTGGCCAGGCAGAACAGGCTCAGAAACTCACCTTTGCCAGCTCACTTGGACATTTGGGCTCCTGATGGGATGCACCCACACCTATGAGAATCCCGCGGACTCTCCCTCCTCTGCCTTTGGGGGCATGGGGATTTCTTTTTACTATGTCTGTGAACAATGGTTACTGAAGATGTGCTCCCAGGTTACACAGCCTGCAGGCGGTGCCCGCGGGCCAGAAGGCAAGGCAAGGGCCCGGGTTCCGTGCAGGACGCACACGCTGGGGCTTCTGTGCACAGCGAGCGCACACGTGGCTAAGAAAGCAGCAGTCAGGGCGGCGGAGACCCCCTCACAACCGCGCCGCACCCCGGACTCGGGGCGCCCGCTGCGCGCACGGTGCGCTTCGGGGCGGTCCTGCCTGACCCCGGAAGAGAAAGTTGTTTTGGGGAAGGGGAGCGCTCGGGGAGAGGAGAGCGAGTTAAGTAAAACTAAAAATCAAAGTTGTTCTGCTCCGCTCGGGCTGCCTCTCCCCCGCCTCATCTTTGCACTAGTCTCCTGTGCAGCCTGGCTTCCTCAGGGGGCTCGATGCTCCCCAAGTCAGGGTCCAAGTAGGGGCGGGGGGACCCTGAGCGCCGGGTCCGCAGGTCCCACGACCCTCCCCGGATCCGGTCGCCGGGAAAACCCGGCGCGGAGCATCCCCGGGCGGGGAAACGCCCTGGGCGCGCGCCCACTGGCGCGCATGCTCCGTCGCGCGGAGGCGGCGAGTAGGAAGCTCTGCGCGGCGGCGGCGGCGGCGAGACTGGAGGGTGGGAGGGGACGCACCGGCTGGCGGGCGGGGGCGCTGGGACGGGGCTGTGGCTCCCGCCCGAGGTTCCTGGGAGCGTTTCAGGCCGCGAAGGTCCGCGCGAGGAGCCAGAGAGCACGGGGGCCAACGAGCGCGGAGAGGGCAGCGGGCGGAGCGGAGCCGCCGGGCGGAGCGGGCTCGGAGCCCGGGTGTCCGCGGCTCGGGACCCGGCGGCGGGGCGGCGATGTTCCACTGCATCCCCCTGTGGCGGTGCAACCGTCATGTGGAGACCATCGACAAGCGCCACTGCTCGCTGGTCTACGTCCCCGAGGAGATCTACCGCTACGCCCGCAGCCTGGAGGAGCTCTTGCTGGACGCCAACCAGCTCCGCGAGCTGCCCGAGGTGAGTGTCCGGCCTCACCTGAGCGCCGCCCGGGGAGCGCGGCCAAGCCAGCCTCGCCGCCTCCTCTCCCTCCTCTGTCCCCTCCGCGCTCCGCTCGTCCGCCTTCCCACCTCCGGACCCGGCCGGCAGGTTCCTCAGGAACTACCTCTACCTGCATTCACCTGCTTCTTTTCCGTGTACCCCCCTCCGCCAGCCCCCACAAAAGTTTCCTTTCATTTCATACAGAGCGACCTGATGTCTTCCTAGTCCCTAGAGCTTGTGCGGTTCGGGGACAACATTCTGATGAGTTTAGATACACACACGTCCAGGTACTAACGAACAGCTGGCACCTTTGCCCGGGCAGGTGAGGCGCCAGGTGGCTCGGGCTGTTTCCTGCTGGAAGGACCGAGCACGGCATCCCGCTCCCCCGGCCGGGACCCTCGCCCCGCATCTCCCGACCACCGGCCCGGGGAGTGCCTCCCCCTTGGCGAGGGCAGGTGCTGGCGAAAGTGGACAGCGCGCTCCTGAGCCTCTTTATCTCGGCATCTTGCGAGAGGAATGTGCCCGGGCCTTATCGTCGCGGATCGTGCTTGGAAGAGCTGTAGCTTGGCTGGCCTACCTTGGCCCCAGGAGGTTTAGGGGTCGGGGTCGGGGCGGGGGGGCAGGAGGAGAGCGGCGCCGGGGGAGCTGAGGGCAGGTGCCCAGGTGCTCGCCTCTCGGACCTGTCTGCGTGGACCTGTCGTGTGGCAGCAGCCGCGGGGAGCGAGCGTCAGCAGAGCCTCAGCCCCTCGCTGCAGCCGCGCTCAGCCTCCTGACTTGTGCCCCAGCAGCGATGCGTTACCTTCAGAGTTGCTTACATAAATTCATCAGCATGCTGCGGCGGATGGTGCCTTAATGGAGGGTCGGACTGCAAACTTTTAACCTCCGAGCTTGCCTCGGGAACTTGGCTAGAGTCACCCTTCAGGAGGAAGGTACCCCAATTCCAGGGGTGTGCAATGCAGGAAGTCAGAGTGCAATCACTCAAAGGTGTGCAGGAAGTAGGAAGGCTCCTGGGAGTCCGGAGAGCACCCGAAGGCCTGAGCGCTGGGACGCTGATAACTTGCTTGTCCCTTAGTTAACACAAAGCCAAGACCTTGTCACAGACACAACTCGCTAGTGGAATCTTCTGGCTTGTTAGAATGACCCGATATGGTCTCCAGCGCTGACAGAGTGTTTGAAAAAACAGAACTGTGTGTGTGTGTGTTTTCTCAATATTTCAAGTGTTATTCTTCTTGGATTAATTTTCCCTTGGTTGGCGTAGAATTGATTGGAGGCTTTGCGCTGTGTAATCACAGGGATTATCCTCGCTAGGATCTTTGCAAAGCCCCCCCCCCCCCCCCAGCTTTATTTAGCTTAGAAGCCCAAGAGCCATCCAGTTCCCTCAGGCATTTATTATTTTGCAGGCTCTTTCAAACACATGCTTTTGTCTAGCCTCTAGCTTTCTGAAATTTGATGTAGAAGTCATTAGCTCACTTACTGCCTTAAGTTGTAGTAAATTTTAAGTGTTGCATCGCCAGAAATATAGCATATGTAATTTGATACTTTTCAAGGGCTTCAGAATAAAGTTATTAAAGTAGGAGTGAAAATCTGTTCAGCTAGAAATGTTTCGGTGCTCTTTGTGGTGTTTTTGTTTGTTCGTTTTCTTTTGCAAAACTGGGAAATTTCCTTGGACTAGATTGGCTTTTCATTCCCTGCTGCAAAGGTTGTGGGTTTTCCTGTAATGTCGGGGATTTCAGCTTGGTATGGGAATTATGGGTTTTGGAAATGTCAGGTATTTCTCCTGATCCTAAATGGAAACTTCTGAGAAACTCAAAATGCAGTCTGATAGAACTCTGTAAAAATAGTATATAAACATGCTTTTCAAAGGTTCAAGATGGTCTTGCTTACGGGTAATTCTCTCTCTTACAGCTCTTAAAGTAGTTTTATAGTTTTTAGGTGGTGTAAAATCTATTTCTCCTTGACTTATTGTATGTCTGGGTGCCTGGGGCGTACAAGCCAGATACTCTCATTCTGAGTTCAAGTCTTTCCTTGGGCCATCTGATCTTTTACCTCTGAGACCTGGATGACTCATCAGCAGGGCTCACTGCGGTCCCTGCCCCCCCCCCCCAACCTCTGTCTCCTTACCTGCCACATCTCCAGTGCGCCTCTCTTTCTGACAGACCTCCAAGGTCCTTGTGGTGGTGGCCATCCTGGCTGTATGCTCTCTCTGTTTGAAAGCACAAAGGGGAATCCTGCACCCCCTACCTCAACAGCAGAGATACACACACTCTCCAGACTTCAGCTTAATGAAAAGCATCTCCTCTCCACTGAAAGGCCCGCCAACCCTGGTTTGCACCTCCAACCTCCTCATTTTATAAATTGAGACTCAGAATTGAAGTGACTTTTTCAGGTTTATCTGGGTGGTTAGATACAGAGTCGCTGGTCATCCTCCTGTACATGTGTCCACCAACTATATTAGCCTTGCAGGAATCTGGCCTCACACCCATCAGACTTTCATTTATCTAGCCCCTCCTGCTTTACCCATTTCACTAAACCTGGGCCTCAGTCAAACATTTATTGACCCTTCATTATCTGTTAGTGGCTGGGAACACAGAGATTAATGGAGATATGGTTCCTACAAACTGTTCACAGCTTTGTGGGGAGACAGATGTAACTGTGGGGTGGAGCAGGCACCACAGTTATCAAACTTGATGGTTACTGATCTCATGGAACCTTTGCTGAACCTGCACCAGCCGTCCTCAGCAGTGGTTCCCCCTGGTGATCGCAAGACTCTTCTGTAGGGAAGGTTGAGAACACTCTTCTTTGGCCTGGCCCCAGTTGGATGATGGTCTCACCTTTCCCATCCTCCTACTTCTCTCCACCTCCCCGAAGCTTGATCCCTTTGGGATGTGTATTAACAGAGATAGTCAGACTTGAACCTCCTTGAGGTGCCCACATGTTTTTGCTTACCCTTGTGAGCACAGAGCCCAGCACCCAGTAGGTACTGCTTAATAAACAGCTGTCCATCTGTTGGAATGAATGTGGCTGAGTCTGATACAAATCTTCCTCCTCCTCTTCTTGCTCTTCCCTAAAACATATCACCACTCCAGCATCTATGTTTTTCTGATATACTCAGAAAATATTCAAGTTGGAAGCGGCTTCAGAAGTTAAGATTGTGTGGTAGTGACATTGTTTTGTCTTTCTCTGGACCCCTCTGTACTTCCTTCGTGTGTTTGACATCCCCCCCCCCCCCCCCCGCCTCAGTGTGCACTGATTCTCGAATACCTTCAAATATGTGTGTTTTACTGTCATCTCTCTAGCACCAGTACATGTACCTAGTCTAATAGGCAGCAGAATTTTCAGTGAATGCTTTCAAGCCTTTATAACATAAAAACTGGTTTCATCTTGGCGCCTCCTTTTAGAGTTCATCTAGAGTTCTTTCCATGGTTGCCAGATGACATTATTTCAAACACCTGCCCCTTCCCATCTTCTTTCTCATATTCTGCTTAATTTTTTCCTAGCCCTTAGAACACCTATCATAACCTAACTCGAGACTGTACATACTTGCTTACTTTTTCTTTGTCTATCTCCCCAGCTAGAACATAAGCTCCATGAGGGCAGAAATGTAAGTTCGTGGCTGGGCATAGGATAGTATCTGTGGTACATAGTGTGTACTCGCATGCTGTTGCATGAATGAGTCCATATATGTTGTCATGGGTAGGCTGCCCTTATTTCTTAGCCATTGTAATTCCCCTTCTACAGCCTGATTTCTACTGTACACTAGTCTAATGAAATTAGTAATGACAAAATGTTAGTCGGAATTCAGTGGTCTTGTCTTGCCAGTCTTAGTTCTCTACCTCTTCTGAGCTGGAGACATTTTTAAAAATATGCTTTTATTGATTTTTCAGAGAGAGGGATAGAGAGATAGAAACATTGATGTGACAGAAACATCAGTCGGCTGTCTCCTGCATGGCCCCTACTGGGAATTAAGCCTGCAACCCCGGGCATGTGCCCTTACCAGGAATTGAACTAGTGACCTCTTGGTTCATGGTTTCCACGCTCAACCACTGAGCCACACAGGAGACTTTTGATCTTCTTATATTTTTGAAATACTTTTTATGAATGTGACTTGAACAACTCCAGCTGTGATCTGTTAAGAGCATAACTATCCCCACTTGGAATAGCCCCTTTTGTCTTAAATCCACTATACCTTGTCTCCTGACCTGGCTGCTTTTTCCACTGGTTTCATTTTTTTAGGATGGGACCACCATTCTTCCTGTCTCTACAGGTTCATGGACTTACCTTCTCTCCTTTCATCTTGTCACTAAGTCCTGTCATTTTTCTCTTCAAAATGCCGTCTTTCCAGCTCTTCCACCTGTTGCTTTCCCCTGGATTCCTGCTGTCCATTGCTGGTCCCCTCCCGCCGAGGCTCTCAGGGCTTGTGGTGAGGAGCAGAGAGCAGGCTGCTGCCACCAGTTCATATGCAGCTCCACCACTTGGATGCTTTCTTCAAGCCTTGGTTTCCTCACGTGAGAGTAGTGCCCACTTTGTAGGTTCTTCCAGGGTTTAAGAGAAAAGGCATGCAAAGCACTCAGCGTTAGATCTAAGATGTCTAAGATCTTTCTGGATACTATGGCAAGACACTTTCATTATAAGACATTTTTTTCTTAAACTGGAGGTTGAAGACTTTTTTTTCCTGGGAGTTTGTAAATTATCTTTTAAAACCAGAATTAAATTTCAAATCGCCTTTTAAGTAATAATTTTAAAGATCATAGATTCTGTAATATCTGTGTCACTACAAATGAGTAGTACCCTAAGGTTTCAGGTCCTATGTTTGATTGAGCATTCCTTTGATTGCCTGTAGCAAAGGGGGAACGAACAGATGTGAACTTGCTGCAGAAATCACGTGTTTGGGTCGGATGGCGGCTGGAAGTCACATGAGCAAAGGTTTCATAGCGGTCATCAGAGAAGAGTGATGGCTAGCTGAGGGGGCCCGGGGGCCCATGGTGGTGCAGGCATGCGGAATGTAATGAACGTGCTCCGAGGTGTTGTATTTAATACACTGCGAGCAGCCAAGCGTGTCTGTAAAATTGCATCACCGTCATCTGTCATGTTAAATTAATGTTGAGTCACCTTTTATTGATTTTTACCAGATTTTTAAATTGCTTCATCTTATGGTTTTATAAGAGCTGAGCATAGGGAGGACATACCTAGTTTTATATTTGGTCATACTTAAATAACATTGTAATAAAAATAATTGAAGGCAAAGCTTAGGCAGAAGGGAGTCCAAGAGAGTACTTTGCATTTATAGTGGCGATCCACACATTTCTCAAGTCAGGGAACAGCTCTCATTTCTCAGGTATACTGTTTTATTACACTGTTTAGCACTTAATTGTGTTCTGGTTCTTTTATGTGTTGGTACCACCCCCCTTTCTCTTCTCTTCCACTCCTGCCCCCTCCCCTCTCCTTCTCCCTACACTTTACAGGTGAAGAAACAGACCTAGAGAAGTTGTAAACTTAGAGTCTCTTTAATTAAGAAACATTTAATGAGTATCTATTACATATGAATAATAATTGTAATAGTCATCACTTGTTGAGATTTTACTGAGCTTCAAACATTGTATTAAATGCTCTACATAAATTATTTCCCTTAAACTGAATAACAACTCATGTTAGCCATTATAATTTCACTTTTGCAAATGCAGAAACTGAGATTTATTTAAGAAACTTACTCAAGAGGCTTATTTAAGAAAATTGGTCAAGTATAGCACAGGAAATATAGTCAATAATATTGTAATAACTATGTATGATGCTAGTTGGGTACTGGAAATATCAGGGGGAACCTGATCATAAAGTATGTGATATATGATTGTATATCCATGATGCTGTACACCTGAAACTAATACAAAATAATACTGAGTGTAAACTGTAAGTAAAGAAAAAAAAATAAACTTGGTCCAGGTCAGTTCTGGAGTGAGCATTTGATTCCAGCTCCACATTCATGACCTGGGAGCCCACCTGGGAGCAAGGAGACGTGCCAGTGTGACTCCAGTGACAGCTCTGAGGCGTCTCACATTCTCCTGGGAGCTGAGGGAAGGCTTTAGAGGTGGTGACATTCACAGACTGAAAAGAGGGAAAAGGCATGTCGTCGTTGCCGAAACCAGCCCTTTCCAGGTGGCTAGAATGCGGGGTGTCTTTGTGGTTGGGAATTTTGCTCAGGAGATAACCCTGTTCTGTAGGCAGAGGGGCAGTATAGTTAGACCTCTCCTTTAGAAGTATAGTTCCGGGGACGGTAAGGTGTGGAGTCAGGGAGCCTGTCAGGAGCCTGTCGCGGAGGTCCAGCCATCGGGAAGGAAAAGGAACCTGTGAGATGAACAGAGGGGATGGTTTTGCCCAAGATGTTAACATCTGGTCCAGTGCTCTTTCTGCTGTGCCACCTTCCATGCTGTGCTGACCGTGCGAGGCACCTCATCAATCCTTGGGGGACATTTACCTCCTTTTTGTGGACATGTTTTTCTTGATTATGGAGTGTGTTTGCATTCAGAGCGTGAATTGCTAGCTAAGACATGGGAAGTTTTCTATGTAGGCATTGGCTCGGCCGGGGTTGTGGGGGGATACGGACAGCCATATGTGCTATGGGTGGGAAAGTTTGTCATTTCCGATAATGTGTCTTGAAGTTTATAAAAATGCAAGCCTGTGGGTTCTCTTTTTCTGAGTAACATGATTGTGTGCTGTGTATGTACTGTATCATAAACTTCAGTTTTATCAGCCTCTGCTGATGCTTTAAAAGACTAACGCTTGGAGCATTTTTGTTATTCTAGAATAACTTGAAGTCAACTTGTTGCATGTCCTTTAAAATAAATAGCTCAATAGTTTTATTTTGAGAAAAAGTGAAACTATTCACTTAATAAAACTTTTCTAGAGTTGACAGTCGAGCCATGCTGGTAAACTAGCAGAATGAACCTGCTTCCACAGTTCCCCTCCCTTCTTCCTAGGGCTTTTAGGGAGAAGGGCACCTCAACCCCTCCCCACAACCTTCCAGCTCATTGTCCTCACTGCCAGAATTTGCAGTTTCTGTACTATGATAAGTAGGTACTGTACTTGGGATTTCCTTAAAAAGGACCTTTTACTACAGACTTGAAATTTTATGGGTAAAGTGTAGCTGATATTTATGCCATAGGGTCAGAAATAGCAATGTAAACATTTCTTAGCCATAATGACAAAAAATCCCAACCATGATCTTGGCCATGCCGTGGAATAGAAGCATT
The DNA here is from genome assembly GCF_963259705.1 of Myotis daubentonii. Taxonomy (NCBI): domain Eukaryota; kingdom Metazoa; phylum Chordata; class Mammalia; order Chiroptera; family Vespertilionidae; genus Myotis; species Myotis daubentonii. Next base: position 76,970,575 of record NC_081845.1, on the reverse strand, counting down.
GGGCTCTTTTGGTGAGAATCTCGTATGCACTACATACAGGCTTCTCTCTGCTCAGGGAAAGTTTGCTTATTTTAGGACTCTACCCGGAACTCAACGCTAGAAATGCTTGTCCTTTACTTCATGTGATAGTTATGAGGGATGATGAGTAATGCATAGAAGAAACTTCTGGATGTCCATCTACTTTCGCTTGGGTGTTATTTAGTGGACAGGAATGGTAATTACTGTGGCATGTGGTATTTTAGAAATCAAATTGTGTGTGTGTGTGTGTGTAATGTAAAATACTTTATCTCCTAGAAGTAAGATGTAGAATATTTAAAACAATATTATCATTATTTTGAAGAATTTCCTTATCTAGGCTGTAACTTCTAGATTACAGAGAAATGGACTTAATTGGAAGAAATTTGGCATTTGTGTTTCCAAAAGGAATGGATTTGTCACTTGGTGGGTGGAAGGAGGTGTCGCACCAAACTGATTCCTGGGCTCTGTCTCCCCTGACCACTCTTGTCACCTTCCTTTCCACAGAACACGCCCACTTCTGGGGGAAAGGCCATCAGGAGGGGCCAGCTGACTCGAGGTGGAAATTAGGAGCTCAAGCCCAGCCAACAGTTGTGAAGGCCAGAGAGTAGTTTCTGAACGTCCGTCCGAGGCTGTGACCTGGGCTCTGGCTGCTTGACCTGATTTGGAAGGTCCTTGACTTGATTGAGGAGATGCCGAGACCCTGAGGCTCATGCTGTTAGTGCAGCCGGCCTGGCGCTGGGCCCTCTGGACCGTGACATCTCCTTGTTTTTACTCTGTGTTGGATGCTTAAAAGAATTCAAAGAATTTTTAAAAAGTGACATTTTCTCCGGTTGAGGAGAGGAGTTTAGCTTCATAGAATTCCTGATGCATCCAGTATGGGTCTGCAAACCAAGAGTTGCTGTGGAGCTTGGAGTGGGCTCTCTGGGGCGTCAGGAAAGCAGGACTCTGGTTTTCAGATGGGCTGGGAAGGGAAGGGCAGGCACTGTAGGCAGGGAGCTTTGAGGCGATACAGTGTGTTACGGAGCAGGCACCCTCACTGTGGGTTGACTTGGTTCTATTTCTGGAGCAGAAGGGTAGGACAGTGTGCAGGATGTGGGGGGACATGACGCTTGGGCATTAATTAACTAGGTGTGATGATTGTGTGGATCAGCTCCTCTCTCTGTCCCTTCTACTGAAGTGTCAGTTCAGGCCCAAGACTTTTGCTTAAAGAGAAAGTATGTATAATGGTTAGGAGATTGACCTCTTAGTTGTGACACCTTTGACAAGTAGTAACTCAGCCTCACTGTGCCTCAGTTTGCTCATCTGTAAAAAGAAGGTAATAATAGTCCCTACCTAATAAAGGTGTATGAAGATTAAATGAGTTAATATGTGTAAATGCCAGGAACAGTGTCCGTTATATAGTGTACCCTTTACAATTTCATCATTGTTTTTAGCATTTTGACTATTTTGTGGTAGAGGCCCAAGCTCCTTCATTCTTGTCTCCTTCAAACCGTTTCTCAGTACTTGGTCAGAGTGATCTTTCTAAGACACAAATGTGCTGGTGTGACTTCCTGATTCTGACACCTGCAGGATACAGCCTGCCAGCATTTCTGTCCTCTATCCCTTCCACCTTATCTCCCATCTCTTTCCAACTTGAACCTTGTGTTTCTGCAACAATTAGCTGCCCTTAGTTACTGACATATCGTTTCGTGCTTCTGAGTCTTCATTTTTCTTCCTCTGTCTACTGTCAACTACTCTTTCTTCACTTCTTTGCCTGGCTCATTGTTCTTGATCCCATGGGACCCAGCTTAGGTGACATCATTCCTCTGGGAGGTCTTCCCTTACCTCCTCTCTGGTCTCTGGGGGACACACTACTCCTACCTCTTTGTAATTATCTCTGTCCCCCTTCAAAGCGAGTTCCTTATAGCTTTTCTTCTTTGCATTCCTGCTGCTTAACAGGGTGGTTGGCACAGGGCAGACGTTTAGTATGTATTTGAGCAGCATTCTTGGGGAAGTTTTCAGCCCTGTTGGGGAGCGGGCTTAGAAATGGGTTTGAGCCAGACCTATCAGTGAGAGCTTGAAGATGACTCCAGGAAGAGCTGCCTTGCTGCAGTCCTTGTGTGTGGGGGTGGCATCATGCTGGAGTGAAGTCCACCCCGGGTTCTTGTCCTTGTTCTGTCCAACACTAGCATTGTGACCTTGGGCAAATCACATAATTTCTTGAGTCTCAGTTTCCTTATCTGAGTGATGATGGGATGGTGTCACTGACATTCAAGGTCCCTTTGAATTCTGACCTCTTTGGATGCTGATATTATGGGATTTTTATGACTCAGTGCCACAACACTAACTTTAGGAGACTGTGCACGTGCTCTGTGAGGTTGCTGGGTGAGGGTTAGTAGAACCACAAGTCTAGGCTTAATCATTATAATCAAGGATTAGATAATAAGGAGAAACTGTTCCAAATAATTAACCTCCTGTGGTCAGTTGTTGATTCCTAGAGCCAATTAAGGGGAAAAGATCAGCAGATTTTCTTTGGTTAACACACACACACACACACACACACACACACACACACACACACACACACCCTTTGAACACTGAATTATTCCCCCTGTGTCTGTTGCATTTTCCCAGCCTTCAGAAGTGAGGTTAAATGAGCGTTTGGCTAGGACTTGTCTCCTTGTTAAATTAACTCAAACAAATCAGGTGATTGCTTGAAATTATCACTGGGCTGAGAGACTGTATTTTGGGAAACTTGGTTTGGGGGCCGATGATAAGAATCCCTGTGGGTTAATGGCAGACTAAGGTGGCTTCTCAAGGAATACATTAGGATCAGAGGGTACACATTTCTCCTCTCCTGCTGAATAGTTGGCTTCCTGACTCACTGTTGGTGCCAGGCTTCCTGAATGGGGCCTGGGGATAGATCTCCTTCCTTATTCCCCGTCCCTCACATTCACATGTACATATATGAGTGCTGGCTGGGCTTTAGGAATAGTTCTGTCTAGCAAAGCAGATGTCTTTCCTTGTCCTTCTGGAGTTTGGTGGGGCTCACCTACAGGGTTTGGCCACCCTGTGAGGAGTGTGGATTTTGTTTTGTCAGTTGAAGTAAGGGGGAGGGGGTGGTAAGCCCATAAGATATCTGATTTATGCCTTACAAGCTCACTCTGCCTGCTGGTTAGCAGTCAGTCTGTAGGGAGGAGGAGAAGGAGTGTGAGACCTGGAGAGAGGTGGCTTTTTGTGGAAAGGTTCCAGAGCAGAGCTGACAGTGATGTAGACTAGGGTAGTAGCAGTGGGTAATGACATAGGGTAAAGACCTGCTGATGTGTGGGGGTGTAGGCTTTTGGTTTTAATAACCGGGGAGATGGCAGAGCCATTGACTGGGTTGGGGAAGACTGGGAAAGGGAAAAAGCAGTGTAGGAACTGGCAAGTACCTGAGTTGGGGCATGGTGAAAGTTTTTATGAGACCTGGGACTTAGGAGAGGAAGCCTGGGCAATGATAATTACAGTACAGACAGCAAACATTTTTTGAGCAATATGCCTTGCACTGTTGTAAATACTCCCCATGATTAGTTCATTTAACCCTTACCACAACCATAGCTTCATTTTACATAGAAAGCTTTATTTTTACCATTGTGGACACTGCTGGGACACCGAGATGAATCAATTTGCTAAGGTCGCACAGCAGAGCTGGGGGTCAAGAGGCATTTCTCCTAGCCATAGGTGGGGCCTTCTTTCCTCAAGGTCAGACTTGGGGAGACTGTGTTGTCCGCACCAAAAGCCACCTGATGAGCCAGGAGTTGTGTCTGTTCTGTGAAAGGGACAGGGAGACACCTATGACTCCTGGGTTATTTTTGCATTTTTAAGAAAAAGAGTACTGAGCTGAAAATCATTTTAAGAATTAGGTCACCAAATATTCTTGTGCTCATTCAGGCATAGGCTTTCAAAGAAGATTATTGGTACTCATTCTTTGGTGTTGGGTTTTTTACCTTTAGAAAGTAACTTATAGCTGTATCCTTGCACTTTTGAAAGTACATCTGTTTGGGGAAAGGAGAGAAGTCTTACTCAATATAACAAACACTGGTTTTATCATAGCAGTACCCCCATTATAATTCTGCTCTTAATTGTTCAGCTATTACACTGTTTGTCTCTGCTCTCAAAGCATGATATCGAGGAATTAGCTGATGAGGCAGTCATTAGTCTTGACTGTAAAGGTCAGTATTCTAAAGAGGTTCTAATGTACTTTCTGGAACTATACATATGCCAATACCACTGCAAATGAATGCTAAGAAGATTAAATTAATTGAAAATATATGCATTTTACAATAGATTTACCTCACCTAGTATCATGTTATGGTTATCCCCATACCTGATTCTTAACAGAACTTCATTCTAAAATGGCAAGAGCAGACCCGGCCAATGTGGCTCAGTTGGTTAGAGCATCGTCCTGTACACCAAGAGGTGGCGGGTTTGATTCCCGATCAGGGCACATACCTAGGTTGCGGGAAGCATCCTCTCTAAAATGAAATAAAATAAAATGGCAAGAGGAAGGATGGGGAAAGTGTTAACACATGACTGTATCTTTGGTAACTCATGGTTCACTGAAGTAATACAGAGGCCAGGAGAAAAGCTACTCGGCCCCTACTCTTCTACCTTACTCATCTTACCATCTTTAGTAACTTACTGTTTAAAAAGAAAATGTGTGTAAATACGTCTTGTAAATATATCAGAGGGTTATTGTGTGTAATGTGCAGTTTATGTGGTCTTTGAAAATTTGTATGTTCTAAAAAGTTTTATTTCAGTTTTCAGGTTTAGATTCGAAGTAAGTTTGGCCCAAGAGCAGTGTCCAGTGACTTCTGTGGTTTCAGTTCATGTTAGTTTCCCCTTAGGGAGAGAGGATTCTGCCTTGGAGAAAAAAGAGGAGTGTACGTATTTGGGATATTCTTGACTGCAAATAACAAACATTTCAACCTAAACTGCCTTCCTTACATGAAGGAGGTATTTAGTGACCTCCCCTATCAGGAAGCCTGAGGGAGGTGGTTAGGGTCAGCAGGCTGGCGTGCCGGGCACTGCTGGGACTCCTGTGGGACTTGCTGGGCCTCTCTCCTGCTGTGCTCCTCACAGGGGCATCCCGGGGGAAAGCGTGGAGTCCCAGGGCCAGCCCAGTCTTCTTCTTCTTCTTTTCTTTATAGTGGGAGGCAGGTAGGCAAGGAAGGCGTGTAACAGGAATAAAGGGGTTGGGAATGGGTGTGGGGAGCAGTGTCTGCTACAAGAAAAAGGAAGAGAGGCAGACAGTGTGAGCCTGCTTGGTTCTTGCAACACCTTCTCTCCCATCAGCGAGTAGTAGATAGTTGTGAAGTCTCTCTCTAGTTTAACCCTCTTGTCTTCTGCCAAAACCACAGGGACCATCTGCTCAGGAAAAGCCTATAGTAGGAATAATTTCTGTTTCAAACTTTTCTTTTTTTAAAAAAGCTTGTACATTCAGGTACACATTCTCCCTAGATTTTGTTCTTATCGTGTGGGAGAAATTTTGTGAGAGAAGAAAAACAAACAAATAAGGTATTATAAAGATGAATTTGCCATTTATACTTATTTTCTAAATTGTTACATTCTGATGTACTTTCTAATGTACTTTTTAATAGTTAAACATCTATGACTTAGTGGTCTCGTGTATGACCGACCTCTGGGCTTTGTCAGTGCTGTGTGCTCTGCTGGTAATGCTCTTCTCCAGAGCAGATGCCACCACCTCTGGGAAGCCCTCCCAGATCCAGTCACAGCCAAGCCTCCGTGCTCCTCCAGCCCTGGGCAGCTCGCGTCTCTTCTGCTGTTTATTAGGGTGCAACTTAACTGTGCATCTGTTTCCTCAGTTTGTCATCAAGGATTTACTTTATGTCTCTGTTCCAGATATTAGGGAATTTGGGGTCTTATTCATAGGAAATGCTTTAAAAGTGCCTGTTGCATGAAACAAATCAACTTTTTGTGAAGTAGTTTAGATGCATCAACCCTCAAATATTTCTCATTGCGCCTTGGTGTAATGAGTTATTCTGAGGGTCTGATGATGCCAGCAGTACAGCTTCAGTCTAGTTCAGTCTGAGCCTGGCGCCTCCTTCCCCGGGGGGTGGAGGGACTGTGTGTGGTCACAGACATAGAGCTGGCTCCCCTAGGCATGTTACATTGGTTTGCTGTCCACCTGAGAGGGAGGGGTGCTGCTGGCTGAGTCAGCCTGTCCTGCTGGCAGAGGGTCAACAGTAGCTGGGAAAGATAACACACTATTAGTCATGTTGACAGAAGGAGGGCTCCTCTCCCTCTGGCCTCTCAGTAGAGGTGTTAATGAGGAGTAAAATGGCCAAAAGGCAGGAAGTGTTTCTGAAGCCTTGGGCCTGAGCTGCCCACACACTGGATAACCTGCCCTGCCCTGCTCTTGGAAGAGTGGAATGAACTCTAAAGTACCATTTTGCAAAAACCAAATAGTAGGTCTGCAGTGACTGCTGGGTATTCCAGATGGACCACGGGCACTTAAACAGAATTTGTTTGGTCCTCACGATAGCCTTGTGTGGGAGGGCTTTTTAAAGTCCTATTTTAGATGAGAAAATGGAGGCCAAGCTCTTTACTAAGGTCACTCAGGTGGGAAATGACCTGGCTGGGTGTGTCAGACTCCAAAAGCTGATGCTTTTTTCATGCCATGTGGTAATCTGGCAGATCCACTCTGGTGGCCTTGAGATCTTCATGCAGCTAACATGCATTGAAGGCCTGCTGTGTTCTTAGGTAATGGGAATGCAAAGGTGAGTGACAGTCCCTGCCTTTAGGTGCCAGAGTTTAGTGATGGCACCAGACACCTGAGCAAATTGTGATGAGGCCTGGGTTGTGGAGCTGGCTTCGTGGCTTCCTGGAGTAAAGGGCAGGGGGCACAACACAGCAAAGTGCTGTCGCAGGCCTGGGGTTTCAGGAGAGGGTGTCCAGGGACAGGCAGCCGTGAATGCCAGGTAAAGGAGAGTAACCTTTATTTTGTAGGTTGAAGTGTGTCATCAACAGAGTGTGAGTCCAGGAGTACCTTGTCAGGCTTGAAATTGGAGAGCTCAGCTTGGTGGCAGCTATGGATGGATGTGAGGGGAACAAGATTGGAGATGGAGAATATTTCAGAGGCAACCAGGACCAGGCTTCAGTGGCTGACAGGATTGGGAATGGACAGTCTGGTGGTTTCAGGGGTTAAGGATAACAGTTGAGTTCTCAGTTCACATAACTGGGTACCACCCTCAGAATTTGAGGAGCGAGAGAAAGGATGCATGCGGATAAATAAGGATCAAGCCTGGTGGCTTTAGGTTTTTCAATGAAAGATGAGACAGGGCAGTCTACTGGGAAAGGATGTGGAGGCTGAACATGGGTGCCTCTGGGGTGGTGAAGGTGGAGAGGGAGCTAAGAAGCATTGCCAGGGTTGGTGTGAATTTCCAGTGTTGCCACCCTTCTTTTTATTTTTTATTTTATTTTCTCTAGAGTCCTCAACCCTACAGGCCTAGGACAGAGAGAGGCCTGTAGGGTTGTATGCACTGATTCCACCTATAGAATAGAGGAGAGCAGGGCAACAGGGTATGAGTCATCTGAATTTTCTGATAAACAAGTATTTGGGATACTATTTAGGTAGAGAAAGAAGGGAGTTCCAGCAAGGGATGGATGGTCACAGAGAAAATAGTGGGAATAAGGCCATGGGAGAGGTCATGGCCCGCTCCGGAATATTGGAGTTGAACATGCGTGGAAGGAAGCAGCTCTGGGTGAGGTCAGTATTCCAGGGTGTGACCTGGGAGAGGATGGGGACTTGCTGTGGGTGTGGGAGGTCATTAGTCTCAGGATGCCCTATAGCTGCTAGGCTTGCTTGTTGGATGGATCAGCTCCATCAGGAGCCACAGTCAGACACACCTGTGGCAGGGGTGGGTGGGCAGTATAGGATGAGAAGGTCTCACTATAGACAAACCTGTGGCAAACCAGAGGGCACATGCCCCATCTGAAGAGGTCGGCTCCCACCTGCTGCAGCCCAGCTCTGTCAGGTGGGGGTGTGGGCCTGCTCTTACTGCCTCACTCAGTTTTCCCCCCTGGAAATCAAGATTTTTATGTGAATACTTCGTGGTTTTTTTTTTTTTTTTTAAGCGTTGGCACCTTATTCAACGATTTGAAAAATGGGCTGTGGGCTATATGAATCAAGTGTGTAGATTGGATTTGGCTGTGTGGGCTGCACCCTCTGTTCTACAAACACAGCAATAGTTCCTAGAACTGTGGCCGAGGTGGGAACTGGATTGCAGGGTCTTGGTAACCAACGCCTTACCTTCCTGGCCATCCCAGTCGTTGGGAGGATGGATGTTTTAAAGATAAAGAGCTAACTAATTAGTTTTTCTGTGGGAGCTAATAGGAGATGATAGTAATCTGAAGACTGGCTCAAATGGACTGCAGATTGTGATCAACATTTGCTAGCTCCGTCTAAATCTCCACATCCTGACTTCTTTTTGCTGTAGAGAGAACCTCTCTTTGCTTCTCTTTTGTTTCTTTTCTTCTTCTTCTTCTTGGTTTGTGCTTCTTCTTTTGCTCATTTACAGTATTTTCTTTAGGATTTTTTCTCATTTCTTTTTTTATGTATTTACTTCTCTTTCTTAAATTCATTTTTTCTCTTTTGAATATATAAAATTTTTTAATTACAATTGATGTACAATATTATATTAGTTTCAGGTATACAAGCCAGTGATTAGATATTCTGTATGTTTATCCAAAGAAACCCAAAACACCAATTCAAAAAGGCACATGCATTCCTGTGTTTATTAAAGCATTATTTACAATAGCCAAGAGATGGTGACAACCCACGTGTACCCATCAATAGACAAGTGGATAAAGGAATGTGATATATGCAATGGATTATGACTCGGCCATAAAAAAGAAAGAACTTACCATCTGCAACAACATGGGTGGACCTAGAGGGTATTGTGCTGAGTGAAGTAAGTCAGAAAGAGAAAGACAAATACCATAGGATTTCCCTTATATACGGACTCTAAAGAACACAATAAATGAACAAATAAAACAAACAGACTCTTAGATACAAAGAACATTTTGATGTTTGCCAGAGGGGAGGGGGTTGGGAGGCTGGGTGAAAAAGGTGAAGGGATTAAGAAGCACAAATTGGTTGTTACAAAGTAGTCACAAGGATGTAGAGTACAGCACAGGGAAAATATAGTGAGTAATGTTCTAATAATTGTACCTTGCCAAGTGCGTACTAAATTTATTGGGGTGATCACTTGAGTTAAATTTTTAGCTCGAGTTTTTGGTTAAAGTAATATGTAGGTCAAATTCTTTTTTGGTATTGATTCAATAAAATTTTATATTCTATTTTGTTTTAAATTCGGTGAATTGACTTTGTGAGTTGTCATTACAGGTAGTGAAACTTAGGTGCTTGCACATCCAAAGACATGTGTTTGCCCTTCAAATTAATCGCTGAGTGGATTTTACTCAAATTTCAAAGTATTATTTATCCTCAGGGCACCTACACATAGCTTTGACCATCACATGTGTTTGCAAATCTTTGTTCCTTTGAAAAGGTACATTTGATGTTTGGGACAGATCTGGGAAATGCCATAGTCCTGTGTATAAAGTTGATGAAGCACTGACACTTTCTGCTCAGCAGTGAGTCTCTGAGGCAGCTCCAGACAGGGAGGTGCACGGATGCTTGAACTGCACGCCTGCTTGGGTGTACGTCACTCATCCCTACATTTCCAGGCTGGCTTTAAAGACTTTGCTTCCAGACATACTGTATTTGTTAAGTGGCTAACAGTTCAACGTTCCCATTTAGAAAGACATTTTACTTCAACCTTTACCTCGTCTTTTGGAGATAAATTTCTATTGGCCTTTGAAAGACTAAAATAGACTCTGCGATCAGCTTGACTGTCTTTCTGGGCTTGTAGAGCTCTGGAAACTTTAGGCTAGGGACCACTGGGGGAAGGTTCCCTAAGTGATGCTCTAAAGAATGATGTACGTGGTTGAATGCCAGCATGAGTGTTGAACAGCACATACACACATCATGCTCACTGCCAAACCTGTGTACGTGTATCTGTTGTCTGTCGTAAAGGCCAGGCTGCTTTTCTCTGGCTGGTCTCTGTGGGGGCACCACAGTGGTTTAAACTTGGTTCTTTACCAGATGTATCTGGGAGTTGTTTTAAAACGAGGATCCTGGAGCTCCTTCTCCAGAGGTTCTGATTTATTACATGGGGGTGGTAGGTGGCACCAGGAATCTGTAGTTTTAGCAAGTGCCCCAAGTGAGTGATGCTGTGATCTCATGGCTACATTATGAGAAACACTGGTGTAGTGGGCTTTGGGGTTGACCAGACTTAGGCTCATGTCCTAACTCTACACCCTAATGATTAAGTGATCTTTCATAGTTACTTAACATCTCTGATTCTCCGTTTTCTCATCCTTTAAGTCAGCGATTTTCAATGGGTGTGCCACAATAATTTTTCAAATGTGCAGTACCTGATTATTTTAGTCAGGGGCACTGACCGCTTTTCCCTTAGATTATCAAATAAAATATGGCAACAGTTAACACACAATAGCTGTCAGGTGTGAATGCTCTGTCTTTTTTTAAGTCGTCATTTTATTTTTTAAAAATATGTTTTTATTGATTTCAGAGAGGAAAGGAGGAGAGAGAGAGAGAAACATCAGTGATGAGAGAGAATCATTGATCAGCTGCCTCCTGCACACCCCCTACTGAGGATCGAGCCCAAAACTCAGGCATGTGCCCTTGACCGGAAATGAACCTGGGACCCTTCAGTCGGCAGGCCAACGCTCTACCCACTGAGCCAAACTAGGGCAATGAATGCCCTGTCTTGAACCATAAATATTTAGGTCATACAGTAGAGTTGCATCTTATTGGTCACGTCACATAATAAGGTTGCGTTTGATTGGTTAATTCCTGGTTCTAGAAGTCTTTATGTACAAAATAGGCACCTGATTTTTTTTTAAATGTCACTTTTGAGTAAAAAGGATAGGTAGTAACTATTATATAGTTTTTTATAAATCAATCAAAATTATACCTTTTTTTTTTTGGTCAGATTGGCAAAATATCTATTTTTTTGGTGTGCCTCAGAATTTTAGTCCTTAGTTTGTGGGTGGCATGAGATGAAAAAGGTTGAAAATGACTGCTTTAAATGAGAATAGTGATACCATCAAGGGATGGTGGTTATGAGGATTGCTGTTAATATACATAAAGCACCTAGCACTGTTTGGCACATATCATTATGTTAATTGCCTGTGGTTGGAAAATAAGGGTCCCCAAGCCTACTCTGAATTTCTGGCATATTTGTCAAGAGGGAGAATATAACTAAACCCTGAGGATAAGGATCACATTTACACTTTTTCCTATGCTCTAGAGCAGCGATTTTCAACCCTTTTCGTGTCATGGCACACATAATAAGCTAATTACTAAAATTCTGTGGCACACCAAAAATATATTTTTTTGCCTAGGTGACAAAAAAATAGGTGTAAGTTTGTTTATTCACACTGGATGGCTGTTGTCATTTTTTTTATTTGACAATCTAAGGGAAAAGAGGTCAGTGCCCCTGACTAAACAGTTAGGTATTGCATGTTTTAAAAATTCTTGCAGCACACGGTTGAAATCGTTGCTATAGAGCATAGTTCTGTCTGGGGCACATGGATGATGGGGCCCCTTGGTTCTGTTTAACGCTGGTGTGTACAGTGTAGTATGTAGTTCAAGTCAGAGTCTACCACATGCCCTTTATTGGGCCACAACTTGAGGCTTGCCTTTCTCTTGTTCTTTATTCTACTCTGCCTTAGGGCTTCTTCCTCCAGGGTATTTGCATGAACACACACACACACACACACACACACACACACACACACACACACTCTGCCTTAGGGCTTCTTCCTCCAGGGTACTTGCATGAACACACACACACACACACACACACACACACTCTGCCTTAGGGCTTCTTCCTCCAGGGTACTTGCATGAACACACACACACACACACACACACACACACACACAGAGCTGAGCTTGTTCTGAGGAGCTGTATCTGAGGCCTAGTGCAGGTCTATTTCTCTCAGGTCATTGAAATGTGGTGACGGTTGTGTGTAGATCGGGGCTGCCAAGGCCAAGGGAGTCTCCAGACTACGAGTTGGCCTCTGCCCATTGTGCCTGTAGGGAAATTAAAGCATCGGTTTCACTGGACAAACGTAGGTTAAGTTCTCCTTCCCCTGTGTCCACAGACACGTGAGAGGAGTCATCCCTATGACACCTTTGTTTTGGCCAAGGTGATCTTGATCTTCCTGGAAGACAGGCAGGCTAGTTTTTATAAAATGCTTTGTTTTTGTTTTTAATGCTAGCACTGAAAAATAATGCCTTGGTTTTGGCCCATGGTGCTATCAAAACAAAACACTTCCTGTATCCAGGATATAAGCAGGTTTAACGAGTACCCGAGCATGTTGCTGCTTTTAGTTTTCATCTCCCCTTTGTAACTTTTGAAGTGGAATAACTCCACATTCTTTTCTTGTAATCATTTAAAATTTTAATTGAAAGTTTCACTTTTCTAATGTGAACTCCTTTGGCAAATGCATCAAGGTGTGTCTAATGTAATTCTCGTTTCAGAAGCAGTTTTTTAACGAAAGAGGCGTAATTTTCAATGTCTTTGACACTGGGTTATTTATTAAATATTTTTAGCATACAAAGTATGGTGAGCATGGTACCAAAGGGCACATTTTTTTCTTGTTTGGTATGTTTCCTTATTCTTGGCTTGGTAATTGCATTCTGGACAATTTAGGCTTGGATTACAAAATAGACGTTGGGTCTATGTTCTCTCCATATTATACAGTAATAATTTTGTGTTCATTATATGACTTAACATATAGGTATATTTTGGAAATCAAATTCCCTTGATATCTCTCCCAACAGGTCCTTGAATTTTATGCAAGAGAAACATGTGGGTAAAGAGAAATCATTGAGGTGAAAATTCTAAGTGCCTAGTGACTGTGAATATCAGTGAAAAGCCTTTTTGTTCATTTTGAGTTATCAAAGTCAAAATAGAGGTGAATTTGTAGTCATAGCTTTATTACAGTAGAATAAATAAGTAAAGTACTAGAGTATCTTACTCAAAATTTTAAATATTTTCTAAGATATTTTATAAACTATTTCTTTGAAAGTAACGACATGGGGAAGGATAATGGACATGTAACATCCCTTCTTTCCCAATTCTCTCTGATTCCTCCACTACTTCTTGCAAATGCTTTTATATGTGCTCAACAATCTGAAATAATCTGAATGCCCTCTACAAATCCAGTTCTTCTTTCCCTTTGAAAGCATTTCAGCATCTTAGTTCCCTGTGGCCAGAATTTGATTTAGTGCTTCAACTACTTGGGTTGATATTTTTGATACTTGCAGTTGGTTTGGGGGGTGTGTGTGTTGTTTTTTGTTTCTTTTGCTCCTGACTATTAAAATGATACTGATGCCCGTTTTGGAAACTTGGACAAATACAGAAATGTTTAAAGAGGCAGAAGAAAAAAGTCACCCTATAATCCCACTTAAGATTTCCGCCTCTAATTTTAGTCAGAGATAGTGTATGTCTACTGCCTCACCTGCACGCCATTTCCTGAGTGAGCCCAGAAGGCACCCTTCACCTCTGAGCATCCTGGCTGCCACCTGGCATTGTGAAGGTCTGGCACACAGGGCTTTTTCTCTGGTGGACTCTGCACTTCTTGAAGGAAGGCACTGCCTTAAGTTTTGTATTCTTAGAAATGAGAGTAATGTAGGTACTCAAAATGTTTCAGCTTAAACTAAATTCCATGCATTTTAACTTCACATCATTTAATTGCCAATAGCTAATGCTGTATGGTTGACTTGCGATGGGGTGACATCCTAATAAATCCATCATATAAGTTGAAAATATCATTAAGTTGGAAATGCATTTAATACACCTAACATACTGAACACCATAGCTTAGCCTCGCCTACCTTAAACATGCTCAGAACACTTACATTAGCCTGCAGTTGGGCAACATCAGCTAACACAAAGCTTATCTCATAATAGTGTTGACTATCTCATGTAAGTAATTTATTATATGTACGAGAGGCCCAGTGCACAGAATCATGCACCGGTGGAGTCCCTTGGCCTGGCCTGTGCCCTCTCGCAATCCAGGACCCCTCGGGGGATGTCGGAGAGCTGGTTTCAGCCTGACCCCTGCAGGCCCAATCCAGGCAGGAGGGAGCCCGATCCCCACAGGCCTGATTCCTGCAGGCCTGATCCCCTCAGGTACGATCCAGACAGGAGGGAGCCTGATCCTGTGCGTTGAGCGTCTGTGCCCTGGTGGTCACTGTGCGTCATAGCGACCAGTTGTTTGGTCATTCAGTCAGTTGGTCGCTTAGGCTTTTAGATAGATAGATAGATAGATAGATAGATAGATAGATAGATAGATAGATAGATAGATAGATAGCTTTTGTACCATCATATTGTTGAAAAATCAGAAGTTGAACTATCCATATTATTTTTTTGTAAATGTCTACTGATATTTTAAAGAGCATTTTATATTTTGAATGTGTAATATATGTATATGGTAAAACAATAAGATAACACAGAAAGTGTACAGTGAAAAGTAGGTGTCTCTTTCGTCCCTTCCAGGCCTGTACTTCACTTCAGAGGAGAAAGCTGTTTTATTACTGTTATTATACTTTTATTCTTTCCAGAGATAGTCTGTGGCTATACAAGCATTAATACAATTGTCTTATGTAGGGCAGTGGTGGACATGCGAGTGATATGGCCCTGTTGGAAGCTATTCTAGCCATCTCTATTAAAATTGAAAATCTAGCCCAGCAATTCCAGTCTGGCATTTAGTTTTAAAAATAGAAATATGTGTGTGACAAGATATATATGGAAGGATTTTTATTAATGCATATTTGTGGTGGCAAAAGAAAAGGAACAGGAAAAAAGGAATTAAAGTGAGTGCCTGTCAAGGAAATATGGTAGAATAAATCGTGGTGTGTACATGCCATGGCTGTGGTAAAGCCCTTACAACGATGAGGGAGAGCTTTGTTAATTAGTTGTCATGGAGCAACTTTCCTGATGCATTTTTATGTAAGAAAAGAAAGTTGCAGATAATATTGTACATTATTTTATTTTTTACAAAACAATGATAAATTCTGTATGTGACTCTGTGTGTGTGATGAGCATGGAGAATGATATAAGAGGAAGGAGTTAAGTAAAAAAAAAAAAAAGCTTTCTAAATTAAGTTTTTTGTTCTTCTTTTAAAGGATGCCTTGATTCTTTCCTGAATTAGGCATCATGGTAACTGATTTGCCAAATTCCTTTCACTTCTAGGAAATGGCCTTGGGTCCTCCTCAATCTCATTTCACATGTGCTTTTATTTTTTGAGGTCTGAGTCATCCAAGACAGAGCATAGGAACTCATGTGGAGCAGCTAAATGCTTTGTTAGGACACCTGTCTTGGGTTTAAAGTTGTCGGGAGGCTACTGACTTGGCCAGTAGCTGTGAGCGAGGGACCAGGGAGGACTGGACAGGTAACTGCACTGCAGGCTGAGAGGCTGGGAAGTGCAGCATTGACTCACCTGGGGGATGATGAGAGCCTGGATAAAGCTCTGTAGGATAAAAAAAACGAATTGCTGAGAGCTGTGGAAGAGAGACAGGGGTCAGATGATAACTCTGCCAGAAAGGTGAGTTAAGTGGCAGAGTGATAATGGTGAAGGTTAAAAATGGAAAGGCAGCTTGGAGAAATGGTGTTCAGATAATCTTTCCTGGGTTTAGATCTCAAAACATCTCTCTGTTGCCTTTCACATTTATCTTCGTATCCTTCCCTGGATTTATGCTTCTGGAAGGAAGAAGTAAGTAGGAGTGGGAGGTAGATGTCCTTCAATGGGGCCTTGAAAAACGCATATGTACCTGCCCTCCCTCCACAGAGGTGCCTAAATGTGTAATGAGTGAGTATATAGTAAGTTCTGTGGAAGAAGTCTAAATTGTTATTAACGGAACCCTAAATTACTTAGTCTTGGATTGAGAAGGTCCCCTATCTGCTCAGACATCTGTAAAGGAGTTGAAAACACCCACTTGGGACCAAAGAAATGTGAAGTCACATGGAAGGGATGAGGGCAGCAGATATGCTGCATGTGTTTGAAGGAATGTATGCCACCACCCTCTCTGACCTTGAATTTACCCTACTTCCGTACACCCTTCTATATAATCTTGTTTTTAATTAAAAATGTCTAGTTCATTATTTTGCCTAGTTTTGCTTCTGTAGAGATGTTACATTTTGCCAAAGTTCTTTTTAAAATGCAGTACCCCAAATGAAATTACCAGCCAGGGTAGAGAACTACCACCTCCCCCATTCTGGGCATAATACTTTTATGAATGCAATCTTAGAGCAGATAAATGAACATATAACTACTGGGTTCATATTAAGCTTATAGTTAATATGTGTGGCCTGGGGAGTGTAACTCTTGGACTCACATTAAGCTTTATAGTTAAATCCATCCCCAAGTCTTATTCATGCATGCTGCCTTCGTGCCAAGTCTCCATTATGCTATACAGAATTTTAGTTTTTTTGGATCCACATGCAAGACTTCACATTTCTCAGGGCTAAATTTAATCTCACTAGATTAGCACATTAGCTCTATTAGCTGCCTGTAAAGAGATTTTCATACAAAACACTGGTTAGTTTCAGAAACCCTGAAAATGAAATAAATGTGTCATCAAATAGAAAGAAGGTAGGAGCTGGAGACTGGTTTAGACTCCTGTTCTGCTATTTGTTGGCTTCAACCTTCAGCAAATTACTTAACCTCTTTGAACTTTCACACTCTTTTTTAGGTATAAAATGGAAAAATCTATCGCGCAGCTTGTTATAAGGATAAGGTGAATATACGGAGTGGAGCAAAAGTAGGTTTACAGTTATGAGTACATGAAACATAGAGTTTTCTCTTGTAATATTATTTATTAATTATTATATTTTCCATATTAACAACTGTGAACCTACTCTTGCCCCACTCTGCATATAAAGCACCTAGTCCTGAGCTTTGCACACAGTAGGCACACTGCTGATGAATATCAGTTGATATTATTAGTTAGAGTATTGGACAGTATGAACAGAGCTCTGCTTCACACCCTCATCGTCCTTCCAACAGGTAGAAGGAGCCCACTGGTCAGCATTCTTTGAGTTGACTTTGATTGATCAATCGGTTTGAATCTTCCCGTTTTGTCCTTCATCCCATGTCTCTCCATTTTGTTCAGGAATCCATGTTGCATACCTTGGTGAATTCTAGATGCTCTATTTAAGGACATAGGAAAATATTCATGATGTAATATTATGCCAAAAAAAAAAAAGGCAAGACATTGAAGTGTACATATAGTGAAATCCCAGCCTGGTAAAAATGTTTTTTGAAGTGCAGTATATGTGACCAGGGAGGAAAGAACAAGTCAACACACTAGAATGTCAACACTGTCGGTACAGGGGTGCTATGGGCTGCCACTCATTTGTATCCCACAGTGGCAGCCACAGAGAGGATCTCCCTAAGGATCTGTTGACCACACTTTTTCCAGGTGCCAGAGGCTGTGTTCTCTTTATCATTCAGAGGACACTTAAGAATCTGTCACCTGCACTAAGCTTTCTTTGAACAATTGAAAGCAAAAGTTGTTTTCTCTTTATTTCAGGCCTGTTGTAATATGCAGAGTCCGCTGTTCAGCTCTCACTGTAGAAAACCGTTTGTGTTAGAGCTGTGTATCATTTGAATACCCTGTGGGTTCGCACGTGTCTACCTTGGACTCTGAGCAACTTGCCTTGCTAGTTTCTGTTTGTTTTTTTCTCTATAGACAGATACGAATATGACTCTCCTGGGCCCCAAGACAGGCAATTTAGCGTCATAGGCCCCTTTCTTCATAAAAACATGTCACCAAAATTATTTTATGATGGTGATAGACAAATATAATCCAGGCTGGTTTCATTATTAGTGCATTTGTTTTCCTCTTTTATTCTTAAGAGAAATGAAAGCATTTTTGATGACCCCTCAAATTATCCTGGGTCTTCAACACTGTGCGTCCTGTGCCTCCATCCTGCCCGACTCTGAGAGCCCCACTGTACTCTGAGGTGATATGATTTATGTTGGCGGTGCTTCTCCATTCAGTGTCTTCATTTACTCTGAGAATACTGGGTGGTCCTGAATATTACCTGAGAAGCAATCACTTGCTTTTCTTTTCTTAATACACGCTCTCTATTCTTTCCCAAGTTCCTGTTAAAAAAAGGCAGCAGCAAAGAGGCATTTCCTCAGTAGCTGCTCTGGCCATGTTATCAGTGCCGCATTGTGAGACTGACTTTGGAAGGACATCAAGGTTAATACTTGCTTTCTAATGCTAGGCTTTACATTTTTTTTTTTTTTATGTTGTGAGATTGTTCTGTTTTCTACTTTTTGAATACAGCCAAAGTACTTATGCTTTGTCAATGACTCTTTTGAAATAAAACTTGTTAGAGAAAATATAATCACTGCACTTGTCATGAATTGAGAGATGGGTTTCTATTTATTTTTACCCCAGCTGGATATTTCTAGGTTCTGTAAGAACCGTTCATCCCCTGTGAGTGTGTCAGGTGTCTAGGAAGGAGTGCAGATCCCTGACAAGAAGAACATAGCGATCGAGGGAGGAAAATTGCAGAGGAGTTGGGGAGGATACAGCAATAGCAAAGGCTCAGATGCCAGAAGCAGACCAAGGAATGTGGTTTAAACTTGCCTCTTGAGTGTTTAAACAGATGGGCAACACTAAAATAAAAGCCCACAAAAAGCCAGCGAAAGTGCAATTGAATGAAGTATACCCTCGGAAGGAAAGAGGTCAAGGAGAAATATGATGAGATTTATTCCATCCAGCTTGCTGGAGCCTAACCCAGGAAGGCAGCTTAGCATTTTGAGAGCCAGGAACATTGTTGGCATTTCCATTAACCTTGTAAGTAAGCAACTTGGAGCAGTGAGAGCATGTCTTCCTAGAGGTTGCCAGGGAGGGCAGGGATCCAGTGCCTGTGTGGTTGGTTGCCTGGCAGGTGGCCAGGCCCTACTAGATATGAGGACAGTGAGTGGTTGGTTCACATTTTGACTGTGGTTCACTCAGGATTATCAGACAAATGGCAACCTCATCTGTCACTGGCAAAGTATTGAAATCTCATTGACTGTAATTAACTGCTCTCTCACTCCATTTGTCCATCCTAGGTTCTTGTGGAATATGTTTCTTTATAATGCAAGGAAAGAATGAATGGCTGGCTGCACAAATAATTCATTTTCCGTGGCTTCCTGTTCTTGCAGACATTTACCCTGTGTTCGCTCTTGGGAGGTGTGGGCCTGTTCCCATGGGTGGGGAAGGCTGAGCCCAGTGAAGGCCTGAGCCTCCTATGTGCTAGAAAGAGCGTTTGAGCAAACACTGTCGGATGATGGATCCCTGTGGTTCTTCCAGCTCAGCCATCACAAATATACAAAAATAGATTGAATGTTAGGATGCAGCTCCCAAGTTCAAACTTTAAGGTTTTCTGAATTCTCCATTTCCCTGATTTTCACTGTGATCATGCCAGAGATAAAGGGGTGGCTAGGATGCTCTTGCTGCGCCATCACAGGGCTTCACTCCGATGTGCCATTCGCGTTCATAATGCTGTTCTCATCTGTGGGGGGCTTGTTTTTTTTAGACTAAAAATAGAACTAATTGCATGGAAAAAATTGATAGGAATCAATGAAAATTCCATAGTTAAAAGTTGTTTGTATCTCATGAGAGGAGGGCATGAGTCCTTTCATAGAGAACTTGATATATGGCAGCATTTATTCTCAAGATGAAGTCAAGCTGATGATACTGTCTTGCCAAACTCTTTTCTCCTTCTTTCCAATACCCATGAAAAGTAGTGCTGTGTTTTTACTCCTGGCTTGGTCAGTGCTTCCTTTATTTTTCTTCTAAGTCACCATGGGATGTGACATCATGTTCTAGCTTTTTGGATGCCACCTTCTGACCCCACATAACCCGTAGATTGCTTTGCTGCTTCTTGCAAATACTGTGCTTGGTGGTAGTTAATTATAGGCCAAAGTATACATCGCAAGGTTTTATCTAAGAACCTTGGTAAATTTTGAGTGGGCAGAGGAGAATGCAGGGAAATTGAATTTGCAGAACCTTAGGGTCAGGAAGGCACTTTCTATATGCACCACCCATCTGATTCACCAGTTCCCTTCATAAAACCATGCTAAGTAGTCAGCTGCCTGTGCTTGAACAGAGACTTCGCTGTATCCCCAGGAGACACTGTCATATTTTAGTTCAGTAGGTAGAGGGACATTTTTCTTCCATTAGCTTCCTGCTATTGGGCTATACTGATCAAGTCTAATTCTTTTATCTTGTGACAGGCCTTCAGATATTCATAGGCCATTCGACCTTCCCTGCAAATCTTCTAACTCTTTTCAGTTCTTTATGGGATATGACCAATGTCATCGCTAGCTTTGCTGCTCCAGTTTCTCTGTACCTCATGTGCTGGTGGACACATGGGAATGAGCATGGAAATTTTCTTAGACTTTTGATTTCAGTGGTTCTTAAGTACATTTCATAATGGCAATAGGTTCCAAATCTTGAATAGGTAGTGGGGGAGGAGAATACTTTGGATGTGGAGTTTTGTGGGTCTGTGTTGAGGAAGAAATATTTGAAAAGTGGTTCTAAAATTTGTCTGCCTTACCTTAAAATTCTAATTGTATAGAAGTCTGCTAATTTGGACAGCCAGTCAGTCTTTCTAGTCTAAGGGGCCTGGCCACGATGTTAGCCTCTCTCTCTACTGTTTAGTGAGCTCTCTCTACTGACACTGTTTTGTAAACTAACACGGGAATTGGCAGACAAGTCATCTGTGTGGAAAGTAGGGAGTGTGATAAACATAGATGTGCTTTCTTTTCCTGGAGGCCTAGAAACAGGGTAGGCGGCACTCTCCAAAGTGGATAGTGGCTTCAGGAAAAATAACTTGTCGCCTGTTAGCACTGGCAGTGGTACTGTGTCAGCCTGCAGAAGTAGAGTGGTGGTGGTAGAGTGGCGGTCCTGAGGAGCTGGAAGCCCATCGGACGAGGAGCAAGGGAGCTGGGTTCTCAGGTCAGTGCTCCCCTCCAACCAGCTGGTTTCCACAGCTCTAAAACCGGGTCCACAACTGTCCCTCAGCCGGGGCTGCTCATCAGAGTCACCTGGGGAACTTTTTAAACCAGCATGCGTCGGCCTACTGCAGGCCTGCTGCTCCAGCTCTCTGAGGGTGAATTCCAGGAATCCGATGCTTATGCAGCCCACGCAGAACCGGTTCACAGGGGGCAATTGAGGAACAGGAGATGGGCCAGCTTTTAGGGCCATAGACAAGATAATCTTTAAGCTATTCTCCAGCTCAAAATTAGGATTTTTATATTCTTTTAATCTTACTTTCTGTCCTATTATGGTATGTGCTTGTATTGCCTTCCTCTTCTATTGCTGTGTTCTTTCACTTTCCTTCTCTGGTTAAATGCTTGCTTCTACCCATTTGAGTAACCTTCCTGCCTGAGTGTCCGAAGGATTTTGCAGGCAGAGGAATGGCATGGTCATAGTTGCTGCCTTTCCTCTCTTGCTCACCTGTGATGACCACTGTCTCCATTAGTCAGAAAAGCACTCTAGGTCATGAGCATCCTTTCTCAGGGACTCTGGGGCTGCCACCCCTGCCGCCAGCAATCTGCCTGCACGTGTGCTTGCTTAGGTGTGATCTTTGTTTCTCCAGATTACACATCCTTCTCTCTTTTGGAACTTCTGACCACCACAGCTGTAGTCTGTGTGCCTTGGGAGGGGCCCACTTGTGAAAGACATCTGGATTTTTTTATTTTAATCCTAAAAAGGCCACATCTTCTTTCAACATAGAACCCCACTTTGATTTATGTTTCAGATACAGGAATCTCTTCTGTCCTTTAAGGCAACTTGAAATAAGAAGGGATATCCTACCACATAGCAAAAGAAGAATAAAGACCGCCCCCCAACAGTTGCATGCGTGCCATGTTAAAAGCTGTGTTTGATAAGGCGCATTGTTCTGAAGGTGTCCATGGGTAGTCAGGCTTCAGCATTCAAGTCCATATCACGTTGGTACCTGTTCCAGAGTTAACAGATCTTTTTTTTTTTTTTTTTTAAAGAGGAAAGGGTGATTTTAAAAAACAATATTTTATTGATTTTTTACAGAGAGGAAGGGAGAGGGATAGAGAGCTAGAAACATCGATGAGAGAGAAAACATCGATCAGCTGCCTCCTGCACACCCCACACTGGAGATGTGCCCGCAACCAAGGTACATGTCCTTGACTGGAATTGAACCTGGGACCCTTCAGTCCACAGGTCGACGCTCTATCCACTGAGCCAAACCGGTCAGGGCAGTTAACAGATCTTTACTCAGTTCACAACAACTGTAGGGTAGTGTGTGAGTAAGGAAGAAGTCTTTCTTGCAAATGTCAAGAGTTACTTGGTTTATCACTTTAACCCAGTCCTCCTCAACCTTATTTTCATTGCCACCCTCTTGCACTGCCCCAGCCTCTTTAGGCATAGTTTTCCTATTCACAACGTCTATCATGAAATTTCAATAGCACAATGCACCACAAACGATTGTGATAGCTACGACTTTTAAAACACCCTCCATCAGTTACCACCTGTTGCTGATTCTAATATGCAGCCAGGACTGAGACACAGCGATCAACCCAATGTTTCCAAAACTTGCCTGATCAAAAGAATTAGGTGGGAGCACTTGTTAAGCCATCAGATTCCCAAGCCCTTCACCCTAGAGATTGTTGTGCCTTTGCAGGTTTTGGGCGGGGTCTGAGGAATCCACATGCTTACCAATTGCCCCAGGAATTCTAAACATTTGGTGGGTTTGGTTCTCCATGTTCTGACATAAATGCTGCTTCCTGCCCCCATTTTCCTGACTAGGAGTCGTGGGGGTGGAGATGGAGTTAATTACAAAGCATAGATTTGCTCTAAACATCTTGAGTTGGAACTTAGAATTCATTTCCTAATAAACGTTTTAATAAAAAATGATCAAAATAGTGTCATGCTACTTCCTTGGACAACTGCACATCGAATGTCTGTTGTGCAGCAGAACAGTGTAGGGTGTTCTGAGGGGCTCAATGGAGTGTATAATACGTTTTATTGCCACAGGGGCTTATTACTCTAGTGAAGGAGCAGAGATGAATGCTTTGGAGAAGCAGTTCCAATTTTGCCCAGGTGATTGGGTAAAAGGCTTCTGAGAGGTTGTGGCATTTGAGAATGAGCCAGATGTTGATAGCTGGGGAAAGATGTTGGGGACAGTAAGGCATGATGACTAGCAGGTGATTCATTGGGGCTAGAACATGGGGTGCATGGGCTTGTGGGTGTGGAAACTGAAGTTAGAAAGGCCATTGGGGGCAGTTGTGGGGCAGAGGGTAGACAGGACATGGGACTTGCAGACAGAGAGGTTGTGTTTAAAGTGTGACTCTGATGCTTTACCTGCCCCGTTGCCTTTCTAAAGTTCAGTTCTTGATGACTTATTGCTTACTGGATGGTTGTGTTGGTGGCATGAGATATGAGAAAGCACCTATTCCAATAAAATCATCACCTGTTGATGATGCTATTGGAATATGCCGAGGTTAGGAGAGCCCTGAACACGAGGCTATGGAGTATGTACTTTGTTCCATAACTAGTGGTTGGTCATCGGAAAGCTTTGAGAAGACACGTTTATACTGCTGGGGTGGAGCAGATTTTAGTAGACTTACTTGAGGATGTAATCACAGTGTGCAATGTTCTTCCTATGCATGCGTCAATATATTCTGAGTTTCCAGCTCTGACCTGTAAATGAATGTTGGAGCGTAAACCTATTGGAGAGTTGGAGGCTTTCAGTTCAAAGGCCAAGAAAATGAAACATGGGTAATTTGTCTCACCTGCTTACCTTCCTTTTTCATAATTAGAATCTCAGGCTGCTGGCACTGGAAGGGAGCCCAGAGATCTAGTTGAGTCTGTTTGCCATCTTGAATGCTTAAGACTTTGCTTCTTGTTGCCTGCAGGGCCAGCACTAGAGGAGTCCTGCCACAGGGCAGCACTCTGGGGCTCTGAGCCAGGCAGGCCATCACCTGAGGGGCTAGCTGCCCAGAATGGTCTTCTAATGTGCACAGAATGGTTTTCTAATGTGCACGGCTGTCCCCTCTCATCCTGTTTCTTTTTGTGCCCAGGTCATACCCACCCTGTAAGTCTTGACTTCTTTTTCACTCTTTAGATTTCTGAGCTTTGCTGGAATGTTTCTAGTCCTTTAAAGTATGTTTTAGTTCACTTTTTTGCTTTGTTTTTTCTTTCTTTTTTTTTTCTTTTTGAACTTGTTTTGTTTTGAATGCTTTGATTATGAACTACTTGTTTAAAAAATTTACTTGCTATGTCATGGTAATAGCTTGAGTACTTGGTATACTGTGGGTCACCGGACTTGCTAACTAGTCTTCAAGGTCTCTTCTTGAAGGTCCCAGCATTTTGTTGAATTTTGTGTCTGATTTTTTGTTTTTTGGTTTGTTTGTTTGTTGTCTCTCTTTGCTTTTGAAAATGAAAGGAGACTTAAAATTCTTGTTTAATACTTAGCTCTATCAGATCAATATATTCCAAGGGCAGCAGGATGTTATAACTGGACCTAAGTTTCTTACACTTGAAGAGTTTTAGTAGTTTGGATATATAGGAGTGTGCATTGTGTAGTGACATAATAGTAATAATTATAGCTAACATTTATTAAGTATTTTTCATATGTCAGGTATTCACTCATGTAATTGTTGCTGCTTTTCTATGAGGGATAGGTGCTGCTGTTACCCCTGTTTTACAGATGAAGAAACTGAGGCACAGAGAGGTTAAGCAAGTTGCCTGAGGTCACATAGCTAGCTAGTAAGTTGGAGAACTGGGATTACAGACTTTGCCCTGCTGTTTATAGTAGACAGGTAGCAATTCTGGACACAAGTCTGAATTCTGGCCTGACACCTCTGTGTAAACTGGGCCTAGGTGTGTATCCTCTTTGTGCTTCAGTGTTATTATTAGTGAAATCAGAGTAGCTGCCTGGCTCAGGGTTGTTTTTAAGGTTAAATGAAATAGTAAATGCAGAACCCCTAGACTAATACTTGGCACAATAGAAAAAATTATTATTTTAGAGCTGCTGTTGTAAAATATAAAGTGTTGGAAAGTTTTTGAAATTAGACTTTCAAAGTCTACTCTAGTAATGTAGCATTTTAACTTTAAATTGCTTTCATGCAGGCGTACAAGATATTCTTTCTTGAAAGAAATCTGATGAGTCGTCAGCCAGTAATACCAAGTTGTTTCAGGTGCTTTCCCGAGGGAAGAGTCGGGGTGATATCTTATAGTGAGCCCTGGCATGGGTGAATAAACTGTACACATCTGGGTAAAACGCTGGCTTCTTAGCTGGCAGTGGCGGGCCAGGGAAGTGGTAGTACAGAAGCTCTGGGAACCACAGAGCTACCTTAGACAACTGCCCCTGGAACTTAGGGAATGGTTTATGCCATTGTCTGGATACTCAGGAGCTGTTGTTTGTTTCCTGGAAGACTGGGAGCTGAAGAAATGCTGTCGTCTCTCATTCTTTACTTTGAGATTCAATTTTGGGAGTATCCCGTAGGATGGATTCCTACATCCCCTTTTTCTTGAATGTCCTTCCAGCTGAGAGAACTCTGGAGGTCTGATACAGTGAATAGTACTTAGTCTGTAGTCTTCATCCCAGGGAACCAGCTGGTCAGCAGCACATGTGCACTGCCTGCCAGAACGTCTTTGAAGAGCTCTGTCGCAGCGAAAGAATCATGTCCTTAGACATGCTGTGGGTAGTGAGTGGAGTGGCTTGTTGTGTGGCCTGCAGGCCACCATCCGGCATTGCTGTTCATTCGGATATTTAAATGAATGCTAGGAATGTCATTTTGGCCTCTTACCTCGGTTGCTGGTAAATAGTAAAAATAAAATGTGAAGAATGTCAAAAACAGCAGCTTCAAGAAGTGGCTCTGAGAGAGCTCTGCCCGTCCTCTTAACAAAGAAAGCAGACTCGTTAGACTTGAGCATTTAATCAGATGTAACTGCAGACCATGGAAGCTGAGCCTTTTCTCTTGGGCACTAATGGTTTCTCTTTTTCTTTAAACAGTAGGGCAATTCAGAAAGTTTTCAAAATTAGGCCTTGTGTTTGTGGTTCTTCATCTGGATTAATGTTAGAATTTAATATTTGGTTCAGTTTGTGGAGCTAAAATGTGGTGATCAGCATGAGCTCTGTTTTGTTTTTGTAGGACTGTTTGTGAGTTGCTAGGGATTCTACTCAGGTTTTCCCATCGTGCTTTTCACTTAACTGTTTTGGTCAGCCAGTAGGACACAGTGTGAATTTAGTATGTGTGAGAAATTTAAATAGGAGAGGAGATTTAGTTTGAAGATGCAAGGCTGCTCTTATAGGAGCTATAAACACTTGGCACACAGGCCTGTCTGGGTGGAAAGACATGCTTCTCCTAAAGTTACTAAATTGCAAAATTTTAATCTTAAATTGTGATTATAGAAATGCAAAAATGTATACTGTAGCTTGTGTGTATTTAGAAGATATTAGACAGTGTTTTCTGGGGGCAAGCTAAGCCCTTCTCCATTGTTAAACTCTGCAGTGATCTTTATATTTTTAAATGCCTGACAGGGCCTAACAGTGACTTCTTAGTCTAGGCAAAGACCAAGTTACATATTTAAATTGTTTCGAGGCTTGTAGGAGGTATGCATCTGATGCTTGGATTGTTTATTCTGTTAGTGATTGCCCTATTCTACTACTTGACTGTGCACTCCCTCCTCTTTGGGAACAGTACTTTGGCTCTCCTTCGAAACAGACTCTCCAAAATAAATACAGTAGCATCTTGACTGCCACTGCACGGCTTACCCCGTGCCTCACCCCGCGCTGCAGTTTGTTAGAGGTGGACCCCGGGCTGCAGTATGTCGTATCAACCGGTTAGTCAGGTCCCTCTCCCGTCCTTCAAGATCTCTTGATAAATGGTTCAAAACAGTTTGGCCATATTCAGCATTTTTTAGTGTAAGAGACAAAGTCCTTTTCTTTCCCATTTACTTATATGATTAGTATGCACTAAAAGTGCCATTAAATGTCATTCTTGAATGATTGTAACTCAGTTTTGTAAGTGCTGTGTCAGTGACTGAGTTCCTCTGTTTCTTGCTTGTTACCCAGAAAGATCAAACCGTAGCTGGAGGTATTAATTTATTCCTTTAGGGAATGAAAACATTACCTAATAGGCCATCCAAGGTATTCTGTTTATCCAAGTGTTGCCCAGATCCTTTTTCTTAGCTGAGCCTGTTACTTCAGGAGGACTCATTGTGTTGATCCAAATGTTGGTGTATTTCCTGTGAAAATTCAGAAACAATCTTCCTGGCAGTTTCTCGGAATAATCCATTCAGATTTGATGTCTCCTAGGAATCTTATTGCTGTGGCATGGCTGACCATAAAACTGCCTAATTGACTTTTTTTCTCTCTGAAGGAGCTTAACAGATGTAGTTTATGATGACAAGAGACATTTATTATCCTTTCTTAGCATTTTGTACCTCATTTACTATGATTTAATTTGTAATATTTTAACTTCTGATCCACCTGTCTTGTGTCAGCTCCTGGATGTCCCTGGAGAGGGACATCTTGTTTGAACATTTTCCCTCTACTTTAAACCCCTGCATATAGTAGGCACATTATGTATATAAATGCTTGTTACTGCTGTTCGCTTGGAAAATTGTATTGGATCCAAGACAAAATGCCCCCTAAACAAAATTTTATTCTAGTTGAGTCATATAATACTTTTCTGAGTAAAATGTATGAAAAACTCAATTTTATTGAAAATCCTGTGTCAAAATATAAGACCACTTTAATAAACTTAATTGAATATCTATTTAATTTCTTGTTGGAAGAACTTTTTGTGTGCCTATATAAACTAGTTATACCTCATCCTTCAAGTTTTCTTGAAGATACAGTTGATTCAGGTTTGAAGGCAAAGCACCTCTTTAATGAGATAAATAGAATCTGGTTTCTTGTGGTACAAAAACACAATGAAATAATTCTCAATTATTGGGCTTAAGTTCTTTTTTCTCACCAGATTTACCCTTTTAAAAGAGTTCTTTCCCTAAAGTTCCTATTACATTTTAAAAAGCAAAATAGGCATTATAGTGTATATAAAATTTTACATTTTTTCATAACCCTAGGACACACACACACATACACACTCACACACACACACACACACACACATCGTATTATTAAATATGCTTTAGAAACACGATTTTAAAAAAATCTTCACCTGAGGATATTTTTTCATTGATTTTTAAGGAGAGTGGAAGAGAGAGGGAAAGACAGAGTAAACATTGATGTGAGAGAAGCACATCGATTGGTTGCCTCCTGCACTAGCCCCGACCAGGGCCTGGGCTGGGGAGTAGCCTGAGACCTAGGTATGTACCTTGACTGGAATCGAACCCAGGACCCTTTGGTTCGCAGGCCGACGCTCTATCCACGAGCCAAACCAGCTAGGGCTAGAAACACGGTTTTTAATGGCCATATAATAGTTTATTGCTTGAACTTGCCATCCTGTGTTTAATCCTTCTTCTGTTGTTAGTGGTTCAGGCTGATATCCTTTTTCTCACCTTGTCATGTTCGACCCTTCCCTGTGCTAAGCCAATTCTGTTCATTCTGAGACTTGTCAGTTCTCCATCTGTGCCTTTTCTTCCATGTGCACAATTTGTCCCAGCGTTCAGGTTCTCAGTAAAGTAATGCTGTCCCAGTTCTTCTTACTTTTTTTTCCTTTTTGGTTAATCCTCACCATTGATTTTTAGAGAGAGTAGAAGGGCGGGAAGGAAGGGGTGGAGAGAGAGAGAGAGAGAGAGAGAGAGAGAGAGAGAGAGAGAGAGAGAGAGAGAAACATCAATGTGAAAGAGACACATCAATTGGTTGCCTCCTGCACATGCCCTGGGGCATGTGGATCAAACCTGCAACTCAGGTACGTGCCCTTAACTAGGAATGGAGCTTGCAATTCTGGGGTGCCAGGGCTGACTCTAACTACTGAGAAACACTGGCCAGGGCAAATCTATCTTACTTTTTTTTTTTTTTAAAGTATTTTTATTGATTTAAGAGAGGAAGGGAGAGGAAGAAATACAAACATCAATTATGAGAGAGAATTATCGATTGGCTGCCTCCTGTATGCCCCCTACTGGCGATCGAGCCCTCAACCTGAAAATAAAAATTGGAATTGCCACTTGAGTGGACAGGTAGTTCGCCTTTTTTGAATTTCACCAGGACTGTCCTGCTGCTAGGTGATATCTCCTCTTTTACCTCCAAACCTAGACCCAGGCTTTTTTATTCTTTCTTTATATGCCTTTTTGCTAGATCACATTACAAACTTGTATCAAATTTCTGCCTACTGCTTTCTCTGTCAGTTTCAGCCTTCCTCTTGCTTAAGACTTTATCTGGAGTTAGGTCTCCATGCCCATTACCCTCCAGTTGCTTCATTTCCTTGTCTGTCTCGATTTCTTTCCTTTCAAGTGCGTATTCTCTGCCTGGATCGAATTGGCAGAAACACGGCGCACGTGCTCCTACATGCAGGTTTCATTAGCATGCTCCTTTCCCTCTCAGTAGTCAAGGTGGAATACAGCATTGGCACAATTTTAGCAGTTACTCTTTTTCTAGTCTAAATTCTCCACTTTCCCATGACTTTGTTTTACTCCTCTTATTAGAATATAGTTTCACTGTTATTTTGTTTGCCAGATGGTTACCCAAACATGTATTACTCTGTGATCCTCCAACATGCTGGTGCTTTGGAATTTTCCATAAAGAATGTTATTAACTGGAACCAGTGTCAGGGAAGCCACTAAGTGTTGTTGAATCTCAGTTTTTTTTCATTTGTTAATTGGAGAAACAAAAATTTTACCCCACTGGTGCATATAGGGTATGTATTCAATTAAATAAAAGTGTTCGGTATTTTTAATTTAGTCTTTTATTACCAAAAACTAGAGGCCCGGTGCACAAAAATTTGTGCACTCAGGGGGCAGGTGTCCCTCAGCCTGGCCTGTGTCCTCTCGCAGTCTGGGACCCCTTGGGGGATGACCACCTGCTGGCTTAGGCCTGCTCCCCGGGGGATTGGGCCTAAGCTGGCAATCAGACATCCCTCTGGCAGCCCGGCAGCCCTCGGGGGATGTCCACTTGCCAGCGGGAAGCAGGCCTAAGCTGCAGTCGGACATCCTTAGCGCTGCTGAGGAGGCAGGAGAGGCTCCCACCACCACCGCTGTACTGGCAGCCATCAGCCTGGCTTGTGGCTGAGCAGAGCTCCCCCATGTGGGAGCGCATTGACCACCAGAGGGAAGTTCCTGCATTGAGCGTCTGCCCCCTGGTGGTCAGTGTGTTTTCATAGTGACCAGTCATTCCCAGTCTTTCTGCTGTTAGGGTCAGTTTGCATATTACCCTTTTACTATATAGGATAGAGGCCTGGTGCACAGGTAGGGGCCATCTGGTTTGCCCTAAGGGGTGTCCCGGATCAGGGTGGGGGTCCCGCTTGGGTGCCTGGCCAGCCTGGGTGAGGTGCTGATGGCTGTTTGCAGCTTCAGGGTGGGGGTCCCCACTGGGGTGCCTGGCCAGCCTGGATGAAGGGCTGATGGCTGTTTTCAGGCTGGCCACACCCCCTTTAGGGTTGGGGTCCCCACTGGGGTGCCTGGCCAGTCTGGGTGAGGGGCTGAGGGCCGTTTTCAGGCTGGCCAGCAACTGAAGCTCCCAGCCTCTCCTTTTTTTCTTCTTTTTTTTAATTCTGGGATTTATTTACCTTCTATAATTGAAACTTTGTTGCCGTCACTGGAGCTGAGAGCCGGGCTCCTGCTCACTCCAGCTCTGAGGCCACGGCCTGCTGAAAGCAGGTATCTAGGGTTTGTTTAGCTTTTATAATTGAAACTTTGTTGCTTTCGGAGCTCAGAGCCGGGCTGTGGCAGGCAGGGAACCTTGGCTTCCTCCATCACTGGAGCAAGCAAGCCTCCTGCTCGCTCCAGCTGTGTGGGGGCTGGCTGCCATCTTGGTCGGGTTAATTTGCATATCGTGCTGATTAGCCAATGGGAGGTGCTGTGAAGGTACGGTCAATTACCATGTTTCTCTATTATTAGATAGGATGATTTCGTCTTCATTACTTGCCTACCAGTTCTATGCATGATTTGACATCTTTGAGATATAATTTACATACCATACAGTTCACCCATTTTAAGTGCATGATTCAGTGGTTTTTATACATTGGAAGAGTTCTACAGCCATCACCACAGTCTATTTTAGAACATTTTCATCACCCCAAAAGAAACCCCATATCCATTAGCATCATTCCCCATTTCCTAGGCTACCACTAATCTGCTTTCTGTAATTTTAAGCATTTATAACACCATGCTTAATATATTGTGTGTTAATAGGCTTTTCATTTTTCTTAATGGTATATTGAAGGTATTTTGAAATGCAATCCTATAATTTTTAGAAGTAAAAAGAGCCTTTTGGTCATTTAATGTTTATTTTTTTACATAAGGAAACAGAGGACCAGAGAAGTGAAGTAATTTATCCAGGGACATTCCCATTCCACACCTCTTTACCAAAGCACACTAAAAAGAGTGACTTATTAATACTTATTTCATCAATAGTTTTTATCTTTGAGTGTTTGCTAAAACCATTTCAAATTCGAATTCTGGAGATGAGATATTGTTTGATTTCTCTATGTTGATCCATCTACTATTCTGTGAATATTTCTTGGGGTTTTCCCCCTCTATCTATAACCTTCCCATGTATCAAAAATCATATCCAAAGTTTATTTGATGGATCACTGTGATTTCTGTTTAAATGTTCTTTAGAAAAGTCATTACTCTGTGATCAACTATAGCGTTTCCCAGGATAATCTATTGTTTTAATGTGTGTTTCTCTGTGGAATACTTGAGGTTCCTATCTTTTTGTGGTCGACTGTTTAATCTGCCATCTTTCTCCCATCCCATCCCTCTTTTCATTGTGATTTTTGCTGCTGCTCCTATCAGTAGAGACCATTTCTCCACTTCCCTGATTGTGGCAGAAATAAATTGTGTAGCTTTCAAGGCCTAGGCCAGTGATGGCGAACCTTTTGAGCTTGGCGTGTCAGCATTTTGAAAAACCCTAACTTAACTCTGGTGCTGTGTCACATATAGAAATTTTTTGTTATTTGCAACCGTAGTAAAACAAAGACTTATATTTTTGATATTTATTTTATATATTTAAATGCCATTTAACAAAGAAAAATCAACCAAAAAATGAGTTCGCTTTTCACCTCTGACACGCGTGTCATAGGTTCGCCATCACTGGCCTAGGTCCTAAGAATCCTTGCAGCCTCTTCCTTTGCCCTGTGAATATTCCTCAGAGAGCATCATCCAGGGAAGCTGCTCTATTATAAGGGAGAGGACAAGAGGCCTTGGGGAGCACAGAGGAGATTCAGCAGACAGTGGCACTAATTGCCAGACCGTAAGGCCCTTCTGACCCTCCATCTGTATGTAGTTGCATGAGTGAGCTCACGTGACAGCAGCAGAATTGCCCAGCTGACCCACAGAAATGTGAGAAATAAACTATGTATAATTTTCTTGCGTCACTAAGTTTGGGATGGTTTGCATCAAAAACTAACTGATACATGTAGGTGTCAGCATTATGACAATGTTGAGATGATTAAAGAATGTAATTCATGTAAAGTTCTTTGTTCACTGCCAAGCATAGAGAATCCCTTAATAAAGGTTGATGCTGTATCATAACAGCAGTGTCATAATGGCACTAGCATTATCACTACTGATACTGTTGTTTTAGTTACTGTGGTCACTTTGTTTCTCCCCCTCTAAATACAATGCCATTGTTTTCGTTGTCATTAACTCTGATGAGTTAAAGCAGCAATCCTAAACCTTTTGTTATATCATGGCACACATAAACTAATTACTAAAATTCTGCACCACTCCAAAAAAAAAAATGTGTTTTCTGCCAACCTGACAAAAAATAGGTATAATTTTGAATCATTCACACTGGACGGCTATTGTGTTGGCTTTTGTCACTTTTTTATTTGACAGTGTAAGGGAAAAGAGGTCAATGCCTCCGACTAAATAGTCAGGTATGGCATGTTTTAAGCATTCTTGTGGCACACCAATCACTTGGTTAAAGAATTTGATCTCTGGTGCAGATTGTCTGGCATTTTCCTTCCTGATGAGTTAAGTAGTTTTAAAAACTTTTCTTATGTGAAGTAAAATATGTATGTAGAAAAGTGCATACGGTATAAATGCATACCTTATAACAAATCATAAAATGAACACCGGTAACTGCGGGTCAGGTTGAGAAGTTGAACATTGTCAGGACAGCAAAAGCCCATTTCATGCCCTTCCTGGCCACAGTCCTCTCCCTCGCACTCAGATTTTATATCATCACTAACCTGATTTTACAGTGATCACTTCTTTGCTTTTCTTTATAGTTTTTGCCACCTCTATGGGTCTCTCTAAGAAAAATTGTTAAGTTTTGGTGATTTTTTCCCAACATTATGTAAGTAAAATAAAGTCTGTATTCTTGTGTTTGCCTTCATTTGCTGAATGTTATTACTAAGATTCCTGCATATCATGACTAACAGCTTTCATTTTCATTGCTGTTTAGAATTCCATTGTAAGAATATTCCTCTATCAGATCTACTGTTGATGGCAGTTTGGGTTATTTATAGTGTTGGGCTATTTTGAATAATTCTGTCAAGCGCATTCTTGTATATGTTCTGGAATAACATATGAGAGTGATTTATTAAAGGCACATATGTAGGATTTCTGGGTAATAAAGGCCTTTTTATAAGTCTTATAGAGAAGAACATTGCTAAATGATTTATATTGTAAAAAGTGTGAATCTTACCTTAGAACCATTGATTGACCATTTCTTTTTCAAGGAGGTTACTCACAAGGCCAGTTCAGGTCAGTGGGGACAGGAGTAGGACTGTGATGAGAGTGATATGGGATGAAAAGGGGCTAACCTTCAGTTGAAGGTTAAAATGTCTCCAGAAGGGAAATCTGTGAGTAAATTTGGTGCCATTTTTAGCTTGGAGTCAAACAATTTTCAGGATTTTAATAACACTCTTACACGGTTGCCCTCTAGGTTAATCTGTGGCAGTGGTTTGTGTTTTCTCTACATTATGGAGGAGACATTTGGGCAGTAAGGGGACATTGACTAATAACAAAGGACGCGACTCTTACAGGACTGAGATTTCCTTATGTCCCTTTCTAAGAAGAAGGGAGGTATTAATACTGTGTCAAAAGAGAAGGAAAAGCCTGGCTGGTGTGTGGCTGAGTGATTGAGTGTCGACCTATGAACCAGGATATCAGGGTTTGTTTCCAAGTCAGGGCACATGCCCAGTTGCGGGCTCAGTGCCCAGTAGAGTGCGTGCAGAAGGCAGCCAGTCAATGATTCTCTCTCATCATCGATGTTTCTATTTCTCTCCCCCTCTGTCTTCCTCTCTGAAATAATAAGAATATACATATATAAAAAAGAGAAGGAAAAAGAACCTTGTCAAAAATGAAGATTGGGCCCGGCAGGTGTGGTTCAATGGTTGAATGTCAACCCAGGATCCAAGAGGTTGCTGGTTCCAAGAGATTCCCAGTCAGGGCACATGCCTGGGGTGTGGACTCAATCCCCAGTGAGGGATGTGCAGGAAGTAGCTGATCCATATTGCTTTTCTCTCATCAGTGTTTCTATTTCTTGATCCCTCCCTAAAAATCAATAAAAACATATTTTAAAAGAAATGAAGATTGGGGGGAAAAAACATATTCTTCAGCCAAGATGAAGACTTTACATCTACTACAAACAATGGTGGCTGTAAGAAGACTGTGGTATAGCCTAACAAGCCAAGGCAATTTGGATTTCTTTGCATATAATTGTACAGAATGTGCTCTGCGGGGGCCAGAGTGCTCTAATCAAACATGGTATAGTTGAAGAATGGTGTCTGTGTGTTCTGTCACATGACCTCTCTGTGCCAAGGCGCCCTGCCAAGACAGCTACATGAATCGTTCTCCATGTGCCCTGGCTAATCTCAGAGAAAGCAGAGGGTTTACAGCTTGTTGAGTTTTTCCCCTAGCTGAGAAAGTTGAAAACTAGAGGATTTAATCAAGTCTTAGTGGCATTGTGTCAATCTTATAAGAAAACAGTTAATTTAAAGCATTTGGATACCAAATTAAGATCCCATTAGGATATAATGAGGGAAGGATTGAGGAATTCATTTTCCTTTGGGAGGTCCTCAGATAGGGTTGTTTTTACATCTGGATGTGCTTCCCAAGTAGAATGAAGTGGTATTTGTGACAAGCTGTATTTGAGGGCGCTTTTATCACTTGGAACAAAACTTAAATGTGCTTGCTGTTATGATTTCTCTTGGATATGGGGATTTGTAGGCTGTCTTTTCCACAGACATAAAACTAATTAATTATTCACTGTAGATCTAAGTACCTTATTGACTTGATTTCTTATATTATTTCTGAATGATCTCTGAATATAAGGAATTGGTGATGGTTTTTGTGCTGTTGCTATTATGTTTTTCCTGTAAAACAAAGTGAGCTTTTCATGCTTGAGTAAACACATTGATGCATTATGAAACTGTCAGACTCTTTGAAAATTGGCATAAGCTTAATTATTCAAATATGTGGCTCTTTTGAATGGCTTTTGAGTCAGCTAATGCTTTAGTACAATCAGCATAAAGACATTTCAATACCTTTCCTTAAGAAATTAAATCTCAACTGTATGATTAAAGAAATCCAAAGGATTAGTTCTTTTGTTGAGCACTTTCATTATACAGCTAAGTGCTAGCATTCATTTTCAGATTCATAGTCCATTTTATTTTAAAATATCTTTCTTTTTAAATAAAACTTTAAGTTGTTTATGAATTTTCCTTATTACCTAGTCTTTTTCCCGTTTTCTTCCTGTCTATCAACATGCACACATACTTTTTTACAGTGTACCTGCAGTTTTGTTTCCTTTAAAAATTGTATTTGAGTTGTAAATCTTTTTCAAGCACTGTGGCCTTTATAGTAACCATTTTTGTTGCTTGTTTAATATCAAATTATTCATTAACATGCTAGTCATTCCCCATATTTGACATGTATGTTTTCCATTTTTACTTATAACACAAAGGTATATCAGACATTGTAGCTTGTTTTTTCTTATTTTCAGTTATATTACAAGGACAGTGTTTAAAGTGTCATTATGTCAGTGGATTTGAAGACTTATGTTTTATGGTTTACCCAATTGCTTTCCGAAAGATGGTGCATTTAACAGGCTGATGGTTGCCAGAGGAAAGGGGATTGGGGGACTAGATAGAAAAGGTGAAGGGACTGAGAAGTACAGATTGGTAGTTACAAAATAGTTATGGGGATGTAAAGTACAGCATAGGGCAGTGGTTGGCAAACTCATTAGTCAACAGAGCCAAATATCAACAGTACAACGATTGACTTTTCTTTTGAGAGCCAAATTTTTTAAACTTAAACTATATAGGTAGGTACATTGTTATTCACTTAATTAGGGTACTCCTAAGCTGGCCTTTGCTAAAATAATAATAAAGCCACCAACACAAAAAAATTACAATTCTTAAATTGATGACAAAAATACCTGTAGGATTTGCAGCTGGTTGGAAAAATACAGGTAACTTTATGCTTCGAGTAGGTACTTTTGTCAACCGTGCGCGATTTGAGGATGCGAATAGCACTAACCACTGCACAATGAGACTGCTGACTGACTGGCTCACTCAACTTGTGCATGAATCGCGTGCCCTCCCCTACGCTGCGTGTCCCGCGGCCGGCCGGCCTGCGCCATGTCTCCCGTCGTCTGACCGACCGACACCCCCCACTTCTTCTAACGCCACTTCTTCAAATTAGACTCGCCCAGGCCGAAAACCGACTTCTGCGCATGGGCCACGAAGTTTCAATCGCACTGTACGTGCCCGCCCGCATGTGGTATTTTGTGGAAGAGCCACACTCAAGGGGCCAAAGAGCCGCATGTGGCTCGCGAGCCGCGGTTTGCTGACCACTGGCATAGGGAATATATTCAATAATATTGTAATAACTATGTATGGTGCTAGGTGGGTACTGGAAATCAGGGGGAACACTTTATAAAGTATTTGATTGCCTAACCTCTGTGCTGTATACTTGAAACTAATACAAAATAATATTGAATGTAAACTGTAATTAAAAAAAAAATTAAAATTGAAAGAAAACACAAGAAAAAAAAGACAGTAGTTTTTTTTTATTTATGTATACAATTTCTTTTACCAAATTTATTAATTAAAATAAAAACAACTTATTAAATATTAGCATCCTTCAAAATTACCAACATTCGGAATACCCTGTTATCTTAGTAGAGACTTTTTTCTTTGTAAATGAGATTTCTAATTTTAGCAAAGTGATAGGTGCAATAGTTTAAAAAAAATTCAATAAGCCATGTAGTGTGACACTGAAGAACAGCAGCCTCTTGCCCTCCCCCTTTTCACTCTAGTTTGTGGCTTTGAGAACCCTCATCTCGGAGATTTCTACTGATGTTTGCCTCCCACTTGCTAAATGGCTTGCTTTTACAGTTTGATTTTTTTTTCCACTTTATAGTTTACTGTTGATTCCCTTCTTTGGGAAATTAGACTTTAGTACTTAGAGTTTCTTTCCCATCCTTCCAATATAGACATAAAATAAATTTTGGTTTTATTAATATATAGATATCCTCCTATATAATAAAAGGGTAATATGCAAATCGATCGAACGGCAGAATGACCGGTTGCTATGATGCACAGTGATCATCACGGGGCAGATGCTCAATGCAGGAGCTGCCTCTGATGGTCAGTGTGCCCCCACAGGGGGAGCGCTGCTCAGCCAGAAGCTACTCAGCTCGCAGTTGGTAAGGGCAGCAGTGGTGGCAGGAGCCTCTCCCGCCTCTGCAGCAGTGCTAAGGATGTCTGACTGATGGCTTAGGCTTGCTCTCAGCGGGGAGCGGGCCTAAACCATCAGTCGGACATTTCCCGAGGGCTCCCGAGGGCAAGAGGGCACAGGTCAGGCTGAGGGATGACCCTCCTCCCCCTGAGTGCATGAATCTCGTGCACCAGGCCTCTAGTTAAAATATGACTATAAGTATTATTCATAACCAAATCTTATATTTATATTATGATTATATCTTTTTATACTTTATATTTTCTCTGGAATTAATAACCTCCTTCTTTTTCCTTGCTTTCCCCCCCTCTATTCCTATTTCTAATTTATCACCAAACAAATCATTTCACTACTTCCAAACACATCAAATAATCTTTCAAATCTGTGTGTGTGTGTTTGTTTTCAGATCTTTCCTGTGGGAGCCTTAATATTTTCTCCATGTGGACTGGTTGCTAGTAGGGCCTGCTTGTGTGGCTGATGTCTTAGAAATCCTCTCACTATTTTATCTTGGGCATGTCCTTTGTCTCTCTGTTTGTTTTGTTGATTGATTTCTGGTTCTCAGTTCCTACTCCTTTAAATTTACTTAATACAGCCCTAACCGGTTTGGCTCAGTAGGTAGAGCGTTGGCCTGCGGACTCAAGGGTCCCAGGTTCGATTCCGGTCAAGGGCATGTACCTTGGTTGCGGGAACATACCCAGTAGGAAGTGTGCATCGATGTTTCTAACTCTCTATCCCTCTCCCTTCCTCTCTGTAAAAAATCAAGAAAATATATTTTTAAAAAATGTACTTAATACATTTTGGCAGATTCATGAGAAAAGGTATAAGAGAGGAATATTTTTAGAGATCATGCATATTTGAAAATGTCTTTATCATCATATTTGATTGATAGTTTAGCTGGGTATGTAGTTTTAGGTTTGGAATAATGTCCTTTTTGAATTTTGAAGGAATCACTCCATTGCCTTCTCACTTCAAGGTTGCTGTTGATTCCAGTGCTATTCTGATTCCCAATTTTTTTCTATAATCCCCTGGTCTCTGGAAACTGTGAATATTCTTTCTGGAATTCTGAAACTCTACCATATTCCTTGGTACCTGTTTTCATTCATTTTATTGGCTACCTGTTGGGCTCTTTCAAACTAGAAATGCATGTTCTATAGTCCACTGTGTTTTCTCTCTTTGGAGTTTTCTCTCTTAGAGTGTAGTACCTCAGACTGACCCTCTGATTTTCCTGTCTTTTCTTTCCCATTTTCCTACCCACCTCAGTGTCCTTTTATTCTACCTTCTGAAAGATTTTAACTTTAATTTTCACGCCTTTCATTGGAGGCTTTTATTGGTGCTACAATAAGTTGTAATTTCTAAAAGCTTACTTCTTCTTTGTAGTTTTTTTTTTTTTAATGGCATTATGTTGCCTTATCTCCTATTTCTCTGAGGGTATTAAATATATTCTTGGGTGATGAAATTTTTTCTGCTTCCCACATCATATTTGTTTCTTCTGCGGTGTGTGCACATGTTCTTTTTTGCACGTTAGGGGCTCTCCTCAAGTGTCTGGAGAACTGTGGTTTTTTAAAAATGAGAGATGAAGGGAAAAAAAGATGATTGGGAACTGTACATGGGTGGAGCTTGTAACTTGGGGCATCTCTAGTAGTTTAATCTATATCTGTAGGTCTGTCCTCATGTCGGGGAGTCTGGCTGTGGGAAAAGGCTGGTGGGATTTCACTGAGCAGGCTTTGACTCAGCCCCCT
This sequence comes from Myotis daubentonii, assembly GCF_963259705.1. Lineage (NCBI taxonomy): Eukaryota > Metazoa > Chordata > Mammalia > Chiroptera > Vespertilionidae > Myotis > Myotis daubentonii. The sequence continues at coordinate 76,930,881 of NC_081845.1, read as the reverse complement.
GTTTTTAGTAGGGTACCTCACTCCTGCCCTCAGCTGTGCTGAGAGTCAACTCTTCCAGAAGGGAAATTCTCAGTCTCCTGTCCAGATATGCAGAGTAGAGAAGAGAATATGGGGACCTACTATTCTTTGCATATTTTTTTACAACCAGTTTCTTTTCCTACTGTACCTGGACCTAATTTATTATTGTCTACTCCAGAGGCTTAAATTTCAGCTTATTTGTTTCTTTATTAGTTACTATTTGTTCATTTGTTTTCTAGCTTCAAGAATTTTGTTGCATATCTAGTTTGTGCACTTGTTTCCTCTCATTTTTAATTGTCTTCATGAGTTTATCCCATATTTTTTTCCTTTATTGATTAAGGCATTACAAATGTGTCCTTATCCCCCCATTGTCCTCCATCCTCCCACTCATGCCTTCACCCCCTGGTGTCTGTGTCCATTGGTTATACTTATATGCATGCATTCAAGTCCTTTGGTTGATCTCTCCCCCTTAGCCCCACCCTCCCCTGCCTTCCCTCTGAGGTTTGAACATCTGATCGATACTTCTCTGTCTCTAGATCTATTTTTGTTCATCGGTTTATGTTGTTCATTATAATCCACAAATGAGTGAGATCATGTGATATTTATCTTTCTCTGACTGACCTATTTCACTTAGCATATTTTTATGATTGTATAAATTATTTTCATGTCATTTTAGTACAGTTTTTAAAGAGTGTGGGAAAAAAGGAATGTGCTCAGTCTGCCATGGTTAATGGAAGTGTCAGTGTGGACTCTTTTTTAGATTTATCAAAATAATTTTTTTCCACATGACACATTTTTTTGGTGGATATTTTCTGATGTGTAGTTATGCCTTTTAAAAATGTCTTTTAAAATATTTTATTCTAATTTTTGCATATGATTATTTAATATTGCAGATTTAACATCAGCTTTCATAAGTAGAAAATAAGTGACCACCTACCTTATAAGTACCGCGCGCTAACCGATTGCGCCACTGGAGCTCCAACCACCTACCTTATAGGTTGACGGAGTACTTATTATTCTCATTGAGTTACTTACTCATTTTTAAAAACTTTTATTTTTGAGATAATTATCCTATACAATAAAAGCCTAATATGCTAATGATATGCTAAGGCCGCTCAACTGCTTGCTATGATGTGCACTGACCACCAGGGGCAGACACTCCAACCAGTAGGTTAGCTTGCTGGTGGGGTCCGGCTGATTGGGTCTGAGCGAGACGGGCTGGACACGCCCTGGAGCCCTCCCGGGGTCCCTCCCCAGCTGGCTAAACTCCTGCGTTCCTCCTGGTGATAGTGCACCGGTGGGGTCCCTTGACCTGTCCTGTGCTCTCTCGCAATCCAGGACCCTTTGGGGGATGTCGGAGAGCCCATTTCGGCCCAATCCCAGTCAACGCAGGAGCTGAGCCCTGGTGGTCAGTGCGCTCCCTCAGGGGAGCACCGCTCAGCCAGAAGCCGGGCTCATGGTTGGTGAGCGTGGCAGCCTAAGCTGCTCCCCAGGAGCAGGCCAAACATCCCCTGAGAGCTCGCAGACTGTGAGAGGGCGCAGACTGGGCTGAAGGACCGCCCCCCCCCCCCCCCCGCCGAGTGCACAAATTTTGTGCACCGGGCCACTAGTAGATTAATAAGGGAGTTGCAAAAATAGAACAGAAACCTCTTTTGTACTCAGTTTAACCCAGTGGTAACATCTTCATATTACTATAATACAGTATCAAAATCAGGAAATTGATATAATTCTCATTAATTTTTAAAAGATCTATTGCTTTAAATTTTATATTGGACAAAACGTTTATGTTGCAAATATATATGAGACCTATGTGAAACTGTTTTGTTTTTCAGCAATTTTTCCAGCTAGTCAAATTACGAAAGCTTGGACTTAGTGATAATGAAATTCAACGGCTCCCTCCAGAAATAGCAAACTTCATGCAGCTGGTGGAACTTGATGTGTCCCGAAATGGTAAGAAAAAGATTCCACTTGAATTGTCCATTTATCTGTTCTGATGTTGGGGGGGATTTTTAATAAACAGAGTGGATAAAGGTTATTGGAGGTACTTCACCTGATGGTTATGGGAAAGCTGTGTATAAATTTTGAGATGAAATTAATGCCATTATTGAATAGTTTAGTTAAGTTACAAGTATTTATCAAAAAACTTTTCATAGCACAGTTTTTATTTATTTTTTAAATATGTTTTTACTGATTTTTAGAGAGAGAGGAAGGAAGAGAGGTAGAAAGATAGAAACAACGATGAGAGAGAAACATCATCCGTCGTCTCCTACATGCCCCCTACTGGGGATCGAGCCCACAACCCAGGCTTGTGCCCTGACCAGGAATCTAATTGGTGACCTCTTGGTTCCTGGGTTAATGCTCAACCACTGAGCCACACTGGCCGGGCCATAATACAGTTTTTGAATGATAACTTTCTCAAGAGTTAGAGTGTTGTCTGAGATATTATGTAATCTGGCTCCCTCATTTTCCTGAGTGTGACATTGAGGACTGGTGGTGTGGTCATCTGTCCAGCACTGAGGGGCTGTTGAGGGGAGGGGACACTCCCTGGGGAGGGGCTGGCTTCTCGGCCTGTGGCTCAGACTCTGTCTTCCTGCAGTGAACAGACCTGCTTGCTGTTCAGGCATCTTCTGCCAGTTTAATTTATTTCTAATTAGGCCACTGGTGGGCCTGCCCACTGGAGTTTGTGGTATATTTAAATGCAGACCCTGGTTTAACCTTGCGTTTCATAGCCCTTAGAGCACACCCTGAGTGGGTTGGTAACCCTGCTTGCTATTGCATATTTGATTAATTACTCTAAGTTAAAGTGGCAGATCCCAGTGGTCCTGTCTTAAGTGATGGGATTCCGTTCTTGCAAGGGCTCTGGTATAATTTCCTTTGGATAAGCCCCAATATACTCTGAGTTATTTATAAAAAGGATAATCTTTTTCTCTCATATTGCATACCTGTTTTGTTTATCTATAAAATATGTTTCTTCTCAATGAACATCAGGTCTGGATCTTTCAGTCTCCTGTCTTCCACAGCAACTCCAAGGCCTAGATACACTATTTTGGGGGGTCATTATTATAGGGCAGTAATGATAATCAGTACTTGATTGAAAACATGGTGAAACAAAAATGATTGAACCCCCCTACTTTTAATAGCTTTTAAATTGCTGTTCCCTGGAAGGTTTCTGTGACAATGATAGAAATAAGAGGTAAAAAATAAAATAAAATAAATTGCTGTTCCCTATTACATTCGATAAATTGGAAACTGTCTATAAGTTAAGCCATATGTTTCTTAAGGTAGGGTCTACTTTTATTTTTCATGAGAATTATTTCTTACCTTGAAGTACTGGAAAAAGTGAAGAAAATACTTATTTTGGGGGGCATGTTTTATGGTGGCTTATTTGGTTGCACAGGACCCAGATCTGCTCAGGGAAAGGGGATTCAATGGTAAGGAGGGGGTGGAGCTGACATCCAAGAGCTTTGGCATAGGGCTCACATCAGACATCGCCTTCGGGTTTCCTGGCCTCCTCTTAGTGCGTCTGCTTCTGTCTGTGGGTGCTCTGTTCTCTCCCTGTCGACCTGCTCTCTGGGAACTGGCCTCTCCACAACCAGTTTGATGTGGTCTTTCTCTACCTACTTTTTGGCTTCTGCACCTGCTGTGGTGTCAGCTTGACAGATTTCTCAGTGAGGAATTTGTCAAACAGATCATCTTTCTAAGCCAATCATAAGCCATAAGCCACAGGTCACTGGGCACCCTAAAGATTAGCTACCCTGGGACAGGGGTGGCGAGCAGTCCAAAGCATGGCTCTACTCCTCAGCTCAGCACAGACGCGGTTGATGAGCACTTTCCCTTACACTGGAGTGTATAGTTGGAGCGGTGTTGGAGGCCAGAATTGCTCCTAAGGCTATCCTGTCTCACGCTTATCTAAGGAATACATAATTCAATCTGCTCTCTCTTGCCTTAGCAATGATCTCAGTTATAAGGGTGGTTGGTTATTAAATTTGCAAGGGAGCAGTGACTTTGTAAAATTGTCACTCAAATCATATAATCCGAAGAAATAAAATAGCAATTTTGAAATTGGCATTAGAAAGGAAAAGAAGCAGGGGCCCAGAAATACTTGAGTAGAAGTGTTGCCTTTGATCATTTGGAGGAGAGAAAACATAGAACTTAGAAGTTCCCAGTTACGCTAATAACTCTAAAGGGACAGGATGCTCTGTAAAAAGTTGGCACATTTGGTCACCACTTTTACCAGTTCCTACATCAACTATTTCTTTTCAAACATTTGTACCTAGAAAGAAGGACTACCTGCCTCTGTGTGCATTCATACCTCCCAGCATGTTGATAAAAGAAGCTAAGCTTTCACTGTAGTCAGTGTCAGGACACAAAAAGGTGTTCTCTCCTCCCCTTTTTCATCCTGTTCTCACTTTCAGCCTTTCCTTCTGCGCGTTTGTGGTAGTTCAGTGAGGGGTCCTGCAGGCCTTTTACCTCTAGGTCAGGCTCTTTTAGAAATGCTGAGGGGAGTTAACTGCCCCTGTCCACTCTGGCAGAACCTTGCTCTGGCTCCGCAACATGAAGGTGTGCACTGGAGTGCTGGGGGGCAGTGGGCAGCACACCAGAGGATGCAGGGGTCAGGCTTTCTGTGAGGCTATAAACACACTGCAGAGATGACCGAGCAGAACAAAGTCATCATTCATTCTAACCAATAGGAACACAGGTCATGGGCTATTTCCAGGTCAGGCAGATCTCACTGTGCTTCCTCTCATTTGTTTACAGGTAAAAATCACAGTAATGTGAATTTCCTAGGCAACTGAGTAGGTAAATAAAAGTCACAAAATCTGCAGTCTGAGAGTCAGTGTGAGAACCCCTCCTTTGTGTGGGTGCAGGCATTGGTAAGGGTTTGAGGCTCAGGCCTGGAGGCCTGGAGCCACTCGTCTTCTCTTGCACCAGTTGAGCAGCCTGCTCCATGGTCAGAGGTTGTTCCTTTGAGTCCCTGAGTTGTAGCAGGGGCCTTGCCAGGGCTGGCCATTGCCGTAGTGGGGCCTTCATTGACTTCCTTAATTCCTGATGTAGGAATTAAGCATTGCTTGACCATGGAGGAGGAAGGCAGGATGCTGGTCTCAGTCTACTCAAGTCCATGGGATCAGTGCTTGTCAAACTTGAGCATGCAGTGAATTACCACAGGGAGTTGTTATAATGCAGACTCTGATGCAGTAGGTCAGGAATGGGCTTGAGATTCTGCATTGCTGAGAGCTCCCAGAGGATGCAGGCCCTGCTGGTCCACTGCGCACACTGAGTAGCAAGCTCTTAGATGTCATCGCCCACGAGTCCCCTACTGAGCTTCCTCCAGCAGCTGTGTGTGGTCACGAGCACAAGTTCACCCAGCTCCTGGCACCCCTGCACCTTCCCATGGGGAACGTGGGCAGCCTTCAGGGTATTCCTGGTAAAGAGTGAGATGCTGGAGCCGCCTTAAGCTCACATTGGCTTTGATTCTAGGAGCAAAATGAGACCTTTCCTGATGCTCCCTTGCTCAAATGGCGGAGAAAAGAAAGGTTTTGTGTTTCTCTCCAAAAAAAAATCTGTAAATGAGGAGGAGAGAAGTTTTTACAGGCTCATTTCCTAGGCCAAGAAGAGCTGCCAGGACCTCCAAACCCTGACTTTTGTGGCTTTGTTTTCAGATATTTCAGGCACAAAGTCAAGGGAATTGTGTGTTGTGTTAAAAAGAGAGAAGACTGAGCTTTGGGAGAGAGGGTGATGCTTATGGTTATATATAGTCTGTGGGGATTTTTTCTGAGGTGAAAGTAGAGAGGCTTGGACTGAGCACAGTGTGTACAGTTTTGTCTCCAGAATGGCTAGATGTGCTGTGCAGAGAGGACTTTGGTGGGAGCCTGGGTCCCGCCACTCACCACCTACTGATTTTGGACAGGCCCCGCCAACAGTGCTGGGTCTTGTTCTGGGAAGGCATGGGACAAAGCCTTCTTCCTTACAAGCCAGGGGGAGGCGAGGAGCATGGCCGGCTTCTCATGTCCTGACTTGGTGGATTCTTTTTCTTTTTTTTTTAACTAAGGCAAATAGCTAAAATTTATATGTAATAAAATAAACAGTTTCCTCTGAACATAGATGGAAGGATGGAGTAGATGAAATTGGTATCTGAATATGCTGTTAAATGAATAAAAAAGCATACAGATTTTGCATGAAGGTCTGAAGCAGATTTCTGTGGTGACGTGCACATGCCTTAAAGCCTGGACGTGGTCTTTTTCTGCTCACTGGTTTTTAGCTGTTCAAGGACAATAATCCTGGGTATGTGAGAAGAATTATTACCCCGTAGTACTACCTTGTCATCCAAGAATCTAGGGCAGACTTTCTCGGTGCATAATGAATCCTGCCCCAAGGCTTAGTAATTTGAATTTTATAGTATATGCTGTAATTTGACGGACATCACGGTACTGTATCATTATCCATTTAGTTTAGTTTTTCCCAAAGTGTAAGGCATACACCACTGGTGCTGCTAGAGATGACTTTAAGTGAGTGGTACTGCAAAACAGAGTTTTTAATATAGAAACTTCATGAGAAAGTTACCCTTTAAGATTATTCCTTTTGGCCCTAACCGGTTTGGCTCAGTGGATAGAGCATCAGCCTGCAGACTCAAGATTATTCCTTTTGGTTGCCTTCTGTAAAATTTAATAACACTATATTAAATTTTATTATTGTTACATTTATTTTACATTTACCTTTTGTATCTTGGGGTGATAACTCGATTCATGTTATTGATTTAAAGAAATTTGCTACCTTTAAAAGTAAATCTCACTCAAATTTTAAAAAGTCATTTTAAAAGAATGAGGTAAACAATACAGAATACACATGCTATACCACCAGTATGGCAGACATGGTGAAGGTGAACGGTGATGGCTGAAGTTAAGGAAGCACTGACTGGAAGTAGCATATCATGCCTTTTATCATGAGTTTATTTCACTTATGGTGCAAGTAGTATTACATTCAGGAAACATGGCCAGTCTGCACACGCTGGCTAGTTCCTTTGCAAACTTGCGTTAACAAGCAACTAAAACATATTTTAGTACAAATCATTCCTAGCACCAGGACAAGGATAAACAGCTGTCTACCAGTAGGGTCATCATCCCACAAAGTGTGGAGGCTAGACTTTGATTAAAGGCTTGGGTTAGTTGGTTTCTGTCCATCCATGAGATGTGATCAGTGTCTGTGGTCTGTAGCTATGGGTTGTTTAATGAAATCTAAAGCCAAGTTTGAAGCCTGCCCAAATGACCTTGTATAACATCGTCTGGTGTTTCTGAGTATGCCCTGAAAAAAAAAGTTCTTTCTGGCAAAGAACAAATCCAGTGTACAGTAGAAGTCTTCCTACTTAGTTGTAAACAGTTAGCTTTTTTTTTTTTTTAATATATTTTATTGATTTTTTACAGAGAGGAAGGGAGAGAGAGATAGAGAGTTAGAAACATCGATGAGAGAGAAACATCGATTAGCTGCCTCTTGCACATCTCCCACTGGGGATGTGCCCGCAACCCAGGTACATGCCCTTGACCGGAATCGAACCCGGGACCTTTCAGTCCACAGGCCGACGCTCTATCCACTGAGCCAAACCGGTTTCATCAACAGTTAGCTTTTTAATTCCTATGTATACCTATGCCATATGTGAGGCAGAAGCCAGTTTTCACCCATGTAAACTTCATACTTGCCACAGTCAAGCCTGATTCCAGCCCAGGTTCAGTGCTCTGTTCAGCACACTGTCCTGTGGTTAATGTTATGGTTAATGTTGTGGTTAATGTTATGGGTGAGTCTGTGGCTGTTACAGTACCACAGGAGACATGCAGTGAAGCAGAGCCCACAGTGCCTCTCTGCCTCATGGTTGGAGAGCTAGACGGTTTCCAACCCAGTTTGCTTTCTTGTCTTTGCAAATACGGACACTGCCTTATCACGAGCCCTTTCTCTTCTTAACTTTTACCTTCTCTTTTGTCAGGAACAGGGGTTGATATAGAAAAAATATTGCCTTCTACTCTCATTTTAGTTCCAGATAATATTATTTTCAAATTGGAGGAGGAAAGAGAATGCTCTTCTGTGATATTTTCTGATCACCTTTCCATTCTACAAACAGGTTTTCCAGAGAGCATTGTTTAAATACTAGAGGCCCGGTGCACGAAATTCGTGCGGGGGGGGGGGGGGGGTGTGCAGCCCAGCCTGCACCCTCTCCAATCTGGGACATCCCTCTCACAATTTGGAACTGCTGGCTCCTAACCACTCGCCTGCCTGCCTGATTGCCCCTAACCGCTTTTGCCTGCAGCTTGATTGTCCCCTAACCGCTCCCCTGCCAGCCTGATTGACGCCTAACTGCTCCCCTGCAGGCCTGGTTGCCCCCAACTACCCTCCCCTGCCAGCCTGATCTCACCCCCAACTGCCCTCCCCTGCTGGCCTGTTCACACCCAACTGCCCTCCCCTGCTGGCCTGATCGCCCACAACTGCCCTCCCCTGCTGGCCTGTTTGCACCCAACTGCCCTCCCCTGCTGGCCTGTTCGCACCCAACTGCCCTCCCCTGCTGGCCTGATCGCCCACAACTTCCCTCCCCTGCTGGCCTGTTCGCACCCAACTGCCCTCCCCTGCTGGCCTGATCTCACCCCCAATTGCCCTCCCCTGCTAGCCTGATCTCACCCCCAATTGCCCTCCCCTGCCAGCCTGATCTCACCCCCAATTGCCCTCCCCTGCCAGCCTGATCTCACCCCCAATTGCCCTCCCCTGCTGGCCTGTTCACACCCAACTGCCCTCCCCTGCTGGCCTGATCGCCCACAACTTCCCTTCCCTGCTGGCCTGTTCGCACCCAACTGCCCTCCCCTGCTGGCCTGATCTCACCCCCAATTGCCCTCCCCTGCTAGCCTGATCTCACCCCCAACTGCCCTCCCCTGCTGGCCTGATCACACCCCCAATTGCCCTCCCCTGCTGGCCTGATCTCACCCCCAATTGCCCTCCCCTGCTGGCCTGTTCGCACCCAACTGCCCTCCCCTGCTGGCCTGATCTCACCCCCAATTGCCCTCCCCTGCTGGCCTGATCACACCCCCAATTGCCCTCCCCTGCTGGCCTGATCTCACCCCCAATTGCCCTCCCCTGCTGGCCTGATCACACCCCCAATTGCCCTCCCCTGCTGGCCTGATCTCACCCCCAATTGCCCTCCCCTGCTGGCCTGATCACACGCCCAATTGCCCTCCCCTGCTGGCCTGATCTCACCCCCAATTGCCCTCCCCTGCTGGCCTGATCTCACCCCCAATTGCCCTCCCCTGCTGGCCTGATCACACGCCCAATTGCCCTCCCCTGCTGGCCTGATCTCACCCCCAATTGCCCTCCCCTGCTGGCCTGATCTCACCCCCAATTGCCCTCCCCTGCTGGCCTGTTCACACCCAACTGCCCTCCCCTGCTGGCCTGTTCACACCCAACTGCCCTCCCTTGCCAGCCATTTTGTGGCGACTATCTTGTAGCGGCCATTTTGTGATGATGTCGCGCAAGGGCATTGCGCAATGCCACCTAGGCTTTTATTATATAGGATGACGATGTACAGAAATCTTATTAAATTGAAAATGTTGGGATAAACTTTACAAATAGATCCCTCCCTATTTTTCCTTAGACTATGTAAAGAAACATCAATGATATTTTAGCAAATAAACCTAAAAATCTATCCCAATTTAATGTTACAAATTGTTAAATCAGAAGGGAAATTCTTTTTTTTCCATTTCAATGATGTATTTTATTTAACTTAGTTTACCCAAAATGTATAATCAATGTAAAAAATTATGACAGGTATTTAACTTTTTTATAGGAAATTTTTGAAATCCATGGTATACCCTCGCTTGGCTGGTGGGCAGTGTACGAAACAGTGCAGGAATAGACCATTTATCTATCTATCTATCTATCTATCTATTTTTTTTAATTCTTTATTGTTCAAAGTATTACATATGTCTCCTTTTCCCCCCATTGACCTCTCCCCGTCTGCTCCCACTGCCAGCACAGGCCCTCACCCCTTTACTGTCTGTGTCCATTGGTTATGCTAATATGCATGCATACAAGTCCTGGTTGATCTCTTATCACCCCCACCTCCCCTGCCTTCCCTCTGAGGTGTGACAGTCTGTTCCATGCTCTGTGTCTCTGGATCTATTTTTGTTTATCAGTTTATGTTGTTCATTATATTCCACAAATGAGTGAGATTATGTGATGTTTATCTTTCTCTGATTGGATTATTTTGCTTAGCATAATGCTCTCCAGGTCCATCCATACTATTGCAAATGGTAGAAGTTCTTTTTTGCAGCAGCGTAGTATTCCACAGGTTTTTAATCCACTCATCTGCTGATGGGCACTTAGGCTGTTTCCAAATCTTAGCTATTGTAAATTGTGCTACTGTGAACATAGGGGTGCATATATGCGTTCTGATTGGTATTTCTGATTTCTTGGCATATATTCCTAGAAGTGGCATTACTGGGTCACACGGGAGTTTAATTTTTAATTTTTTGAGGAAATTCCATACTATTTTCCACAGTGGCTGCACCAGTCTGCATTCCCACCCGAGGATATTTTTTTCTATTGATTTTTAGAGAGAGTGGAAGAGAAGGAGGAGCAGGGGAGGGGCAGGAGCGAGGAGAGAAACATTGATGTGAGAGAGACACATGGATTGCCTGGGTCTTGCACATGCCCCGACCAGGGCCGGGAATCAAACCTGCAAACAACCTGATTTCGAACATGAGACCCTTCACTCCATGGACCGACACTCTAACCACTGAGCCAAACTGGGCAGGGCAGAAGGGAAATTCTTACAACAATGTCTTTACCAAAATGTTTTTGGAGCTCTTTCAAATTAGTAGTATATTATTTTGCTTATCTTCAGGCCAGTAGTTTCACTTTTTAAAATGGATTTGTTTTTAAACACAACCAAAGATATTTAATGCCAATTTAGGAAAATAAACCAGGACACTGAAAATGTTATGTTACTGAAAATCTGCTCAGCTAGCAATTTTAAAAAAATTGAATAAACTATTGTTACTTTTTATTATGCTAATATGGTTAATTTTATCAGAAAAATTGTGACTATGCTGAATAAGTTGTAGGTTTATATAACTTTTATTTCTCTCCTGCCTTTTTTATTTTTAATTAGCAGTTTTGTAATAGAGATGGTAACCTCTGAGTTTGAGAACAACACCTCTCAATATATTTTTTAGGTCAACAAGCTCTTCAGTTAGTCCCAGGTTCTCTGAATTTTTTGTCTATTTTAAGTAGCTCCTTATCTTCTTCCCTCCTTCCTCCCTACTTCATTCATTCATCCTTGTCTTTACATGCTGTGCTCTGTGTTAGATGCTGAGTTTTCCAAAACAATGGTGGATTTGCACAAAATTGGCTGAATTAGAGAAGCAAAAATAACCACAGTGGCTTCTCCTGAAATAAAACAGAACCCCAACATGTGACCGTTTTTGCTCACTTTTTAATTAGGCAATTCATGTAGGTATCCTTTGACAGTTTCCAGTTCTGAAAATGATTGAGAGCGAGAGCCATATTGCTTCATTTTGATTTTGAGGTCACCTATTTTGTCATGTGAATCTGGCTGGAGCCAAGTGATGCTGAGCCTTCAGGCAGCTGAGGCCTGATGCATCTCTTTGTCAGGCTGGTGACAGAAGTGTGCAAACAGTGTTCTGAGCTTGTTAAGCTACAAGAGACACCTCTCAGAAAGGGATGGAGGCACCAGGAAGGAAAGAGTAAATGAGGAGCAGTACTAAGAACTGCAACTTGAGGGAGGTGGAAATGATTTGATTTTTAAGATCCTTTTATAATTGTTGAGTAAATCCTCAACCTAATACATCTGTTCAAAGCTAATAATGAACTAAGATTCTGAATTCTTATTCACTTTGAAAGAGCTTTGGACCCTGGACTTAAAAAAATGCTTAGAGTTGTCAACTGTATTTTAGAATTACTAATGCTTTTTACTTCAAGCAAAATTTATTGAGCAATTACTATATTTGTGGAAGGCTCTTTGCTGAATTCTTCTCTTCTTTAAGTGGATAAATCTACAGGTAACACAGATGTAAGGACCTGCACATCAACACCTGTTATACTGTTTTATAAAGTGCTCAGGGCATGCAGAGAGGTGGGTAACTATAACTGATGTGAGACAGGCTTGAAGGAGGAATGAGGCACTTTTGGTTTGAGTTTGAAATCAGGCAGTCTTTAAAAATTCTCATATTTTAGCTGCTATGAACATACCAGCTTGGCTCAGTTGGTTGCATGTCGTCCCATGCACCAAAAGGTTGCTGGTTCAGTTCCCTGTCAGGGCACATTCCTGTATTGTGGACTCAATCCCTGATAGGGGGCATGCAAGAGGCCACTGACCAATGTTTCACTCTCACATTGATGTTTCTCTCTTTCTCCCTCTCTCTTCCTCTCTTTCTAAGAGTCAATAAAAGACATTAAGAAAAATTCTCATACTTTAGTTGCAAATTTGGAGAGAGTTAATGAGTAGAATCCTTAACTGTCATTGTTACTGGAAATTTTTTTTCAAATGTTTGTAATAGAGTAAGAGTCAACAATGTGATGAAATGTTCAACTATCTGAGTGCTTGTCTAATAGATGTTCACTTGATATTTTAAGATTCATAAAAAAATCAAAGAAGAAGCACCCAGTACATGACAATCTGCACTAAAACTCTATATGAGTTGTCATGGGATTTTTTTCTTGTACAGCTGACGACTGCTGTATTGTAAAGGATCTGCTCTGCCAGATGAAGTGCTAAACTCTTGGCTTTAGTCGAGATGGATTTTTTAAAAATGCCAAAATCTGAAGGGCTCAACAAAATGAGGAACTTTATTACTGCTTAACTTACTGTGCGTGCGTGTGTGTGTGTGGGGGGGGGGGGGCAGGGGTGTGGAATGTGGAGGTGGAAGATGAGAGGTTCTGCTGTACACAGTCAGAGATCTCGGTCTCTTCTTGTGATGTCACATCTTCATTCTATACTGGACTCCAGGGTCCTCGTGGGAGGGGGAGAAAATGGAGGATGGGCCATGCCAAGAAGTGGTGTACATCATTTCCATCCATGTTCCTTTGGCCAATTTTATGTCCTCAATTTAATTGAAAGGACCTGGGAAATGCAGTTAACTATTTGTACTAGTACATGAAGAAGAGAAATCTGGCTGTTGGTAAGGTACTAGCATCATCTGCCACAACTGGCATTTAATTGATTGCTGGGTTTGTATGACTTTATGTCACTGATATCTCTCTCTCTCTCTCTCTCTCTCTCTCTCTCTCTCTCTCTCTCTCTCACACACACACACACACACACACACACACACGATTCTGTTGCACTGTAACAACCTTTCATGAGTGACACATTCAGAGGAAATATAGATGCATGCCTAAAGAGGACAGAGTAGCCTTTCTTCCCACATCTGCACAAAAGTGTATAAACCCAGACATAGATTAATATGATTGATGGACACTGATTTACTAATAGCACAAAACCTATGCAAGTATACATGACTTTTGGAGGGGAACTTTTAGAATCTGATTTAAAGTATAATTTGAAAATTAAAGTTTATGTTTGCGGAGTGGTTGTCGAAGCACTCGCTCTAAGTATGGCATCATTAAAGGTTTTCAAGTCAGGAATCCCCATCTCAGACAAGTTACTTAACCTCTCTGTGCCGTCTGTAAAATAGAGACTATAATAGCACCCTCTTCATAGAGTTATTGTGACCCTTGAAAGAGACTGTGCAGGTAGAATACTTAGAACAGTGTCTATACTTAATGAACAGCTCCTGTGATTAATCCTATTATCGCCTCTCATTTTGTGTTATGAAGAGCTGAACTAGCACTGTGAGAGTAAGAATACAGTGGGAGTGAGGTCACAAGTAGGTTTGAGAGACAGAGTGGTTCAGATGAGGGAGGTTGCTACCTGAAGTGATGTCTAGATACTGAGTACCATAACACCAGGCATTGTGTGTGCTGTTTTATCACAGCTGTTTTATCTAATCTACCTACTAATCCTGTGAGATGGGTAGAAGAGGAAACTGAGGCTTGAAAAAGTTGTGATGTGATCCCAAATCATACTTCTGGACATCGGTGGAGCTGAAATAAGAAAACAAGAAGAGTGGCACTTTTAATTTTGGGGGGAGCATATTGAAGGTGATAAAGATAGGGCTGATAGTTTTAGTCTATGTTAGAGAAAGGATGGAGACAATATTATGACTAGGAACTCTGAATTTGGAGATCAAAACAGGGAAAGTCATTCTAAGACATTTAAACCTATAGAGATCTTTATAGTGAGTGAATTGAACCATCTGTGGAAGTGGCCCATCCTGAGAGGTGCTTTGTAAATCCTTAATGGCCAGAAATGGAATACCATCTAATGAGGGATACTAGGGCTTTCTCAGTAAGCTCTGATGTAATACTTCTCAGGTCATTGTGCTGTTTTGGCAAAAGATTGGTGAGTTGCTAGAAGGGTAGAACAAGGAAAGCAAAAAACTAAGGCTGGGTTTTACCTTTGAAAGAAAAATAATGAGGTTAGACAACATGAACGTCCCAGGTCCCTTGGAAGCAGGAATAGCCCTCCCTTAGTGACACGACTGTCACCTCTACTTGACAATGGTTAAGAGCATCCCATGTTCTTTTCTCTGGGAGTGAATATTCTCAAGTGCTGTGATGTGGTAGTTCTCCATGTGGAGGCTGAAGAGAGGTGACATGCTGACACGGTGAATCAGTACCCAGTGCCACTGGCATTCAGATTGGTCACTTGAATTTTCTTAGTGTGGCACACATTATTCTAGCCTTCTCTGAGCAAACTGTCACTGACCTGGCAACTTGATGGCTCTCCGCTGATTAACCCACCAGGGTTCATCTCACCATGAGGCTCTGTCTAGAGCAGCCGGAAAGTTTCCCTCTTTGAACTACTTACTACTTTGTAACATCAGGTAGCACCGATTTAGCAAGGTTCCTTTTTTTCTTTCTGTAGACAAAGTGAATTACATTTTTAAAGCACATGTTTATTGTTGAAAATGAGTAGTAGTGAAACATAATGAAACTGATGAAAAACCAAGAGAACTATGTAAATCTTTTATCATTATACATCTTTATCATCAGAATTCTTATTGGATGCTTACTCTAGTCTACCACCTATGAGGCTAATTACTTCCTTTGTATTATCTCAAGCAAGGGTCCTCAAACTATGGCCTGCAGGCCACATGCAAATACAAATATTGTATTTGTTCCCGTTTTGTTTTTTTACTTCAAAATAAAATATGTGCAGTGTGCATAGGAATTTGTTCATAGTTTTTTTTTAAACTATAGTCCGGCCCTCCAACGGTCTGAGGGACAGTGAACTGGCCTCCTGTTTAAAAAGTTTGAGGACCCCTGATCTCAAGTAATCCTTAAACCATCTCCTAGAAGTAAGCTTGTGTCTTCTTGGAGGTGAGAAAACCCAGTCTCAGGTTAAAAACTCTCTTTGGTTGCGTGGCTAGTGAGTAGTAGAGCTGGTCTTTGATCCCAGGTTTGTTAGGCTTCAAAATCACAATTCTGTCTCCCCAACGTAAGAATTTTATATCCTACTACTTAGAAATAATCATCACTAATGTTTTGTGTATTTTATCTTTTTTCCTGTTTTGTTTACTTGATTCACAAAATTGAAAATATACAACATGTAAATAAAATGTCTCTATCTTTTATTCACTTAACACAGATTGTTAACAATTTCCCATACCACTATTGTTAAATGGTTAAGTGTTTTTAAAAAGGTGGATTAATCACTAGCGGTTACATATTTCTCTTCCTGGTGACCAAAAGAACTGATCTGTGACTAACACAAGTAGGTTTCAAAGGTGGGATTCGTATAAGACAGGCAACTGGCAAGATAGGGGAATTTCCAGAAGGACGTGGTAAGTTAAAGGTCAACCAGTCGGAGTAAAAAAAGAGGCCAGTAAGCAGTTTAGAAGTCTCTATCTGATTTAGGATTCTCATGTTGAAATAAATTAGGGAGGCATGATTAACCCTTGGGCCATGTAGTTACAGAGGAACATTTGGAAAGGATGTGGGCAGAAGCAGACCAAGCGTAAATGCTCAGCTGCTCTAAGGTACCCTGGAGCAGTCAGATCTTTGTTTACCTAACATATGTTTTGTTTGTGAAGGTGCTTGGTGAAAGTACCACTACACATTAATAGTTGGTGTCTTGAAGTATTTAACTTTGTTATTCAGCCTTTGTTGCAAAATGTTAAAGAATAGGCCTCCAATCCAGAAAAGCTGATGAGTGGTGGGTCAAGATGAACAAGTGGGTCTGAGCAAATTAGACAAAAATGGAAGGACCAAGTGCCAACAACCTGACACATGTCCACAGCAAAAGGCAGCCCAGACGGGGGGTGGCGAGTAATGCCAGAGGGGCTGTGGGGACTCAGATCTCTCAGCAGAGGCCTAGAGTAAGTCAAGGCAGCAAGCACCTACGGGAACTGAGTGAGTCATTGGTGCTCCTCACTTCTACACCTAAGTGGCCTATGATGAGTGCATCACTGTCTATCTAACTGACTAGGAACTGACGGGACACAGCATGGCAAGGGCCTAGACACTTTGAAGTTAGCCATAGGTCAAGTCAGATGCCCTGGGAATGGAGCACCTTTGTTTCAATAAGTGCCTACTTGCCCCATGCTCCCCCCTCCTCCCAGCACACACTTCTTTTAGGTCTTCACTCTCTCCAGGGGCTTTGCACATTGGTAATTAGAGACAAAAGGGAACTACTGCCATTGCTGTATATCAGGGTCGCTGCCTTTGGCTTTTGGTATGGACTGGTCAGCCTTTAGGTGTGACCAATTGGAGCATGGCAAAGAGATCTCCTTGTAAGTCTCTGGCATTTCCTGAGTAGATGCTGTAGTCTTTAGATGAGCCCTTTCCTACTGCCAGTTGAATTTATTCTTATCTCCAAAATCCCTCTTTGTGGTGCTAGCAACTGTTCTGGCCTTTTTTAGGGATCCAGATGCTAAGAGATAAACTCCAAGCAATGTTCTAAATGAAGGCAGCAGATTTCATTATGAAAAGTACAGCAACACACTAGTGAAGTCTTGGCTAGAATGCATGTTTCGCTGAGGTAGGGACATAGGAGCAGGGGCAGATTTTCAGGATGAGTTGTATCCATTTCTTGAGTATTTAACCAGCACCAGGTATTTAATTTCTGTGCTAGGAGCCTGAGATAGCAAGTCAGTTTAGTGATGGCTCTCGAGGGGTTTGGGTTCAAAGGTGAAAGGACTAACTCCATCTGTGATGGCATGGCAGGGGGGAAGTCCTGTCTCAGAGGAATACCTGGAGGAAGCCGAGGGCGGGGTGTCTGGATCCTTCCTGGGAAAAGGAAGAGTCTGAAGAAGGCTTCCTGGAAAAGATGAGGAACAAGTAGCAAGTAAAGAACGACACGCGGGAGGACATTTCTGGGCGGATGAAGTAACGTGCACGTGTGCCTGAAGGTCTGGAATAGTGTGGTGAATTTGGAAAATACAACGTATTACTGGAGTACAGGCAGGAGATGGAGCTCTTAGAGAGGTAGTTGGCAGTGAGACTGTGAAGGGCTGGTGTGCTCCGCTAAGGAATGTTTTATTGAAAGCTGTGGGGAGTCAGGAAAGGGGTTCCAGCAGGGGAGCGAGTGGCTCCTTATCACCCTGGCAATAGCAGGGAGCCTGGAGTTGATGGAGGGCAGGATGCAGGAGCCCAGGCATCCATATGAAGTGGAGGACTACAGAGGTGAGCAGGAGAAAGGGAGGTGCTGGGCCAGGCATGATGGTGACAAGTGGGAAGCTTGCTGGATGTGGAGGGACGGGGAGTGAGAGGCCCGGGTGTGGGATAAACCACCACTCCCAACACAGGAGAGAAACAAGACACTGAGGAAAACATCAGGTCTGAGGGGGAAAAGATGAGTCTCTTTGTGGGCATGTGGAGGGTGAGAGGCCTTTGGGATGTGCAAATGGAGACGTTTAGTGGACAGTCCAATATACTAGTAAGGGTCTGAGGCTCAGGGGAGAATTTAGCAGGAGATAGTGTTGGGAGTCATCCTTGTGTGGGTGATGGTGGAAGCGATGGGTGTGAATGAGGCCACTCAGGGAGATGGAGAGGCTGTGGAATTGGAAGGGCAGATGGATGAGCCCCCAGAATACCATGATTTAAGGGAGAACAGAGAAATGGGGCCCTTGTAAGATTCTGAGGAGGACCAGCAGAAGGATTTGTCCGCGGAGTTGACTGGTATTGCAGAAAGGGGCCAGGAAGAGAGTGTCTGAGCAGTGTCATCATGTTAAACGTCAAAGAGGATCCCCTGGCTAGCGCTGAAGCTTTCAGGTTAATGGGTGGCGATAGCCTGGATGTAGAAAGGCAGGATCTTGGGAGTAGCAGCATTAAAGCACTGCTGAAAAGAAACTTGGGAGGGACTGGGAAGGAACAGGCAGAGAAACAGAAGAATCACAAGAGCTTAACTCTGGAACCAGGGCAGGGAAGCACATTGAGGAAGGCTGCAGTATGAAATGGGCAAAACAGTCAGTAAGTGCTGACAGAAAAGTTTCCATCGGATTTGTTTGACATCTGAGAGGTCATCTGTTACAGCAAAGGAGATGTCAGAAGTGGTTCACACACACCATGTTGTTTTTTTTTAAAGCTTTTCCCTTGACTCTCTTTGAGAGATCAGAGGATGGCTTGAAAAATACCAGCAATCACCATTTCCTGGCGGAAACAACAGCAGTCACCGTTTCCTGTTGCGTCTGCCAGTTCTATGGGATGTGAGCAATTATGATGGTAGTGTATGTCTTGGACAGCTAACTGTGATGTATAATTAATGGAGGAATTTCATAACTCCAGTCATAGTGTGTACGTGTTTGATCAGTGTCTGCTGTGGAAATGAGCCATCCAGGCATTGCCGCTGCCAAAGTGAGGCAGACCCAGAAGGCAAAAGGTGGGGGTAAGCAGTCACCAGTATTCTTTTTCTGGAGTCTGGGCATTAGCTGTGGTTGGGACCAGAGTGGACTCCTAGGCCTGCTTATTCTGTGTTAAGGACCACAGACAGATAATGTTCCTTCCTCCCAGACCCTTTAATAATTGTGTTTTACTCATTTTGTTTCCCAGTTTATTTCACCTTGAGATTTTTTTAAATTATAAAAGCAGTATATGGTCATTATCAAGAGGTGAGTGGAGGCAAGTAAAGGAAAAGTCAACAACATGCCCTTCCCACTTGCAGACTCTCCCTACCCTGAGGGTGCTGGCCAGTGTGGGTATCACACAGATAGTGCTTATTAATAATAAATAATATTAATAATTAAAGCATTAAATATAATAAATATAAATTAATGCTAAATATTAATATTTTAAATGCACATTAATATTAAATGTAAATGGATTAAATAACATTTAATTAAATAAAATTAAATAACATTTAAATGCACATTAATATTAAATAACATTAAATTGCTATTAAAAATCCCAATGCTTTTATGATACCTCTCCTCCTGAATTATGAGATTAGGTCATAGCAGGCAAACACTGTACCTCTTTTACTCACCTTCCTCTTCTTACCTTCAGCCACATAAACTGACAAATAATCAGGGTCCATTAAATATTAGTTGTTTAAATAATTGGATAAATGAACAAATGAATGAATAGTGTGATCTCTCAGGCTTTGCCATTGGGACTGTTGCTTCCTCCCCTTCCATTGTATCTTCAAAGAGAAACTGGATACAAGAGGAGAGCACCCCTTTTTGTCGCTTTTTTATTTGTGTGAGCACTTATCATATGGAGGGCACTGTGTGACAAGGTATGGGGTCTGCAGCCCCTTTGTCCAGCCTAGAGGTGCAGATTTCCTTAACTATGGGAATGAAGTTAATTCAGAAGCTGGTAGATGACAGGCAGAGAACAAATCAGAGATGACCGGCCTAGCACTTACACAGAATTATAAGATGTAATATTTATATTGCATTTTAAGCTTTTAAGGAAGCACATCGGGGCATCTACATTAAGCTTAAAATAGCCTAGAAGCTTTTCCTTGCATTCTCTGCATGCTAGGCTCTGGGATATTATCACAAGTACTAGGGGCCTGGTGCACGAAATTCGTGCACTGGGTGTGTGTGGAGGGGAGTGTCCCTCAGCCCAGCCTGCCCCCTCTCACATACTGGGAACCCTCAGGCATTGACCCCCATCACCCTCCAATCGCAGGATCGGCCCCTTGACCAGGCCAGAGGCATCCGGCCTAGGCGTCCGGCCCGGGCAGCGGGGACCTGCAGCTGCAGCGGCCCCACGATTGTGGGCTTCGCTTTAGGCCCAGGCAAGGGACCCCTAGCTCCCGGGACTGCCAGCTTCGACCGTGCCCAGCTCCCATCGCTGGCTCCACCCCTACTTCCTGCTATCACTGGCCAGGGTGGAAAAGGCGCCTGCTTCTCCGATCATGGCTGGGGGGCAGGGCAAAGGCGGCCCCAGGGCCGCCTTTGCCCTGCCCCCCAGCTCTTAGCTCCCCCCTGGGTTTCCGATCACTGTCAGTGGCAGGGGGCTTCTTCCTGCTTTCCCTTTCGCCTCCCTGCATTGTGCCTACATATGCAAATTAACCGCCATCTTGTTGGCAGTTAACTGCCAATCTTAGTTGGCAGTTAATTTGTATATAGCCCTGATTAGCCAATGAAAAGGGTAGCTCGTACGCCAATTACCATTTTTCTCTTTTATTAGTGTTGATAGCAGAGGGAAGAATCCTGTCCAAGCTACAGTCTCCTCCCAGAGACCTTCAAACCATGTGGCCAAAATCATATTTGTAGGTTTAAAAGGGAAGATGGAGTAAAAGATGACAAAGTTCAGTAAATCAGAATGCCCTGGTGAATATCAGACCACAGACAAAGGGGCTTTCAAGTAGGATGAGAGCAAGAGTTTTTTCTACTTAGAAAGTTAGACGTTGGATTTTGATCTTTCTAACTGCTTGGGGCAGTGTTTCTCTAGGTGGGCTCTGGGACCATGCATATTAGAATCCTTGTTAAATTGCTCATTTCTACCTTACCCAAGGACTACTCAAAATGAGAAGACCAGATCCCTGGAGAATGCATTTTTATCTCCAGGAAAACTCTTATCTGTTAGAACTGGAGCTAGGAGCAGAATCTCATGGAACCTAAACAGCTCCTGGAGGGGTCCAGATTCCTAAACAGCACTTAGGCCAAAGGATGTCTTTATGGTTTGGCCTTTCTCATCGTGAGCTGAATCCATGGAGTAATAGCTTAAGTACAGAAATGATTTTTGCCCAGTTCAGAATTCAAGCATCTTATATAATAAAGAGCTAATATGCTAATTAGACCAGATAGTGGAACGACCTTCCAAAATGACCAGTGGGTGGGGCCGTGGGGCAGCCCGGGCCGCGAAGGCCTACTCTTGCACGAATTTTGTGCATTGGGCCTCTAGTCTATTATAATAACCCAGATTATCCTTCAGCAAAAGCAGACATTTCACCTTCTCTCTCTGTTTTTGCCCTAAACTGGGTTAGGTGTGGGTACTGTGAGAATAGTTTTAGGACATGGAAATAGAACCAAACTTGCCATAGTATATTATTCTCAGAATGAGATTCAGCTGAAACACAGGGTGTATATTATACTGCTTTCCAGTGTTGAAGTTTTTACAGTTGAATAAAGACAGTGTTTGTCATGTAAGATTTTCTCGAAACATTGAGTTAGGAGAAATACTCATTATAATTCTAAGAGAGAACTCCAAAACATTCATCCAGTGGCAACACTAGAAGAATATATGTGCATGCTTCATATGATGAATGCTTTCAGGGGAATATAGCATTTTAATGTATAAGTTCTCTTGTGTTTTTTTAAAGAAGTTAAATGCATTATAAATGTCATACCTTTTCATCTGTCAGGGGACAACTTATAATTTTTAAGCACTTAAGCTCTTTTTCTACAGTATTTTTTTGAATAATATAAACATGTTTCTGAGATCTTTTTAGAATACCTTTTGCACTTTGCTTTCTAGTTTAACCTATTTTTTAAGGATTACTTTTGAAAAAGTGTACTTGTGTTATAGGTAGAGGGATTTCTTAAGACATTGATTTTTTTTTTTTAACACTAGATTGCCCAAGGAAGTCATTTTGACTGCTTTTTAATTTCAATTAGAAAAACAATTATGTATATAAGGACACAATGTCTTAGAATTTTGTGACTTTTTGTACAACATATAAATGCGTTTATTAATAATTGTAGTTACCTCCCCCTCCTTCATTTCCGGTATATATATATATATATATATATATATATATATATATATATATATGTGTTATACCTATATTGCCCAAAAGCAGTCATTTTGACTGCTTGGGACATTTTGACTCTTATTATTGAATTGAGTAAATTTCTTATATGACCAGTTTGGCTCTGTATTGAAATAACAGTTTTTATTTTTTTTCGATTACCGTCACATGATAACATACAAGTACATGATAAATTGTCGATACTTGATAAGTTGCAGTTGCTCAATAAGCTAAACTAGTACTTGTTATTCGAATCTTTATGCAGTGATACTTGTTCTAATAAGTTGTTTATTTTATTTCTTTTGCGCCCTAAATTCATGAAAGAAATGTCGAATAGAAGTGAGTTATTGGAAAAGCTAAGGAACATAAGTGAAGAGTGCTCCGATATTATTCTTTCACAATGCAGTCATTTTGACTGCTTTTGGGCAATATGGGTATATACTAAATTTCAGTCTTTCTAGTGTTAATGGGGAGGAGGCAGTTAAGTTAAATTCAAACAGTCCCAGTTTCCATCTTTTTCCTGCCCCTTCCCACCACTCCTTTCATCATCTTTAAAGAACAAAACAGCTTTCCTTGTTGCGTTGTGCACTCTGCCTGCCATGGGAGGCCTTCTCACAAAGCCCTCAGCACACGGGCCTTTCAGTGTTGGCTCTGCTTCAGTCTGAGAGCAGAAACAGCTTCCTTGTGGAGGCAAAATGTGGATGGGAGTCAGGGCCACCAAAGTGGCCGGAGCTGCCTCACCATTGGTCGCACATCATTCATCTGGGGCAGTTTGTTGTTGTTTCTTACATACTTCCAAATCATGCCGCAAGCCAATTTCTTGGACTCTCAGGTGATGATGGACCCAGTTGATCTGATGTGATGTCAGGTCTGAGGGACAATTAAGTTAAGCATGTCAGTGTTTCGCAGAGGCAGCCTTAAGACCCTCTTTATCGGAATCTCCCAGGATTGCTGGGTTCAAATGCAGATGCTTCTCTGGACCCTAAGCCTGGTGAATCAGTTGCTAGGAGTGGGGCCAGCCCTCCCAGCAAGTAAGTGCACTAGGTGAATCCTCTGTACTCTGAAATTTGAGAATCCCAGCCTCTGGGATACTCAGTGGTTTTATTAGGCCTGGGTTAGAGATGTGCTTTGGCAAAAGCTGATGAGAACTGTTGAGAACCAGTGTTCTGGCCAGTTTATCTGGGCCAGATGGCTACTCCCTGCACTTGTAGAGAACTGTATTCACTTCCGGCCCTGCACCCTCTCATCTGTTCTGTGCTTTGCCCAGAGAGTGTTTTTAGGAATCTGAATGACTCATTCTGTCCTGTGGTTGAGTCTATTAGTCCATAAACACTGTGCATGGTGTGGGAGTGTGAGGTGAACACCCACGTTTAGTAGGATGTTTATCCCAGCTGACAAGAATCACAGATTCTATTGGAAAGATAAGCTATACTTTAAAAGGTAGCATTGAACAGCATAGAATCAGGCCCATAGAATTTGTGTAAAGGAATTGGCCTGACCATACGGTCTGGTTTGCAGTTTAGAGGAGGAAAAGATTCTTGTGGTCCATCGAAGGCGGAGGAGGGTTGGGGGAGAGTTGAAGACTTAATTTCAGATCCAAGTATTCACCCATTGGAAGACTTCATTTTCCTAGAAGATTTTGGTACATAAATAGCAGTAGTTGTAATTCTGTCCATATTATATGGGCATAATTAAAATGAACTGTAATTTTGACTGAATGAAGTAGCTGATGAATACAAATTCACTATATTGTGTTTTAGTTTTCAGTATTTAGTTGCTGTTAACCTAAGTTTTAGGTAGACATTATCCAGAATCATATATATTTTGTTTGGGGAGAAAGGTAAGTAAGAAGAATACCAAACTGTCCACATTTTTCTTCCCTCTTTCATATTATTCAACATGAAACATAACAGTCAATATTCTGTAGTTTTTTATTTTTTGGAATCAGGGTCTTGTACCTCCAGACATGTTTGTGTATATTTAGCCAACTCTGCTGGGGAGGAAAAACTGAGGCGTCAAGGTTATTTTGGTCATTGTGGCTGGATTAGGTGAAAACCTTCTGAACTGGGAAAGCTCTTTGCAAGCACAAGTGCCAAGACTAAAATAAAACCAACAAAGGGCCCCTCTGTGCCGTCTCCCATCCTGCACCCGGCAGAGAGACCCAGGTCAGCCTTCCTGCGCTGCATTGTGTGTGCACCCACCTTCCCTTCACAAGCACGGGAAAGGCTGCTGGGCAGGAATTATGCCTTTGTCTACAGGGCTGGCTGCCCCCGGGTGAGTCTGTGGTGGTTGGAATAATATGATAAATGGGATGATGCCTTTGAGAAAAATCTCCATAGTAGCTATTTTTCTCCCTCTGCACGCCCAGAGGAACAGCTGTGGCAGCAAATGCAGACTTGGAACATGCATTCATATTTAGCCTTGTTTGATAATCCCAGATATTTTTAAGCAGGATTGAGTCAGGCAGCCAGCAGCGTAGCAGTCAAACTGTCTTAATCAGTCAGCCTTTTTGGCACACAAGGACCTTGTTTTACCCGAGTAGTAAGTCACTCTAAATGAAGCAGTCTGATGTACTGAGTATGCCCAAAGTCAAACATTCAGTATTTTACTACAGCCTGTCAGCATCTCTTCTGCATGCTTGTTCTGTTCCCTGCTAGTTGTTTACTTCTTGTGGCCTTTGAATTCTGTCTTTGGCCAGGTCTCTATTCATGGTTTTTATACATAATGGGATCCTACATTCCATGCCAATGTGACCCTCTCACCCTCCCTGCAGCACTGCCTAATAGACGCAGTGTTCATTTAAAAATCTTTTTTTGCTGGGAATGTTTCATATTGTAACTCACTTCCTCCTTACAACCAGGAGATTTTGCATTTGCCTCTGCGGTGGATTGGTGGATCTCATCCCAGGAGCCCGCTCTCACACCGTGTGCTGCCCTCCTTGTTCCTTTCTGAGCAGAAATGGGAATGAGTTCCCAGCTTTCCTCTATCCCACTTCCCATACCGCTCTGCTGACTCCGCAGATATTCCAAACAAATCACAGCCAAACACAATGACCTTATTCTCCTCCAGCCAGAAACCCCTTTCTCTCCCCCTAATTGCCAGCCCCAGGTTCTCAGGCTTTTAGATTTAATGGAGCAGCATAATTTTTTAAAATATGGAATTGTGACACAGGATTGGTAACTTTATTTTGATAAGAAAGACTATCACTGTCATATAGTAAAAGACAAAGGATATATTCTGATTAAACAACAGTTCTTTTAAATAAATAAATTGGGCTTCATGTTGAGAAAGTAGTACCACCTTCCTTCCATTCTCCTCGTCTTGCCAACCATGAACACTGACTCTTAGACTAGAATTTGGCAGCTACTGTTTTCTCTCCCCGCCTTTATCCACTGGCTCTGAACCTTGTGGTGGTTGGGCTTCCCCTCACAAGGCTCTGTTCATGTCTCACGAAGATGACAGCAGATAGTGGAGTCCACAGCTTCCTCCCCTGTTGGTTGCCACATTGACCAACCCTCTCGGTGACATTCTTTGCTCCCTTGTCTTCTTGTCTCTGCTCCTTCAGTTCTCTTTCCCTCTGCCTGGTGGGTGCCCCTGCCCCATAACAGAGGATTCACTTGCTTAACTGTCCCCTCAGACTGCATCTCCACCCTATTTCTGTGTGCAGTGACTGCCACACGGTATCTCAGGACCTCATACCTGTGTCTCTACCTCCTCTGTCTCCCCATGCACGTCCTCTGGCATTTCTTATTCTTCCAGCACAGTTGGAGCTGAGCGAATCTGACTCCAGATCCTCAACAGTTCCCTCCCAATCTTCTTGGCCATAAGGCAGAGGGGCTGGGATTTCAAAGCTCTGCTCCTCCACATGTCAGCAGAGCGACCGTGGAGAATGTAGGTAATGATTCTGAGCCTGTTTCTGCATCTGTTCTTGGGACAACTACTGTTTATTCCGTATTTGTGTTAAGAGTTAGGCCTGAAAAATGCCAGTTGCAATACCTGATACATAACAGGCCCTCAAAAATGCCAGGTCTTCTACTTGGAGCCACATAGTCAAGGGTTATGCAGTGCTTGGAGGGGAGTGGTTCCTCTTCTCAGAGCCATTCCTGTCACTTTCCCTGAGCTTGAGTCTTTTCTTTGCTATTCTCTCAGTGCCTAAGGCAAGGAAACAGTGACAACTGTCAGGTGACCAGTTTCAAAAGAGGCTTCTCCGAGAGCAACAGGCAGTCAGATAACAATTTCACATCTTCCTCTAAAGTAGAAGTATTGTGCTAAAAAGCACAAAGAATCTGTATGATTGAAAGGAGTGTGCATGTGCGTGTGCGTGTGCGTGTGCACACATGTACATGCACTCTTGATACCATGGCGGCCACTAGAACGTAAGTGCCAGCTCAGCATTGGGCAGGGTGAGGCACTTTCTTTCCAGGAGTTGCTGTAGCATTTGGAGAATTCAGTGTGTGAGCAAGAATATTCATGCACTAGGTTAATGCCTCTCTAATAGGAGGGGACAGTGTTGTGGAAAGAAGATTCTGTTCTTTATAATCTTGTATTTTGCTCTTTGCACCATCCACAGCATTTTCATATTGTTAAATATGGGAGGTTCTCGATATAAATGTTTATAGTTTCCATGAGAAGGAAAACCCAAATGGACTTACTTGTAGGTCACATCTTAAACATTTTCTCCTAATGGACCAGAAATACACATGTAATTAAACTCTAATTGGGAAATTGTTCATCTTGAACAAGTCTTAGAGTGGCATTTTGAATGTCAATGCAGAGATTAAGGACAGTTAGTGTCTGGTATCCATGTGCACAATTGTGAATGGCTGCATTCCTTCCTGTCAGAGTCATCTCTGCCCTGGATCTCTGCAGGGAAGTTCATGGGGTGGTTTTCTTTGTGTTGGGACCGTTTGTTTAAACTATATATTTTGTGTGTGTATCTTTGATTTGGTTTAGCATCAGTGTTGTGGTAGTGACCTCATATTCTTGACTGTTAAGGCAGTTACACATTTCTTTGTCTAAAATTGGGTACTAGTAACAAAAGACTTACTTTAAGACCCAGTTCTTTCTTCATTGACAGAGTTCTTGATGATATTTTCCCTTCTGGTCTGAGTGTATGTTGGAGATGAGAGGAGGGCCCCAAACTCCACATCCTCCTATATATTAAAAGGGTAATATGCAAATAGACCAAACGGTGAAATGACCAGTCGCTATGACACACACTGACCACCAGGGGGCAGATGCTCAACGCAGTAGCTGTCCCCTGGTAGTCAGTGCACTCCCACAGGAGGAACACCACTCAGCCAGAGCCGGGCTCATGGCTGGTGAGCGCAGCAGCGGTGGTGGGAGCCTCTCCTGCCTCTGCGGCAATGCTAAGGATGTCCGACTACCAGCTTAGATCTGCTCCCCAGGGCCTAAGCTGTCAGTCGGACATCCTCCAGGGGCTCCCGGACTGCGAGAGGGTGCAGGCCAGGCTGAGGGACGCCCTCTCCCTCCCCGCCCCTGAGTGCAGGAATTTCATGCACCAGGCCTCTAGTGTTGATATAAAAAGTGACCCACAAACAAAACCAATCGATACCATTGGGGAGGTTTGCCTTTCTCTCCTCCCTCTTTTAGTCCTTTTCATCTGTGCCCTTTACCAAGTTACCATGCACGTTATCTTGTTCTACGTATCTCAATAGCCCTGGTTAGTGGCAGAGAAAGCGCGCTCTCAGGACCTCATACCTGTGTCTCTACCTCCTCTGTCTCCCCATGCACGTCCTCTGGCATTTCTTATTCTTCCAGCACAGTTGGAGCTGAGCGAATCTGACTCCAGATCCTCAACAGTTCCCTCTCAATCTTCTTGGCCGTAAGGCAGAGGGACTGGGATTTCAAAGCTCTGCTCCTCCACATGTCAGCAGAGAGACCGTGGAGAATGTAGGTCATTCTGAGCCTGTTTCTGCATCTGTTCATGGGACAACTACTGTTTGGGTTAGTTGAGAACCCAAACACCCCTTTTATGAGGAAATGAAGGCCCAGAGTAGTTAAAATTGATCTCAGTTAGGTGAGGATGCTGGCTCTGGAATCTCTTTTCTGATTCCAGGCTCAGAACTATGTGTAAGTATTGCTGAACTTCTGCTAAGGGCCCGCACTGTGCTAAATACTGGGTACATAGGGGGACAGTATAGATCTGATCCCTGAGCTAGTGGAGAATACATCCGGTGGGGAAGCATGGTATTGAGTAAATTTTATATTCTTTGAGCAAAGTGCTTCAAAGAAGAAGTATTGGGCACTATGGAAGGCCTAATCGATTTGAGGGGATTCAGGGAAGATTTAATTGAAACTTTAGGACACCGTATTGCCTTTTTGTTGGTAGTGCTAATTACATTTTTTCTCTTCTCTTGTAGGAGCTACATTAAGCAAGAAATGTTTTACTATCATGTACTTAAATAGTATATCTAATTTCAATACTAAAGCAAAATCAAAAGTTGATAAAGATTAGCCACATTACAGAATAAAACTTTAAAGTTTCTTTTATTACTCTGATATCTGTATTGTGTTATCTTGAAAACAAATTATTAATTTGGCTTTGCTTAATGCAGTGGTTCTCAACCTTCTGGCCCTTTAAATACAGTTCCTCATGTTGTGACCCAACCATAAAATTATTTTCGTTGCTACTTCATAACTGTAATGTTGCTACTGTTATGAATCGTAATGTAAATATCTGATATGCAGGATGGTCTTAGGCGACCCCTGTGAAAGGGTCGTTCGATCGCCAAAGGGGTCACAACCCACAGGTTGAGAACCACTGGCTTAATGAGAAGACTTAGGTAAAGGACAAGCTTAAATCTGCTGTCAGAGGTAAGCTGGATGGTGAACTTCCCCCTTGGCTCCCTTCCACCGAGTTGAGGATCGAGGCACATTATCCTTGGCATTCACAGTGCACTTGTAGCAGTTGGCACTTGGGTTGACTTTTGTGGTTTCTCTTGACCTCGCTCATTCTTTTTAAGAGACAACATAACTTTACAGTGAAGAGTGCAGGCTCTGGGGTGAGAAGGCCTTAGGTTCAGACCCTGGCCCTCCCACCTAGTAGCTGTGTAAACTCTGCTAGGCCCTGGCAGTTGGGTGCCTCAGTTCCTCATTCAGAGAATAGAAATGGTAACGCTAACTTTCTTAGAGTTATGAAGATTTACGTGCGTTAATTTGTGCAAAGTGCTTAGAATCATGCCTGAGACCTTGGTACATGTTCAACAAGGATCAGCTGTTGGATGTTTTTTGTGCAGGTTTTAGGTAAAGGCTCCTCTGAGTGCACTGATTTTGGAACCAGGGGAAAGAAACAGTCTACACTTGGGCTGCATCCAGAGCTCTGACCTTGTTAGCACCTGAGCTAATGAAGCTAGCACGGGCACCTCGCTGTGGGGTAACTGGTGCTGATGCATTCAGTGTAGATGATCATTTACATAGATCTTGCCTTGTTTTTAATAATAAAGTTTCAACTTTCTAAACTGTCCGTATTATATGTCCTGAGGGTTAAAATGTTATTGTTTGCAACTTTACACAAAGATAGATCAATAAATGGAGGAACTAATTTGTTTTCTTTAAGCATTTCTAGTTATTTTTAACTGTCGATTTCCAATGCTACCAAAAGGAATTAGATAATCTTACAGAATAGTTACAAAAATATGTAAGACTTAGACAGTCATGTATTTTACAGAGTGGTTGCCCTGATATAAGCTTGTCTAACCATTATGCTGTATACCTGAAACTAATACAGAATAATATTGATTGTAAACTGCAGTTGAAAAATAAAAGAAAATGCCAGGCTTGTGTTCTTAGCATTTCACGGTACTCTCCATGTGTTGCCAGAGGAAATAGGATTCTTCCACGGTATCACAGGAAATGCATTTCAGGGATACACACATAGGAGGGTTTGAGGTATAGTGGCAAGATTTACTGGAGGGAAAAAGGAGGACTGCCCTCGGATGCACCATGCCCGATGTCTCAGCCACAACCAGGTGGCTCAGCTCCATCTCCTGTGGAAGAAGAGCAGCCTCTGGGACCGCAGGCCCACATTGTCCCCACCAAGCCCAGGAGGTGGCCCAGACCGGAGCTGCCATGCCATTAGCCCAGCATCCCAGGCTCCCATAGCCCAGCATCCCAGGCTCCCGTAGCCCAGCGCAGTCTCTGCTCCTGCCCAGCCCATGTGGCTGCAAGAGCCCCGTGCCTGTGTTAAGCTTTGATTGCCTTTCCGTTGGCTTGGGTGAGAGCGGGCTTTCTTTCATACTATCCCATCCCTTTCCTGCATCTTCCAGGGCTGTGTGCCCTTCCAGCCAGTCTTTCCCAGATTTTCGCAGGCTTTGTCTTGCCCCCTTTAAGGTCACCATTAGGCTCCTACTGGGTATGCCTCATAGTTTTGCCTCATCATCTGGCTTCTACTGCCCAAGCACTTAGTAGAAGGACCACTGCCTGCTCTCCATCTTGGCTTCTGCGCCTGAGCCCCCCTCACTGTGCCTCCTCGGTAATCCAGGTTAACGGGCTGGTTGTCCCCCTGGGAGATTGCAAAGCCTGTCTTTCCTGCCTGCTTGGGGATTAATGTCCCTTTGGCAGAGGATGCGCTGTCCCCTGGGGTGTATGTGAAGCTGTAGCTTCCCGACTTAATCAGGTTCAGCCAGTTTTGCTCCCTTCTATGTTAATTCCTAACCAGCTGCCTCCTGTAACAGGTGGAGAGAACCTAGCATTATAACTTGTTAATATCAGGTAGGCCTTGAACCTAGGAGAAGAGGTACTATTTATATAGAACAAGAATAAATGCCAGTGAGTGATTAATTTACCCAGAAAGAAATTATTGCGCTATGCACGGAGCTGTGATCATAAACAGGAGGTCTGTGCACACTCCTCGGAAAGAGGGGCCCTGGAGGTTTCTAAACCCCCACAGACGTGGAAGAGCTGAGGTCACTCGGTCCAATCTGTTTTCACCTTCACAACAGGGTCCCTAAAATGGCAATAGCTTTTCAGGTAAAGGTCTGGTCCACCTTGAGGGTCTGGGACTTGTGAGGAGAGAGCCCTGATTCCTCATAGTAAAAGTATCCTAGGCTAAGCCTGTGTGTTACTTGCTTGGGGGTAGGAAAGGCGAACGTGGAATCTTAGCCTGATGTGTTGAAAATGGTGCGGAGAAAAGACTACAAGTGCCAGGAAGGGTAGGGAATGTTCTTTTAAATCACTTTTTCAATGACAGTATCTGTGGTGAAAGTTACATTATGTCGGAGAAGCCCGTGGGCTAATGGAGCCAGGACTGTTGTCTGTCTGGTGGTGTTGAAAAAGGTTTTTGAACTGAAGGTTTAGGACTGATTATCTATTTCCTGTATACCAGCTGGGTTATATTGGTAAACTACAGATTTGGTACATTTATTTTTAAAGTATAACTACATCTCACTTAAAGCAATTTTGATTCAGAAATAATGACAGCTTAGAGTAGGTCTGAATTAAAGGATATCTTAAGGAAGTTATAGGGAAAACTTTATTTAATTTTACAGTCATTCTCTGACATTTTATATATTTCAGATCTCATGTTTTTATTCTTGCACATACATGAGTCAAAGCCAGTTTAAGTTAATGAAAAATATGATTAAAAAATTTTTTTAACCTTATGTAGAAGCTTTAAGGCAGGATAGCAAGAAGCTAGGAAAATTTCTTGGCAAGTGGAATGGGGAAACTGAGGCAGGTAGCTGAAGAAACTGGCCACGTAATTTACAGCCAGATGCAGAAGGGCACCAGGGTGGAAAGCCCCAAGTGCCTAGCATTGGGCAAAACTGGTGCTGGACCTCACTCTCAGGGTGGTCTTTTCCTCCCCTGGCATATCGCTGGTCATACGGTTTGGACCCCCTGACCTTTCATATCTCTGGTCCTACAGTATGGACCCCCTGACCTTTATTGCCTAGAGATAACATCGAGGCCTCAGTTGTATTTCAGTCCCAGGCCCAGAAAAGTCAGGCCGGTGACCCCAGGACCAGCTGCAATGACTAATGACCCCTTGCCTTGTGCTGACCAATCGATAGAGACCATGACCCTGAAAGGCACAGCTGGAAAAGCTGATGAACATTCTATTGGGATCCTCAGCTAAGACCATTCCTAAATTCCCAGCCTTTAAAAACCCTCAAAACAAACGTCCAAGCCCACGCTCTCTGTCCCCGGAGCATGCCTGCATTTTTCCCTCCCCCCTCTTTTTCCCCTATGGGCATGCATCTTCTAAATTGTAAGAGACCCCAGGAGACTTACACCAGGGGAGCAATGGGCAGCAGCAGTTTGTCCTAGGGCCTAGGGCTAACCCCCTATGCTAACCCCCGAACCTGTCCCCGAGGCCCCCTTTTCTCTGACTCTCCAGTGAGCTGACAGCAGCCCTGCCTTCGCTCCCTTCTTTTCTTACCTTTTTATTTTTTATACTCACCCAAGGACATTTTTCCATTGATTTTTTAGGGAGTGGAAGAAAGAGGGAAAGACAGAAATATTGATGTGAGAGAAGCACATCGATTGGTTGCCTCCTGCACAAGCCCCCACCAGGGCCTGGGCTGGGGAGAAGCCTGCAACCGAGGTACATACCCTTGTTTGGAATCGAACCTGGGACCCTTTGGTCCGCAGGCCAATGCTCTATCCATTGAGCCAAATCAGCTAGGGCTGCTCCTTTCTTTTCCATAATGTTTTGAGAGCCAAAACAGCTCTGCCTAGTCCAGTGATGGCGAACCTATGACACGCGTGTCAGAGGTGACATGCGAACTCATTATTTTGGTTGATTTTTCTTTGTTAAATGGCATTTAAATATATAAAATAAATATCAAAAATATAAGTCTTTGTTTTACTATGGTTGCAAATATCAAAAAATGTCTATATGTGACACGGCACCAGAGTTAAGTTAGGGTTTTTCAAAATGCTGACACGCCCAGCTCAAAAGGTTCGCCATCACTGGCCTAGTCTCTCTCCTGTTGCTTCTGGGCCTTCCTTGTTTCACTGTCTCCACCATTGGTAAATGTACTCTCAAAATTACCTGGATTCGTATTGTTGAATCTTTCCTGTGCGAAGAACCGATACACTACCTGCAGCAGACCTGCTCTGGGCCTGGTCCCTTACCAGTAACAGCTTCAACTAAATTATACATATATAAAAGTTATATACATACATGTATACATTTATAAAAATTATATATATATATATCTGTATATTATAGATCTATTTGTATAATTTTTTCATATATTTAGTTTTAATGCTCAGTTTGTCATAAACAAAACATTTAGAAATCAGTTAAAGGGGATTTCAGCTGGCAATAACCTACAAGCTTTACAATTTCTCTTATAAGAGATCTTGGACTAAGCAATTTTCTTACCAGTAAAATAGAGATAATACCCTATAAGGATATTTCATGACTCAAATGAGAGAGAGAGACAGAGAGGGACTGTCCTTGCAGAGTCTTAGAAATGTTATTTTCTCATTTATTCAGTATCTATAGACTGCTTATGCTTAATACTGTGTCAGCTTTGGGGAAATAGAGATAAGGACAATATGGTCTTTCTTCCCAATGAGCTTAGAGTTCAGTAAGGGAGATTGGTAGTCACAAAACAATTATTTAATTAAAACTATGATAGATCTCATAAGGTGAAACCCGAGGAACTTGAACGCAGGGGATTGTGTCCTGGAGGATCTGACATTTTAGTTGTCTATTCTATTATCTTTAGTAACCTGAGGTAAACCAGTAATCAGGACTCTTCAAACCATACTATTACCTTCCTTGTCTAAAGCTCTTATTTTTTACAGGCAAATTCATTCTTTTTGGCCAAGTTGGGAACATGCATATGGTGGAAAGAAATGGTCTTTGTTCAAACAACCTATATACTATTTGCTGATCTGCTCCTTCTTCTATGTATTTTAAAAGGTTAGCCTGAGGAGGGAATACCTTCCTTTCCTGTGAACCTAACCTCTGTATTGAGTGTTCTCTGGCCATTTTTTGTTTGTTTGTTATCCTCAGCTCTCCAAATGCCAGACCAACCCTTGCCAGAGTTTCCCATAGCCAGTATTCACATGTTCCCTTGGTAGGCCTGTCTTCCCACGTTTCAGTGATATTTCTGATGCTCTGAGAGGATATTGAAGATTTCTACCTGACTGATGTACTTGTCTTCATTCTTTGTTTCCTTGATCTTTCTTTGTGGATAGAGCAGCAAGCTGATGTAACATTTGTATTTTAGTGTCCCCCTTGGTCTTCTTCCTTGGCACTGGTGAGGGACTGGTGCAGCATCTACACCTCTTTTCTCAGTCTTTCATTTTTTGTTATTTTTTATTTATTTATTTAAAAAATTCTTTATTGTTTAAAGTATTACATAAGTCTCCTTTTTCCCCCATTGACCTCTCCCTGGTCGCCCCCAACCCCCAGCACATGCCTTCACCTCCCTATTGTCTGTGTCCATTGCTTATGCTCATGTGCATGTATACAAGTCCTTTGGTTGATCTCTTACCCCCTCACCACTCCCCCTTCCCTCATAGGCTTAACAGTCTGTTCGATGCTTCTATGACTCTGGCTCTATTTTTGTTCATCAGTTTATATTGTTCATTATATTCTACAAATGAGTGAGATCATGTGATATTTATCTTTCTCCGACTGGCTTATTTTACTTAGCATAATTCTCTCCAATTCCATCCATGCTGTTGCAAATGGTAAGAATTCCTTCTTTTTTTACAGTACAGTATTATTCCATTATGTAGATGTACCACAGTTTTCTAATCTTTTCTCAGTCTTTTAAAGAACTCATCAGGGCCTGGAATAGTGGCAGATGAGGGACTGCCATGGAGTGTACAGGCCAACCAGCACCTTCTAGATCAGGCAAGCATGGCATGTTGTGGCCTCACTGGCCCAGATAGATCAGAGTGCTCATCCTGGAAGGGGTCATGTATGTTCATTCATTCTTAAGCATGACAGTGCCGTGACCTCAGTGAAGTTGGCCTGTAACGATGGGCAAGTCACTTCATCTTTTTGAGCCTTAGTGTCCATTTTGTACAATTACTTATAAATTAAAATAATTTATGTTGAGATTATATAAGGGAATGTGTGTAAAAGGTTTACCATTGTGTTTGTACCTTAGGGCCCACAAATGTTTGTGTCTTAAAGATCCATTCCAGACTCAGCTGTGGATAAGCTATATATATTGCATTTGCATTTATGAAACTAGTATCATACTGTTTGTTCTTCACTGCCTTATATGACCATGCAAGGCAGAGAACAGTGTGAGGAGAATGCTACCGCATATTTAAACATTTTTGGCTTTTAAATTTGAACTTAAAGCTTTTATGCAGCTTCTGATTAATTTGCGGTTGTTGGATCAGGGTGTCCATTCCCCTCTTTATTTCTCCCTTCTTCCTGCCACCACCAATTTAGAAATATTACGTATGTTTTGGCTCAGGTTGCGTTTGTCGAGCTGGTAGAAGAAACAGCATGGGACCAGGAGAAACTTTTCTGTTTCAGCTCTTCTTAATGTTAATGTGTCCAAACTAAATGTATTCTTGACATCTAATGCTATGAACTAACCTTTTAAAGCCCTAAAAGCTACGGCCTTAGGTTTTATACCATAAGAAAGTGGAATTAAAAAAGAAAACAATTTTGATTTTATCAAAATCACAATATTTAGTTACCAGTAAAAATGGGGGGGATATTCCGTCTCATTAGGATTACCAGACTGTTTTACCTATAACATTGGCAGTTTTTAAAATATAAGAGATAGAAAGGAGGGGGAGAGATGTTGAATTGGGCACTTTTTGTATTGATAGAAATATAAATATGTATATTTTGCCTCCCTCTAAAGCAGTGGTTCTCAACCTGTGGGTCGTGAACAATGAAAATACATCCTGCATATCAGATATTTACATTACGATTCATAACAGTAGCAAAATTACAGTTATGAAGTAGCAACAAAAATAATTTTATGGTTGGGGTCACCACAACATGAGAAACTGTATTAAAGGGTCGCAGCATTAGGAAGGCTGAGAACCACTGCTAAAGGAATTTAACAATATTTATCAAATGCTGTAGCAATGTTAATGCCTTTGACACAGTAATTACACTTCTGGGAACTTGGCATTAGAAATAATAAGAAATGGATATTATATCATTACAACATCAGGAAATTGCAAACAACCTAAATGTCCAAAAATGGAGGATTGATTAAATGAAGTATGAAATTTTATTGTTAAGAAAGGCAAACTATTTGGAAAAATAATAACAGGGGAAAAGTTTGTAAAATAAGGTAAAGGGAAAATAACAAATCAGCACAAACCTAGTATTTTGAAATATAATTTATTTATACACACATATTGTGTGTGTGTGTGTGTGTGTGTGTGTGTGTGTGTGTGTGAATGACAACTAAAGCAATACATCAGAATAAAATATATCCGAGTGATGGGAATGTTGGTGGTTTTTATTTTCTTCTTTGGACTTTTCTTTAATTTCCAAATAGTTATGTTTATAACCAGAAGAAAATCTATTAATTTAAAAATGCATACAGTGGGGCCTTGACTTACGAGTGTCCCGACTAATGAGTTTTTTTTTGAGATATGAGCCGTCTCTCGGCCGATTTTTTGCTTTGAGTTGCAAGCTCAAAAAAATTCGGGTTACGAGCCAGCTTCAGATACCCCACTGCTAGTTGTCGCAGCAAACGTCACAGTGATTTGACATACGAGTAATTTAAGTTATGAGCTCCATCACGGAACGAATTAAACTCATAAGTCAAGGCCCCACTGTACTTTAAAATCTTTGTGCTGATATGGTCATATGAAAACATAAGGGGAAAAGCCTAATGGGAATTGCAACAGAATACGTCAGGGACTTTTTTCTTTAACCCTCACTGGAGGATACTTTGATTATTAGAGAGAGTGGAAGAGTGAGGGAAAAACAGAGAAATACCGATGTGAGAGAAACATGTTGATTGGTTGCCTCCTACACACACCCTGACCAAGACCCAGGCCCAGGAGGAGCCTGCAACTGAGGTATGTGCCCTTGACCAGAATCGAACCCAGGATCCTTCGGTCCACAGGCCGATGCTCTATCCACTGAGCCAAACCAGCTAGGGCCATCAGTGACTTTGATGGTGATGGGACTTGGTATTTGTTGTTGTTTTTAATATTTTCTTTAATGTGCTTCTGTTATAAAGCACATACCTTCAATTAGGAGAGCAAATATAACATGAATGCAGAAAAATACTTTAGAAATTCATGTCACATTTGAATAGAGGTCATACTTTTTAGATATTTTCTTAGGACTGTGGCCCATCTTGAGGATGATGAAAACTGTTAACAATAGTGGTAAATTATAGTTTTTTGTTTTTTACTCCTACAGATATTCCTGAAATTCCAGAAAGCATCTCATTCTGTAAAGCACTACAGATAGCTGACTTCAGTGGAAACCCACTGACTAGGTAAGCTCTCTGTGTGTAGTTCTAAGGATATCTTTTTGGAGAACCAAGCAAAGAACATAACCAGGTTACCCATCTTAGCGTCTTAGCGGTGCCTGAATGGAGGCTGTCTTTATCAAGGATGCTCAGCCTTCACAGACATTCATTTGCAAATAGCATTGTACAATGGAAGGTACATTGTGCTATTGATGGAACACAAAAGATGCTAGAGGATTTGGTGATGCACGCTGGAGTGTACAAAATAGGAGTGAGTAGTGCATTTCTGAAGCAGTGTGACGAATTGGAGTAGCTTATAAATCCTCTATTGATCCATCTTATCTTGTGGAATAAGATGGAGTTCTAAACTCCCATAGAGCTTACTCCATAGATATCCAGGGAGAAGTCCTATTAGAGATATTTTTTCCACTCCAGGAACGAAACATATTTAGTATCTCATTTGTTTGTTTGTTTGAAAACAACTCTACTGACACCATTATTTCCATACTTTAGAAATAGCTGTGAGGATTTCTTTGGGTTTATTCTTCCACATAAAGCCACCTTTGCCCGTCTTGGGTAGCTGAGTGGTGCCATTGTGAGCCCTTTACTGTGGCTCTTGGCTCAGTCGTGAGCCCACTGACCACTGGCTTCCTAGCACCTGTGCGCCCACACAGCAATGCATACACAGCCCTTGAGAGTCTGTTCCCGAGGTTTCTCTGGGCCAGGTGGGTCCATTTCTAAGGTTTTTCAAGACTATGTAAGCAGCCTCAGGAGAAAGATACTTTTCCCTTTCATTTCCTTCCCGCCTCCCTTAAAAAAAACCAAAAACAAAACAAAACAAAAAACACGGGTATAGGAAGATCAAGATTAAATTAAAATTTGGGATTTGTCGCACCCATTTGAAAATTGCTTGGGACTTCTTGGGTGTGGAGTGATGGGGAATGCCCTCTTTAATTTTGTTTTTCCCGTATCTGCAAATTTTCAAGAAGTAAATATGTTTTTAAAAATATTTCTGGCTTCCCCTGTTTGAATTTCAGTAAGGAACTCACTACTAGCATTTATTTATTTTTATGAAAAAGAGTGATCTAGTAAGCTGTAATCTAATCGCTTTCTAATTTATCACTGTGCTCGAGTCTTACCTCTTTCTTAACCATCTTCCATGCAGTTGTTCCTCTTCTTCAAACCTTTAGCTCCTGCTCCTGCTCCTGTAAGACAGAGTGCGAGCTCCTAATGTGCTCTGCCTTCTCCCTCCCCTCTCTGACCTTGGTCTGTCTTTCCACTTTCATTGCCCTCAGTTGCCTGTGTCAGACATCATGCCCTGCTGCAATAAAGTGCTCGCAGGCCATTCATTCACATCTCTCTCTTTTGGATGATGCCAACCTTTCACCCTCCTTTAGGTACAGCTGGAGCATCTTGTCTTGATTAATCCCAACAGTCCCCTCCCCCTCTGGTCTTCCATAATCCTCTGTGCATACTTATTTCATAACACTTGACATTTACATTTAAGTTCT
Source organism: Myotis daubentonii (assembly GCF_963259705.1). Lineage (NCBI taxonomy): Eukaryota > Metazoa > Chordata > Mammalia > Chiroptera > Vespertilionidae > Myotis > Myotis daubentonii. The sequence continues at coordinate 76,891,705 of NC_081845.1, read as the reverse complement.
TTCTTTGACCAAGACTCCAGGACTAGACTGAGAATGCTGACTTGTGTTCCTCTATTATTTATCGATATATTTCCAACCCTACTATAATTTCTGGAATGGAGCAAGCATTCAGTAAATGTTTGTTGAACTCACTAAGCTATTTATCCCTCAGGCAGTTAGTCGAGTTAGGCAGCTGGGAAATATTCATTATGCTGCCCTTGATTTTTTTTAACCAGTTGATTGCTTAATCCCCTTTTCTACTTCTCTAGCCTTCCTTTTCTAATGTCTGCTGACATAGGACTTTACCATTATCTTAAAACTCGCTCCTGGCACACACCCACACTGTATGAGGATTTACTGGGCTTTTCCCTGGCCTCATATTTGGCAAGTTTCTTAAAGTAAAGTCCTTTTAATTTGGCAGGTGCACTGTTTTAAGAATTAAGATGTTTGTGAGTTGAAAGGACCATAAAAATTATTTAGCTTGGCCTACTTATGGCAAAATAAAGTTAGGCTCAAATAATTTAAATCCGCGGTCGCCAACCTTTCGGACCTCACGGACCACCAGTGGTGCGTGGACCATCAGTTGGCGACCGCTGATTTCAATGACCTTAGGCGATCATGAAGCCCCTGAGTGGCATCTCAGACTAGAATTCCTTTCTCCTGACCTTCAGTCTGTGCTTCCTCAGTGCTTCATCTAGTTTGGCTCTTAATGTTAACAGCTAGGAAAAAGCAAATCATCCATTTAAAAACCTCATTTTTCTTATATTTAAGGTCATTTTATCTAGTTTTAAAATTATCAAATGATATATTTTCTGATAAAAACTCAGGCAAAAAAGATAATTTGTATCATCATAATTGAAATCAATAAAATTTTTAATGTAAATTTACTTCTGTTACACTATGGAAGAGGCTTCAGCTTTGTAAAAATCATTACCAAGAATGTATGTCAATGATTATGAAAATTCCAGTTAATACTCTTACCTTGCAGGGCCTGGGTTTGGTGTTGAAGTTTGGAATTATCTGTATTAAATATCAAGTAGTAACTTAGTATTTGCTTTTCAAAAAAGAAACCTGGAAGGAAAAAAATGGAAGATTCTAATCTAGAGATTATCACTAAAGCAAGTCCTCCCCCCCCCGCCCCAATAAGTTATGTGTTCTGTTGTCTACCTTTGATTTATGTAGAAGAACCTTCCGCATTTTACATGCAATGAGATTTTTCTGCCTTCAATAGGTTTTTCCCCTCTCCCTACATACGGTAACCATAGAAATATTGAAAGTAAACTTTCTTTCTAAGTTTATAGTTTATTTTGAAACCTTGCTTTTCGGTGGAGTTTAAGGGAAGTATGAAAAATGTCCTTTTGTGTAGAACATAGTGAAACATTATTATCTTAAGTGATTGGCACCTTAAGTCAAATTAAAAGAAAAATATTAAGAAAGTAGCAGTTGGCTGTCAGCTAGTCAATTCTAAGCAATTCATAGCTCTGCTATGGGTATTATAAGCTGTCATGTGTTTCATTATAATTGTGTGGGCTAGAATTTCTCTTTATTTTCTGCTAATCGATAAAGTCTTTTCACTCTTAGCTGCAGTGACTATCATTTTCTTTCACACAGCACTCATTAGTCACACATTTCCCCTCCTTTATTCTTAAAGCCTGCATTTTTTCCTCTTTAATTATTTCTGGATCACCCTACCAACAAGTGTTTATCATGTCCTGTACTTGTTTTTTTCCTTATAAGTGTCTTATATATAGGAAGACAAGGCAAACTTGCTATGCATAATGTAATTTTTAGGAAGTTCTTTGTTGTTGTTGTTTTAATTTAAATGTTTAATGAGCATAGCATTTTTAGTTTTTTAAAATTTATCTTTCGTATTGAAAGTATTACAGATGTCCCCATTTTACTCCTCCCCACTTATCCACACCCCCCCCCCCCCACTTCCTCTGAAATTCATCTGTCTGTTGCATGTTTCACGGTCTCTGGGTCTGTTTTGTTTGTCAGTTTATTTTGTTCATTAGATTCCACATATAAGTGAGATCATGTGATACTTGTCTTTCTCTGACTGGCTTATTTCGTTTGGCATAATATTCTCCAGGTCCCTCCATGCTGTCTCAAAGGGTAAGAGATCCTTCTGTTTTACAGAGGTTATTTCAATTAGCATATAGAAGAGATCATTATAATTACCTTTAGTTTACACTGTATATACACTTTTATTTCTAATTAACAACCTTTTTGTTTTGTTTTAGATTACCAGAAAGCTTCCCTGAATTACAGAACTTGACATGTCTTTCTGTCAATGACATCTCCTTACAGTCCCTACCTGAAAACATTGGCAAGTAAGTTTTTATGGGATGTTTCTGTATATCAGGGCAAAAGAAAGCCTATATTATCCATTCTGCCCTCCTTCCCTTTTAAATTCTTGTTTTTCTGCTCAGAAAGCCATTTACGTAGTCTTCACTTTCACCCACAACAAAGATCATAGCCAGCCTCCTGTGTTTTTGCAACCAATTACCCTTGTAAGTTAATGGTTGAAAAGGATCCTGCTACTTGTTACTAGTGAAAACCCCAGTTTGTTTGGAAGTTCTCTTTACATTGATGGGTTCCGAAGTATTTAAGCAAAGTGCCATGTGCCATGTAGGTGGTGAGTAAATACTATTAGCAACTACCATTCTGGGTAATTTTACACCATGTTGGGGAAGGGAGCCAACGGGCTCCATTGAGAACTTAGAGAGTGTTCTCTGAACAACAGCTGTGCCTGCCCGTGTGTGTGCTGTTCCCTGAGGATGGGGGCTGAGAGTAGTGCGTCTGGAGAGCAGGCGCAGAACTGGGAGGGGTGGGATGCGATGGGGACATTTCCATGGTGCTGGCTTAGAGGTTGGGGAGGATAGCCATGACAAGAAATAAATCCTTTGAGGAAAATATAAGCTGATGCATAAATGTTCTGTTCTGCATTTCCAGAGATGACTTAATTGAATTATTTTAGCAGATCTTTTCCATGCCTCTAGGACATACAGTGGGTTAAATCAGGCTGGTGGCTTATACTTAACCACTTAAAAGCTCTGTATGGCCAGCCTTACCTGGTGAACCCATGTCCTCCAGTGTCATAAAGGATTTCTTGTGTTTACCTGTCCTGCCTAAATTCTAAGACAAAACAGGAACTTGCTTTTTGAGAATTACAGTGTATCTGACAAATGTCTCTTCTGCAACATTTCTCTTAGTTTCCCTCCTGTGTAGGCAAAAGACCATTGGCTAATCGAGTTTCAGCAGCAAGTCCATGTTTTCTCCAGATTCACACTGATGTTTTACCATTGTGCCAGCAGACTTCTTGCTGATTAAGAATTACACCCTTTAGTCTGGCCAGTGGCTCACTGGTTGAGTGTTGACCTGTGAACCAGGAGGTCATGGTTCGATTCCCAGTCAGGACACATGCCTGGGTTGCAGGCTAGATCCCCAATAGGGGGCATGCAGGAGGCAGTCAGTCAATGATTCTCTCATTATTGATGTTTCTATCTCTCTCCCTCTCCCTTCCTCTCTGAAGTTAATATATATATATTTATATATATGAATTATGCCCTTTAGCTCTGAGAAGGGGAGGGAGACAAGAAGCCCCCAAGTCCACCCCTGAGTTCATGGTATCAGTTGCCGAGGAAACAAATGTTTTATTGTGGGTTTCATGCACTTGTACTTCACTTTTGCTATGTCAGGTTTCATATGTTTCTAATTAATATACAGAGTGGGGTAAAAGGTTTATAGTTTAATACAATAATTAATAAATAATCCTATCTAATAAAAGAGAAACATGGTAATTAGCGTACGTCCGCTACCCTTCCCATTGGCCAATCAGGGCAATATGCAAATTAACTGCCAGCCAAGATGGCGGCCGGCAGCCAGGCAGCTTGAAGTTAACATTAGGCTTGCTTGCTTCAGTGACGGAGGAAACCAACGTTCCCCGCCTGCCTTGCCGGCCTCTGAGCTTGCAGTTTGAAACATAGTTACAAATATAGAAGCTAAACAAAACCCCAGAAACCTGCTTTCAGTGAGCCGGGATCTCAGAGCTGGAGTTGATACAGTGTTTCGATTATAGAACACAAACAAACCAGATACCTGCTTTCAGCAGCAGAGGCCTCAGAGCTGGAGTCAGAGCTAAAGCTGGCCCAGAATAAAAAAGAAAAAAGAAAAAAAGGAGCAGTTGGGAGCTTCAGTCACCCGCCAGCCTGAAAACAGCCCTCAGCCCCTCATCCAGACTGGCCAGGCACCCAAGTGGGGACCCCCACCCTGAAGGGTGTGTGACCAGCTGCAAATAGCCATCATCCCCTCACCCAGGCTGGCCAGGCACCCCAGTGGGGACCCCCACCCTGAAGGGTGTGTGACCAGCTGCAAACAGCCATCATCCTCTCATCCAGTCTGGCCAGGCACCCCAGTGGGGACCCCCACCCTGATCCAGGACACCCTTCAGGGCAAACCAGCTGACCCCCCCCGCCCCCATGCACCAGGCCTCTATCCTATATAGTAAAAGGGTAATATGCCTCCCAGCACCGGGATCAGCGGAGCCGAGAGGCCTCCTAGCACCGGGATCAGCGTGACAGGGGGCAGCGCCCAAACCCCCTGATCGCCCTGTGGCTCTGTGTGTGACAGTTATTAAATGGTTATTATCAATAAACTTGTAAGTATGACAGTTTGTTGTAGAAATAGAGCCAGTCAATACCCTTGGGTTTACTGGCAGATGGAAGTAGAGTGTGTGGGTCTGATGTTGTCACTGCTACCCTTGGGGATGGTGACCTTAATTTCAGTGGCCTTGAACTCAGCCATGTGGCCCTTGCTGATAAGACCTGTGCTAGGCTGTTTACCTGTATTGTATTAGTGCAGGCTTCCTACAAAGAACAAATCTTTTTGAAAACTATAATCATATTTAATGCTTTTTTGTGAGGCCTGGGAGTTTCTATAAAATAGGTATTATTTTTTAAAAATTAGAAAAATATCTGGAGCAAAGCCACCGTAAGGAAGTATGTAACCAGAGATTTCTTAAATACTAATTTTGTATTTAAAAAGCAGAAGTACAGTCAGGCCCATGCGGTTTAGTTGAGTGTCGACCTTTGCACCAGGAGGTCCATAGGTTGCTGGTTCGATTCCCAGTCAGGGCATATGCCCAGGCTCTATCCCCAGCAAGTGGCGCGAGGAGCAGCTGATCTATGTAGATGTTTCTCTCTCATTCGTGTTTCCATCTCTCTCCCTCTCCTTTCCTCTCTCCCTAAAGATCAATAAAAATATTAACTTTTTAAAAAACAGAAGTATAATGAATGTAAACAACAACCCCTATCTCCATCACTATTGTTTTCCCTAAGTATCATTGCCATAATTATAGAGTTTATATTTTAATGGCTTTATAGTATACTGTCATTTGTTTGCTTGGCCTACCTTAATTTATTTTATTCTTTACTTTCTTAATGATTTTGGCCACCAAAAAGGGTGGGGGGAATCCAAGTGGATTAAAAAGGGTTTTTATTAAAATATAGTGGAGAACAGATGTAAATTCTTTAAATTAACTACTCCCCCAGGCGCTGAAATAGAATCCTAAAAATACAGTTGGCCTACATTCGGACTTAGAAGAGTATTACTTTTGCCCCTGCTATCATGAGCTGTGTAAAACAGTAGGCATTCGTGTGCTGAGAGGAAAGGCTCACACTCGTTTCCTGCAAGAGGTTAGGTTTGTTAGGTTTTGTTTTGACCCCATTTGTTGGCAGAAAAGATGGGAGTTACAGTAAGAATAGAAAATCATGTCTTTTTGTGAGAGGAGGATGAGGTCATTCCAGCAATGTTGCATAGAAATTTAATTTGCCAGAAATTAAAATTGAAGGGTAAAATAGCTGTAATAGGGGAATGTTTGAAAACATTAAGGTATGACTAGACAGTGAAAAATATATACTGGAATGTATATATTCCAGGTGAGAAGTGAGACAAAAATCTATTCAGTGAGGAAAGCAGTGTCAGATGTGTATAGGATGCTACCTTCCATGTGGAAAGGAGGAGGATAAGACTATATATTTATACCTGCTTGTCTTTGCCTAAAGGAAAACTCTTGGATGAATGCAGAAACAACTAACAGAAAAGGTGATTTCCCATGAGAAGGGTCTCAGTGGTAGGAAACCAGATAGTTGGGGGCAAAGATGGGAGGAAAACACACTGTATACTTTGCTTTACACATATATTAATGTATTGCCTATTCACAAACTTGACTTAACAACTCAAGAAAAAGACTGCAGAAGATAGTGGTTAAAAGTGCAGATTCCTTAGTGAGGGCTGGCTTTGCCACTTACAGTTGTGTGAGACCTTGTTCAAGTTCCCTGTCTGTGTATAGTTTTCTCGTCCATAAAGTTAATTCTTGTAAAGCGCTTGTAACAAAATGTGTCATATTGTAAGCTGCTGATATCACTATTACTAGGGATACTAAAGATCAGTAATTTCATATTACATCTCAAGTGTCTAATATTCGTCACATTTGTAAAAGTGTTAGAAATACCTGACACTTTCCTTTTGTCCCTATTATGTCATGTTGTGGCTGAAGTGGCTGATAAATGCATGTGGAGTTCTGGTTCCTTGTTTTTCTTGGCCTAGTGATTAAGAGCCTGGCCTGTGAAGCACACAGAATTGGGCTCCAATCCAACATTTCTCAGCAGTGAATTCTTTTTTTTAGGCGATGTAAGATGCAAAGACATTTGCATTGAAATGAATTGGTTGTTTTGATGGGGAGGACACTGTCCCGATGTCTCAGTTGAAGATGCTATATTCTGAAAGACTAGAAAGGGCCCGCAGGTGTGGCTCAGTGGTTGAGCATTGACCTATGAACCAGGAGGTCACAGTTCAATTCCCACAGATGCCTGGGTTGTAGGCTTGATCCCTAGTAGGGGGAGTACAGGAGGCAGCTGATCTATGATTCTCTCTCACCATTGATGTTTCAATCTCTCTCTCCCTTCCTCTCTGAAATAAATAAAACTATATTTTAAAAAAAGACTAGGAGGGGGGATCATTCATTCATTCATTTTCAAGTCATGTTCCTGGTCTAAATATGCATTCAGGCAGATCCTGTTTCACATCAGCTGTTGCCAGACAGTCTGGAGAACCACATTTTGGAGTGGGGCTGGTAGCCTAAGCAAGAACTGATGAGCATCAAACCCGTGATTTCATTCTAGAATCAGTTAATGATTCTTTGAACTCAGAATGACTAGTCCTGAATATACCTGATGTTGGGCTCATATGCGAGATGGGAGTTAGTCAAAACTGGGTGTTTTTTTGTTTGTTTTTTTGTGGTTTTTTTTTTTAGCTATTTCTTGTCCCTCCTATTGGTCATCAGTTATGGACAATGCATGATTTGATTAAAAGCTGGCCAGTGCCACAGCTCACTATCTGTAGGGCTGTTGTTGGAAGAGTTTTCTCTAGTGGGGATGACTCCTGTGGTTAATAACATCTTCGAGCAATCTTTCAGAAGACCCCCAACTCAGAGTACACGGACTTGTAAGGTACTGGGCTGTGCTTAGGAAAGGGGCTGTCTCAAGGAAATAAGGCACAAGGATGGTTCTGTAAAGTTGAAGGGTAAATACATTATGCGCAGCTTGCCATCCTATATAATAAAGACCTAATATGCAAATGGTTGTCATACCCTCATGCTGTCACACTGTAACGGCTCAGACACTCAACACTGGGGAGAGAGGAATGGGGACCAGCCAGGCACAAATGAGCTTGCAAGAGAGAAATGGGGACCAGCCAGGCTGTGGCCCTGGAGAGGAACAAGCCGCCCGCTCCGCCGTCCTGGGCACCAGTGGCTGGGGCAGTGACCCAGGAGAGGAACAAGCTGCACGCCTTGCAGTCCCAGGTGCCTGCAGTCCTGAGCGCTAGCAGCTGTGGCCTGGGCGAAGCCGCCAGCCCAGGGTCCCCTGCGGCTGCAGCTGGTCCGGGTGAAGCCGGCCTGGGTCCTGGGTGCCTGTGACTGGTCAGTGGAGGGAATCCTGGGTCTTTGGTGCAGGATGAGGCAGAGGCAGTTATGGGCGATCAGGCCAGCAGGGGAGAAGTGAGGGGCGATCAGGCAGGCAGGCAGAGGTGGTTAGGGGCGATCAGGCAGGCAGGCAGAGATGGTTAGGGGCGATCAGGCAGGCAGGCAGAGGTGGTTAGGGGCGATCAGGCAGGCAGGCAGAGATGGTTAGGGGCGATCAGGCAGGCAGGCAGGAAGGCAAGTGGTTAGGAGCCACCGGTTCTGGATTGCGAGAGGCAGTCGGACAGCCCCCAAGGGGTTCTGGATTGGAGAGAGTGCAGGCTGGGCTGAGGGACCCTCCCACCCCCCTATCCCCCACCCCTGTACACAAATTTCGTGCATCAGGCCTCTAGTAGTAGTAGTAGTAGTAGTAGTAGTAGTAGAAGAAGAAGAAGAATATATGATTGTATTCATTTTAGGGGAAATTGAGATACAGTGGTGAAGCACCTTAGCTGGTTAGTGAGGGACAGGCCAGTATTGGAGCCGGGGCTCTGGTCTCTCAAACTCCACATACTCTTTTCAGAGGGACACTTTTATCTGTGGGTCCGTAGTCTGATTATAATGTTCAAGTTCTTCATTTTAAATAGTTTAAAATTATGGGGAAGTATTACCTCAGAAAGGCTATTATTTTATTTACTTTAAGTTAATTTTTGAGTTTAGAAAGGTTACAAAATACGATATTTGTTGTTGTAACACCTGGAGAGTCATCTTTTCCTTACTATCCAAAAACAATAGAAACTAAGAGCTTTTGAGTCAGACCTCTTTTACTTAAGAGGATATTATATTTGGATGTTAACATGATAGGAGTGGGAACTATGTGTTTAATCTAATATGACATTATTAAGTTGCATATGTCTGTAAGTCTTTGCAATATTTTTGCTCAAGCATTATTTCCTTAGTAACTATGGCTGACAATGCCTTTTACCTTCAAGAGAAAATTTAAAGATAATTAAAAAATGTGTATTATATTTTTAAAATGACATGTAAACCAACAAAAATCCCAGTGTCCTTGCTGTGGTTAAGATGGTAAGATGTAGTCATCCCAAATTGGCAGGTGTTTTTAAAATTTAAATGATAACCGGAAAGTTCCAGAGAATGCCTGGGGGCAGGGAAGCAGCAGGCCTGCAGTGTTGGCTCTCAACCGGATTTGAATTGTGGCCCTGCCACTTTCCAATGGACCTCACACTAAGCCTCACATTCCTGATTGTGTCACCCCAGCGCTGGTGCTGATTGTTGTTAATTAAGAGGTGAGCCCTGTAAGGAGCCCTGCTAGGCACCTCCTGCCACATGCAGTGGGCAGGTGTCTCCCCAGCCCCGTCCCTGTGTTTCAGGAAGGAAAAGCCTCAGTGAAGCCTGCAGACCTTGGTAAGCAGCACACTCAGCACCAAGGCCTGTCAAACTGCCTTAACAAGCTTTTACTGATGCCCAATGAGGAAAGTTTTTGAAGCAAAGGACTTCTTTCCCCACCTTGAGGATGTCTTTAGTGTGTCACAGTGCTAGGTGTGAAAGTAATGAAGATATGAAATGACAGCTCTAGTAGTGATTTTAAAAATATAAATGTGAAAATAGCCAAATGATTACCACCTCCCCAATAAAATTGGCTAGGGGGTCACATGAAAATTTAAAACTGAAAACGAAGCTCTTTCTTTTGAAATCTTTACTTTTGCAACGTCTTTTAAAATCTTACTTACCACCCTTATCTTGTGATTGCTTTTTGAAGTAGATACTGGCTGGGGCCTCACCACTCTCTCCTTCCCATTGTTATTTCTTCTGTGTAAACATGTGGCCCAGAGAAAGTGGAATCAGACAGCTCCAGCTTCCCACCTGTTTGCATTTTATTTGGAGGATGTTATTAAATTCATAATTGCTTATTATCAGGGATTTTTATTTTTCAAAAATAATGCATTCTAAAGTGTTTTATTTGTTTGCTCTTGCTTCAATTGTGAAAACTATTATTCAGTTTCTGTAATTGGAGAAGGTGATGCAGAATTTGTGCATGTCATTGTATAGTTAAAATATATTTTCAAGCAAATGGGCTTTAAGTATATAAATATACTGTTCATGCAATCACGTTTCCATTTTCCAGTGTTATGAAACCAGCTTTGTTTGTACCAATGATTCCGGCTTGTATATTGGAAGGAAAATAGAGGATTAAGGCAGATTAGAGTGTTGGGATAATGTCTGTGTGCTCACACATAAAAATTCTCCAAATCTGGACGTTACTATGGTGATGTTAGCAGAAACTTGAACTTTCAATTGGTATAGAGCTTAGTACAGTGCCTGTTGGAGTAACAGGCAAATCAGTCATCTTCTGAGTCAATTTGTTATGCCAGTGTTGACTGCATTTGGATGTCGAGGTTGCTGGTGATGAGGAACTGCCACCAATCAGTGTCTGGGGAGAACACCTGTCTCCTTTCATGGTGCTCCTGTTAGGCATGGATTATACCCAAGAGGCAGCAGAATCTGCTGAAAAGAGTACCATTCTGGGGTTTAATAGAAATAAAAGAAACATTATAATAGCTGCACTTACTGAGTCAGACTTGCATTCCAGGCACCATGTGAGCTGTGCTATTACATTATCCCTAATGCATTTAAATCAGTTATTTCCATAGAGCTCCGACCGCTTGCTCCTAGTTTATGATCTTAATTAAGTAGAGCACTTGGGCTCTTTGGACTGAGTGCCCACTTATGTCAAACAGGGGTGGTTTCTTGCCGATGTTTGGAAGAAGAGCTCCGAGCTCCGTGAGATTACTGTTTTTATGGTAACAGCACATTTTTGACATTCTGGAGCCAGGAGAACATATCCTGCTTCTGTTTTGGTCCTGGGAATGGTTGTCTTTCAATGATTGCTAGTGAGTTACTCGCATATATTAAATGAACAAGAAATTTGAATGAGGGTGCCTTATAGTGACGATTACTACTCTTTTTCTTTTAAAATTAAAATGTGGGAGGTAGAGGTGATGTTGTTTTTAATGGGGGTGGTGGTGGGGTGGTGGCGATGGTTTCCCACGGGGAAGTAATGTTCAGGTTTCATTAAGAGTTGCTCCTTATGGAGTGTGTATTGGGAGGGGGAGTAGGAAGAATCTCAGGAATTTTCCTTACACTTTTTTCTTCTGTTCATTTCTAGTCTTTATAACCTGGCTTCACTGGAACTGAGAGAGAATCTTCTTACATATCTTCCTGAGTGAGTCTCTGGGGAAAATAAGAGGGATTTTGTACCGAATGAATTTCAAACATTAAAAAAAAAGTACTGTAGTGTTTTGTCAAAAAGAGATTCTGTATCTTATGGAAAGTTTGGGAGATGTCAGCTTTCTCTTAGTGGTCCGTCCTGTGCAATATTAATAAAATCCAAATAATCTTATTGTTGGAAACTAGTTTTAAGTGAGGGAATACCACATTGCTTGGTATTTCTAAGTATTATCTAAGAACTTTTTTTTTTTTTAATAGCTCTCTTACTCAGCTACGGAGACTAGAAGAACTTGACTTAGGAAACAATGAAATATACAATTTGGTAAGTCTGTATTGTAGAGTGCTTTGAATTTAACTTTTTTCTTACTTATGAACACAGATTTTGAGAGAGATCTGTAGGGATGCTTTTAAACCAGTATTTCCACATGTTTAGCTTGGCAGCATAAAAGAATGTGCTACAGTTCACATGGGTTAAGAATTGTGATTTGTGCCCTGGCCAGTGTAGCTTAGTGGTTGAGTATCAACCCATGAACCAGGAGTCACAGTTTGATTCCCAGTCAGGGCACATGCCCAGGTTGCAAACTCAATCCCTGGTAAGAGGGTATGTAGGAGGTTGATCAATGTTTCTCGCTCATCATTGATGTTTCTGTCGCTCTCTCCCTTTCTCTTTCTAAAATCAATGAAAACATCATATATAATAAAGAGGTGATATGCAAATTAACCCTCACAAGATGGCTGCCTACGACCAGGCTGGCAGGGAGGTTAGTGAGGGATGACCAAATGACTGAACAAGCAGGCTGCGTGGGGTGACCAGACCGTCAGGGGGGTTAGTGAGGGGCGACCAGGCTGGCAGGGGGTGGGCAGTTGGGGGTGACCGGCCGGCAGGGGGCGCAGTAAGAGGTGACCAGGCTGGCGGGGGAGGGAGGGTCAGTTAGGAGTAACCAGGCCGGCATGGAGGGGGCAGTTGGGGGCGACCTGGCTGGCAGGCAGGTAAGAGATTAGGAGCCAGCGGTCCAGGATTGTGAGAGGGATGTCCGACTGCTGGTTTAGGCCTGATCCCAGAGATTGGGCCTAAACCGGCAGTCAGACATCCCCCAATGGGTCCCAGATTGGAGAGGGTGCAGGCTGGGCTGAGGGGATCCCCCCCCCCTCCGTGCACAGATTTTGTGCACTGGGCCTCTAGTATATAATAAAAGAGTTGTGATTGGGAGGCAGGGAGGGTTAGGCCAGAGATGATGGGCATACGTGGACATGACTGGCATTGTTGAGTGTTGGGGTGCTCTTATGAAGGGGGCTTGATATTAGAGAAATACCAACAGACATCCTCTGTAGTACCCCATCATTAACTGTTGAAAATAGGATTTTTTCTTTCTTAATGGAAGACAAAGTTGGATTTTTGTTACCATAACATTATTCTTTTTGTTTTAGCCAGAATCAATCGGAGCTCTCGTACATCTAAAGGATCTTTGGTTGGATGGAAATCAACTGTCAGAATTACCTCAGGTACGTGGTAATTTCACGTATTCTCCGCCCAAACATAAAACAGTAGCCACCACCACTCTCATATCTTCCCTGCTTCTACATGAGAGTTTCTGAGAGTTTCTTTAAAAGGGATTTTAATATATATATATATATATCTTAATTGATTTCAGAGAGGAAGGGAGAGGGAGAGAGAGATAGAAACATCAGTGATGAGAGAAGTCATTGATCAGCTGCCTCCTGCACACCCCCTATTTGGAGATCAAGCCCGCAACCCGTGCATGTGCCCTGACCGAGAATCAAACCGTGACCTCCTGGTTCATAGGTCGACACTCAAGCACTGAGCCATGCTGGCAGTGCTGTAAAAGGGATCTTAAAAACCAAAAACTTTGGTTGAAAGAGCACATTTGGAGAAATATATTGAGTATTCATTATGCTGTATTGCCAGAGGAAAACTGAGAGCCCCAACCCACTATTACTAAAGATAGAAACTATATCCTTTAGTGTGTGAAGTCTTAATCCTTGCTACCCACATGGGTTACGTCTAGCCCAGCAAATTTGTAAATTACCGGGACCCCTGATTCTGATGGTATGCATTTCTGCCACTCTTTATAATGTGCCTTGGGCATAATTATGACCACATTTTGCCCTGTAAATGGTGTGAAAGCAATATTAAAATTCTTTATTTCACAAATGGGCATTTTCCTCTTATTTTTTCCCCTCCAACTATTACTGAATTTCATCCTCTGGTGCGTAGTCCAGCCAGTCTTAAAGTCTTAGTTGCTTTTCATGATGGGCAGGTGCTTGTATTTGACAGTACCTCTCATCTGTCTCTGCTCAGCAGTGAGCACCAGTGTGGTGCCTGTGCACTTCAGGTGGGGAATGCCATGTCGCCCAGGGAGTCTTGACACTAGAAAGAAGGACCAGAGTGAAAATGTACCTGATGTAGCAGTAGTCCCGGAATTTCCATGACATTACTTAGAGCCAGTGGCAGTAGGAACTAATTTGAGTCTATCTCTGAGGTCTTGGCTGCATTGGGCAAAGGATAGGACTGATCAGCAATTGGTGTTTTAAGGGTTTGATACTTAGATTTCTCTAGAAAAATATGAGAAATCCTGATTGAGAGAATTCTAGTTATTTTAGGAGTCAAAGGATGGAGAGGGGAAATACCAGGAAGTTGTCAGGGAAGTAATAAAATACCAGCTATTAGACATGAGGGGGGAAGAGTATATGTGTGTGCAAACGTGCATAAATGATTATATACAAAGTGCCACATCCTAAACACCAAGAAATTAAAATACCAGTGATTGTGTTTTAAATGGTTATTTAAACATCTCAGTTGCTTTTCTTATATAAACTTCTGTTAAATTAGTACTAAACACACCAGACAGTTTCAAATAATCGGAATTATTTTTGTCTCCATCGATGACAGAAAGAAAAGGATACAATGACATCATTAAAAGGAATTAATGAAAAAGTAGAACAACTGCAGGGATCGGGTGTGAAATTAATAGACATGTAGTCTGCTTTCCCATGACAGGAAATGCAGGGGCGGGTCATAGGATGCATATTGGTAGGAGATAAACGGAAAGAATAGATTAGACCAAATTAAATACAGATTGAGGAATTTGTACTTCTGAAGACATTGGGAATCCACTACACTTTTTTTTGAGTAGATGGGTGGTCTGATAATGTGACTAGAGCTATGTTTCCAGGAGGGAAATACGGAAGCCAGATTGTAGAACAAACTTGGGTAGAGAGAGGCCAAGAGGCAGAGCTAACAGTCCAGGGCAGAGGGTAATGAGAGTGGGCACTTAATTGAGTGGCAGCGGAATGGAAAAGTGGAAGCAGTTATAAGAGAAAACATGGACTTTTGTGAATGGAAGGGAAGGGAGGGTAACTCTTGAATAGACTGTTAGACTCATCCAGGTACTTGTCCCACTCCAGGGTAGACTGTTTTCCTTAAAAGCAATATGCGAGTTCTTTCTTCCCTTGATGTTAAATGTGTCAGTGGGTCTGTATGCTCCAGTTTTTCTGGGAAGCAGCTGCATTGATATTTGTTGTAACAAGTACTACCTGTCATGGGAGACAAAAAGTAGATGGTTTCTTAACAGAGAAAAATATCAGGGTTCCCTTGATTGATTCCAAACTTGGAGAACTGGTTTCCAGCCTCTTATTTCCCCCTGGTTCTGTGACCTTAAAGTTGTTTGTTCTCTCTCTGTGCCAATCTCTTCATCTGTTAAGTGACTGATTCCTTGCCTGCCTGAAGTTGGAGGACTTGGCGTCGCTCCCAGCTCTGTGACTGATTCATGCAGCTTCCCGTTTTCATTGGAAGAGGGTCTGGAAACTTACTCCAGCCTTCACATCTAGATAGATGCTGAAGAAACATCCTTAGGACTCCTCTGGGTTTTGGTTGCAAAGTATCACCGTAAGACATTTCTCTGTGCTATGGCAGGTTTAAGCATGAGTTTCTTTTTCTGTGTCACTGATGTAGGAAATAGGAAATCTGAAGAACCTGCTGTGCTTAGATGTCTCTGAAAACAGGTTGGAAAGACTTCCTGAAGAAATCAGTGGCCTGACTTCATTAACAGATTTAGTCATTTCCCAGAACTTACTAGAAACGATTCCGGATGGCATTGGTATGTATTGGGGACAACTAGCTCCTAAAGGCGCTGGCTGTCGGGCGTTTGGAGGACTCTGATCCTTCAGTCTCCACAGTCAGGAGCTGGGGATGTGGTTCCTTTAGTTTCCTTGTTTGTTTTTTTAAGAAGGAATGCAAAAATAATACAATTTAAGTTTCTCTATAGGAAAGGATTTCCTTCACCTTGGTTTGGTAGCAATTATAGGTATTATTTTTTAAAATTGTTGACTCATATCTACTTCATCCACACCTTGTCTCAATGACTTCAGTAGGGATTAGCCTACTGAATGTGTTTCAGGCATATGAGCCTTCATTAAGAAATTTCTAATTGAGCATTCTCAATAGTTGAGGAGAAAGTAACTTTGACCTTATTGCATAACCTGGGGAAGGGCTGCTCAAGCTGGCACAGTGCACTGGAGTTGAGCCTTTTCTGAGACATTGAGAATAATCCTTTACATTAACCATTCTGTGCTGTTTCTTTTTAAAAAATTAGTCTAGGCATTTCCTTTAGCATAAAGGAATTAATTTAAGTTTGAGAAAATAAATGCAAACAGAGAAGGTATACACAGATGTGGACTAGCAGCCCCACCATAGCAAAGCAATTGTAAGAAGCTACATTTGACCATATAGTTGTCATAGGATTTCTGTCTTTGACCTTCATTAAACTTTTATTCAAAACATTGAAGGGAGTTTTCTGAAACTTTCAGTAGGAGAAGCTGTATGGCAGAGGACTGCTTCCTTCCTGGGGTTTGGTCAGGATGAAGGTGACAGCAGCTCAGCCACCATATAGACATTGCCTTTTGGGGATTTTGACTCGAGGTAGAAATGTTCACGGAGAATCATATATGGCAACTGAAAGCAGTTGTAGGAGCTGGCGGTGTTTAAGTGCCTGAAATAGGAAGAAATAGGGGCACGAGGTGGCTAGTTTCAAGCATTTGAAAGGCTCTCATGGAGGAGGAGGAGGAGATGTATTATATCTTCCAGTTCAAATGGGAAAAGTCAAGGACCATGAATCTCAACTTGATAAGAAAGGCTTTAAGAGAGATATTTGTACAAGGTAGTCTGGGCTGCGTAGTGAAGAAGTGAGCACCCTGTTGCTGGAAGTATTCCAGGGGAGGCTGCAAGACCACTTGTCAGTCTGACTGTTGGGGAGACTGCTCTGTTGGGGCGAGATATGTCAAGTGTGGGATACAGTGTGCCCTGACAGGACAGGGTTCACAGCTGCCTAGAACCCTCTGGGACAGCGGTAATTATGGCTGGTTGTGCTAAATAAAGAGCTCAAGGAGGTTAGTTCTGCGTTGCCCTGTAAGGCCACCCAAGGCAAGCTAATCTTTTCGACATTTCCCTTTCTCCAGCTTTATGTCTCTCCTAAGATAGAGGCTGCTTTCTGGTTTTCCTGGGGAAGGTTAATCATGCCAGCCACTCTTAGTAGATAGCAGAGGACATCTGCTCTGTGGGCAGAGTCCTCTGAGTTGTAGTTGAGAAAGAATCTGAATGACTTGGGATTTTCTTCACTCAGTGGGAACCCGAGGAGGCTGCAGTAAACAGATTCTTCTTTTCCATGGTGGACTCGGTCTTTCATGGCACTTGTTAAAGGTGACCATCTCATTCTGCATGTATAGAAATACTACAATATAGGGATTTCACTAAGTCATGCTCAGTCATAAGTGATGGAATAAACTGCACTTTAGTGTTCTTTGTTATTAGTAGGAGGATTCTTGGAGTAAGATAAAAGCCTGTCTCCTGTTTTAAAAGATCCATTAAGAGCCAGCTGTTTAATTTTCTTTAAATTTTCTGGCTTTGATATGATACTTTTAGGTAGTGACTTTTAAAATGATTGGCTTCTAATTGCTGATTTTTTAATGTTCTGAGCAAATTGTTTTAACTCCCAACCTTTAGTGATCTGAATGAGAATGATGTAATTTCATAATGTGAAAAGCTGGGTGAGGAAAAAATGAATAACTGTAACAAGAAAGAACAGCAGATAGGAAATACCAAATGATGATTAGGAAAACAATTGTTACTAATGAGTTTAATAATTTTTCAGGAAAACTAAAGAAGCTGTCGATCTTGAAGGTGGATCAGAACAGACTAACACAGTTGCCTGAAACAATTGGGGACTGTGAGAGCCTCACTGAATTGGTTCTCACAGAAAACCGACTCCTGGTGAGTGTGGTTTACGCATTCAAATGGGTATTTATAAAACTTATCAGGGTGGATTCTACTTATTTGTAACTTGGGTGCACTAAATGGAAATTTCCTTATGTTACACACAAAAAAGGGACTTGCGAAGAAGCAAATACATGATACGAAGATGACTGGTTTTTAATCTGCGTAAGTGAGGAAAGTAGTGTTTCCACCCCCCGTCAGATGTGTGTGCCACTGGTGCTCCCAGTACAGGGACTGCACTGACACCAGTGAGGGCAGGGATCAGCACTGTTGGTGGATGTGCCGCTGCCGTGGGGGCCAAGGGCCTCAGAGGAAACACTGTTCTCTCCGGATTCTGTAGCAAAAGGGAAGAGTGGGAGAGATGGGCAGGAAATGGTGGCTGGCCAGGAAAGCCTCGTGGGACTGGGGGAGGAATGCTTTTTGGGGGGAGCCAGAGAGTGGTATCTGCTGGGCTTTGATGTGAGCTCACCCCATCCTAGAAACAGAGGGTGGAGGTGACTGCAGGGGTCCTGCACTTGGACCAGGCTTCCCGTCCTACCTGGGCACAGGCCTTGGCGTGCACCACCCGCGGGGGCAGGTCAGCAGGGTGACAGCAAATCTCAGTTGCCTTCTCACTTCCTGCTGCTGCCTTTGTTTTCATCAGTCCTCCATCTATCACTTCACCTCCCTTTTCTCCTTTTTTAGTACTCTTTTAGCCGCTATTGTTTTCTTCAGTTTACTTTCCTACATTTCCCTTTTTGCTATCTTCATTTTGTCACTTTATTTTTAACTCTGCTTTTCATTCTCTTTCTTCTTCTTCTTCTCCTCCTCCTCCTCCTCCTTCATAAAAGAGTAAGTAATGGTCTTTTGGTGAAAGGAGCAACAAAGGACAGCAAGAGGTGACCGAAGACGGAATCAGCGGGAGAGGGGCTGCATCTCCTCAGGCAGTGCAAGCCGACTCCTCAGGCAGGCGTGGGGGGAGTGACCAAACCTTCCTGCCCTGGTTTGTGGTTTTAGACTTAAAAATAGTCATCAAACAGTTTTTTAAAAATATGTATTTTTATTAAATTCAGAGAGGAATGGAGAGGGAGAGAGAGAGAGAAACATCAGTGAGGGGAGAGAATCATTGATTGGCTGCCTCCTGCAGGCCCCCCACTGGAGATGGAGCCCGCAATCCAGGCATGTGCCCCGACTGGGAATCAAACTGACTTCCTGGTTCCTAGGCCGACACTTGACCCCTGAGCCACACCAACCAGGCCATAATAATTTTAAAAATAACATTAAACATAAATAAATAAAAATAACATTTACCCTCAGATTCCTTTGGAGTGTTGAAGACCCCCACCTGTAGGGTTCAGTGCTCCACACGGCGGCCCTTACACCTTCTCTCTTCCCTGGGGTCACGGCACCTCTGCTCAGCACTCGGGTCACCTGCCCCAGCACTGTGGCTTCTTAGACAGCCATGCGATCACATCAGTGTGCTTCTTGAAGGTGCGCACAGGGTAGGGGTGAATCTTAAAGATAATTAAGCTCTCATTTGAGTTGAAAAGCCTTCATTACCTCTTTATTAGGTGTTTTTCTCTTCCCAGCCAAAATGCAAAATATCTAAGTCCACATCCCCAAGTGAAATTCACAAATATCTGATACTTAGGAAGAATGCTTACTTCTGTCCCTTGATGAGATTACAAGTCTTTGAAAAGCTCTGTTTTACTGTGCCATGTTAAAATATGTGTTAAGTTAATAATAAAAATGTTATTTTAACAGACCTTACCTAAGAGCATTGGAAAACTTAAGAAGCTGAGCAACTTGAATGCAGACAGAAATAAATTAGTGTCTTTACCAAAAGAGGTATGTGCTAAAAAAATAATAAAATAATAATCACAAAGAAATTATAATAACACAGAAGGATTCAAAAATGTCAAAATACTTTAAAAATACTTATGTGGTGCTTTTTAAATGCGTGAACTCTCGTCCGTGAGTATAGACATGGTTGGAGGAATTCTATCAAAGAGTGATGATCAGTGACACAAAGAGAGTGGGTGGAAGAGAGAGACCGAGGCTGCGGCCTTGGCCGACAGTGAACAGTGACCCCATGGTGATTTGGGGGTTTGGCAGAGGAAGGGGATGACTTCGGGTTTGATTGAATTTAATGTGAAGTTAAACTGCCCCATAAGCCATTGGAATGATAAAAATGGGTCTTGATGCCATGTTGTTCCTGGGCAGAGACGACCCTTGGACAGGGCTCATGCCAGGAGAGTGAGTGAGCTCTTCACCAAGCCACCCACACAGAGGAAGGCAAATGAAGTGACAGCTGGGTTTTCAGGACTTTTTCTTGTCGGTGCTCCAAGCAGGAGAAAGTGGCTGGTCGCTGCCCATTGTGGAGAGTGGTGTGCGGACTTAGAGGCTGTGACGTTCTGCCGGGGAGGTGAAAATGCTCAGAACGAGAAGGAAGTCCATAGCATGACAAACAAAGAGGTGTCCAGTGTATTGTTTAAAAGAAGGCTTATTCTACTAGGAAGTAGGAGGATGTGATTGGAGATGGGCAGTGTTGAGCTTGACTTTTTAAATTAACAACGGAGTCTAAAACTAAGCTTAAGCCACCGTTTTTCTCTTCATCAATGTTGGTGAGTCCCTTTCCCTTCGGCAGGGCGTCACATAGCAAGGTGTGGGATTGTGTGATGCGGTCACCGGGCAGGTGCAGTTTCCTTTGTATTTCTCTGTTTTGACAGTTTTCAACATCCTTGGAATAATTTTTGAGCTGCCATCTAATCAGCCAGAACTTGAGGAGCTCTTATTTTCCCGGTGTACGTCTCAGGTTGCCTGAACTTGGCCTGATTTCTTCCCTCCTTTCCTCATCTCGGTGCCCTGCCCTCCGTGTCCCAGTCTGCTCCCTGGGTTAGACGGCCAGCGTCCCTGAACGGAAGCACGAGGACATTCATTGTAAATGTGATCATATTCTGACACATCCTCAGTCTGAACATTGGCATCCAAATAAAACTGTTCCCAGCTCTCTGAAGTCTACATCTCAGCCTAATCGGGGCACAACTAAGAGCTTCTGCCAATCAAAACATTTGGTGCCAGTCTCTAAGTGATAACCCAGAACACAGAGCTGAGCATCATTCTGCACATTAATCGTACTCCTGTGGGATAGAACATGCACATGGGTGACGACAGATCAGATGCAAACACAGGCAACGAGAGGTAGAAAGATTTATGACTTTCTTCCTCAAGGCCCCCGCTGGACTAGGAGCTTTCATGTGTTAACTCTGAGTCCTCACTCCGCTCTGAAGGTCATGGCGTTTCCTCATTTCACAGAGGAGGAAACAGGCCAGCAAGCAGCTTTCCTTGCTAGGGCTCACATAGCTGGGGGTCTAGAACTGGGCTGCAAAGATGTGTCTCCCACAGCCAGCTCACAGCTCACGGCTCTTCACTGGCCGAGAGTAACTTGGCCCCTCAGCTGATACTGACTCAGCCCAACCTTTTCATCTATGTGACCTTGAGGTGTGGCAGGATCTTAATTAGATAAAAAAAAGGTCAGGTTATCTTTAGTTTGGGCATTTTAGAAAATTATTATATTTTAG
Source organism: Myotis daubentonii (assembly GCF_963259705.1). Lineage (NCBI taxonomy): Eukaryota > Metazoa > Chordata > Mammalia > Chiroptera > Vespertilionidae > Myotis > Myotis daubentonii. The sequence goes on along the minus strand of NC_081845.1, from coordinate 76,870,668 downwards.
GAATATTTCAATGTGAATGCCAAAGAGAGCACTTTTCAGTACAATGTTAATCCCCAGTTTCACCCCACCTCCCACTTCCCTCTCCCTTTTTTTTGATTTTCTCTCAAAGGAACACATTCTAGATAAGAGCTTTAGAATTTTATTTTTATAGGACTCAGCATTATGTTGGCCTCAGTTCTCTGTTCACTTTAAGAGAATGAAACCTGTACTTCGTTTCTTTTAGAGAGTTATGCCTAGTGCATGCTCTGTGTCTGCATGCATTTACTAGAAGCAGCTTTTCATGATTTGAAAAGTGAAAGGATTTCTAGCTTCAAAGCATTTTAGTTAGCTATCACGTTTTATCTACTTTCTGAGAAATTATCATTGGTTTTCTGGCATCGAGAATTTGATGCAGGAATGAGGTCTGTGCCTATCCCTCAGCTGCCGGATACAGCAGAGAATGTATCAGGAACTGGATCTTTGCAACACATCTTCACTCCTGCCCACACACTCAGCCCCAGAGTCAGAGGTGCACTGAGCATGTGTCTCCAATTCTGCTGCAGGTCACAGTGTGGTAGCCCGCAGAAATGGCTGAGTGCTTGCCTCTGACCATTGGGGCTGAGAAGCCAAGCCACCAAGGGCCTCCTGACCTCGAACTGCGTCATGTTGGTCTGGGCTGCACCATCATGCCATGAGTCTGTGCGCTGAGTGTGATAGGCCCTGTGACCCTGTGTGTGCGTGTGTCGGGGGGAGGTGAGGGGAGGCTTATGCCACAGTGACCACATGTGTGCATTTGCTCTGTCTCCAAACTTGATACCATTTGATCACATCCTGCACTTGCCTGGTTGGATTATTTTCTTTCGAATCTTTATTACTTTCTCTTGAACAATTAAGTTGCACGCATGACATATCTAAACAGAAATGCTGACTAATTCATGTTATATGCCCAAAAGCCTTAGTTGTATTAATTGCCATTGGCCTGCTGTGCTGTGTAGTTCTTCCTAGTTTTTGTCTTTTTTCAATGTGATAATATTGTATATTGTCAGTTTTATAGCACAGCTCCTTAGTCTATAGCAGCATTTATTTGCGTTTTTTCCAAATGCTTGAGGGGAAAATGTTTGTACTCTGTGGGTCACAATAATAGTTTGTTTGTGTTTTGTGGTGTTGTTCGTAGTAAACATTTGCAAATCAATGAATGTCTCTTGTTTTCTTAATTGTTAGCTGCTTGGAAATTTAGAAAAGTCAGGTAAACTTGCTATTCTGTAAGTATGGTTCAGACCACAGTTGCATCTCTACCTCCATTTGCTTTGTAAATGCATGAAGATTCAAATCAGCTGACTGCTCTGTGTGTACTTCATTGTAAAATATTGGACATTTTCCTCTAAATTCATTTTTTTTTTAATGACTGCATGGCCTGGAACTTTATTTGTTACGTCAGATTTGTTCAGATCATTTTCTCATAAGAGAATGCTTTTCTGTGAATTACATTTTAAGTTCTTCAGAAACTCTCAGAGGCATAACCTGGCGGCTCATCTGTCTTCACTAAATCCTGGTTTATTGGCACTATTCCATCTCTAATGGAAAGGCTAGAGATTTGCTTGATTTGCTACATGTGGCATGCTTCTGATTTTTCAAGCAACTTATTTGTATCTTTTCTCATCCTGTTGCTTAAGTATGTATGCTTCTGGGAATAGGAGGTTCCCTAAAACTCTCATATTTTTGGTAGAGGGAAGAACAAAGGCTGTGTTATCTGACAGGGAGTTGGTGTATGTATGATCATGAGTATGATAAGGACAGCCAGCAACTTCATAATATTGCCCAAACAAATTTTCACTTTAAATAGCCTGGCCCATAAAGTTTCTGGATGGAAGAGATTGAGCATATTCCCAAGTTTAGACCCCAGTCTTTTGTCTGCATTAGGTCAAAATAGTCATGACCCTAAATGCATCACACCTGTCCTACCTGAGACAGGTAGGATTTGCAGATTGTTGGACAGAGCCTTTCTTTATCAGGCGATCTGTCTACATTAATTACCCATAAATGTTATTGTGATATTCAGAAATGTCTGTGGTGGTCAGGTATTCTTTTTATTACAATTTAAAATTATTTCAGTGAATAATTTACAATGTTCCCATCATATTCTAAATGATTTATTGATAAATAAAAGATACTATCAAACCTGAAAAATACTAGAATAAAATATAGTTGACCATTGGATTCCAAAATAGAGAAAGCATACCTAAACTTAAAGAGGAAATAAATCATAAAAGAAACAGTTGATGGATTTGCCTATGTAAAAATTAGATTTCTGATCTTTAAGAAGTTACAGATAGCCTGGAGGCAGTGGGATATTTACAACATTACAGATGAATAAGGTCTCGCCTTACTTTATTAGAAAATCTTTCTTATCACTGAGAAAAAGATGATTCCACTATGGAAAGTGGACAAAAACGAAAGCAAAGAATTCTCCCCTTCACAAGAATCAGTAAGCGATTCATAGAAGAAAAAATAGAAATGGCTATAAATATATATATATAAAAATTTAGCTCCATTAGTATCCACAGAAATGTTAGTGGAAGCATTTTGACCTATCAGATTTTCAAGATTAAAAAAAAATATTAATGATACCAAATTTTGACAACGTTCAGGAAAGTGCATATTATTATGAAAGTATAAATTATTATGGCTTCTCTGGTGGGGAATGTGATATTATTATTAAAAACTTTAAAAGTGTACCTACCCTTTGATTCTGTAATTCCACTTCTAGGACTTTTATCCTGAGAAAAAAATTATGGATATACACCAAGAGTGTGCACAAGAATATTTCTCACAGTACATATAGGGGCAGCTAACATGTGCCAGGCACTGTTAGCTTTCATGCTTATTCTTATCTAATTTTCACAATAGTTCTGTGAGGTATAGGTAAATCGTTATCCCTATGTAACAAGTTGTGAAACTAAGACACAGGGGTTAAGTAATTTGCCCAAGATCACACAGCAAGAAATGGTAGTACTAACTAGCAGTGTCTAATCAGGGTGATTTGTTACGTCATCTGAGATACATCTGTAGAAGGAGATAATTATGTGGTCAGTAAAAATCTTTTTAGAAATGTGATGATATGGGCAAACTTTCTTGATGTCATATGGAAACAAAGGTGCTGAAGGTCCTAGTGTTGGTCCTAATTTTGAAGTGTATGGGCAGAATCAAATGCATGGCAAGAATACTGAAAGATTGTCCCTCAAATTGTTAAATACTGATTATCCCTTTGTAGTCGGATGTGACTTCAGTTATTTTCTCCTTGTTCTTGTGTGTGTGTGCGTGTATAAGGTTTTTATTTTTCAGTCAACATAAATTACTTCCTTATCACTAGGAAAGAAGAATGCCATAGCTCTTAGTGGATATTTTGATGTCAGAGGCCCAATAATTCAGAGCCCCAAAGCCACGTGGTTTCCAAAACATTTATGAAATAGTGGACATTTGAATAATATGCCATAGATGATAGTGGGGCAAAAAAATAGTCTTTGGTTTCTGAAATGACACATCATAATATTTCTCTTCAAATTGTATTTTGACCAGATTTTGCTTATTGTACGTTTTTGTTTTTGCCAATGAAATGTGGGTTCAGTTCTGCTACAAATAATATCAAAAGGAAGCTACTAAAAGAAATGAAAGCACCTTTATACTTAATACAGGGATTCAAAAGTGGGATATAGGCAGACAAAGGTAGGCTTTCTTTTTGAATTGTTGAATCCATCTGATTATCTTCTCTAGGGTAATGTAACCTGGAGGCAATTAAAACTTAGTGAAAGTTGATCTGACCAAAGGTTTGCTTAATAGCCTGCAGGTCCCATCTCCTTAAGATGGATTAGATTAGTGACAAACAGGTAAGGACAGTATCACCTTGACTTGAGACACAAAACAGCTAAACAAGGATTCTCAGTTATATTCTGTGATCCTCAGAAGATCCACGTGCAACCCCTTGTCTTCTGGAAAGGTGCTTTTTGGTTTAAGGGAAGTTTAAAAATATCAGCTTCCTACATGACCGGTGATAAGTTACTTAAACAGTGACTCTGCTTCCCAGATTTCTAAGTGACAGGGACATTTTATCCAGATGGTCACTTTAAGAAACCTGTAAACTGTGCTTCTTGAACCCCAAAGAGAAAGCAGAAGCACATCTGAATGATGTGAATAATGTACTACTGAACTCAAGTCACCGCTTCACTTTTATTGACATAAAATATCATTGTGAGACATTGTAAGGAGACAGAATTTTAAGAAGTTCAGGTGGGTCCGGGGAAGAGCTCGCCAGCATCAGAGCAGGCCCAGCGTAGTAGGCACTCCATGGTGACTGCACTTCTCATTTGGATGTTTCTCTTCTCATTCGAGTTTCCCTTCTTTGAAAAACAATAGCTACTACATTTACTTGGCAGCAATAGCAGTAGACAGGCTCTATGATAGGTGCTAAATTATATTCATGGTTTCATTTAGTTTAATCCTTATTGTTACTTTTGGTTAAAGTAATACAGTCAAACTCACAGAACATGATCGAGCCTGAATTCTCACTCAGGTCTGTGTCATCTCAAAGCACGAACTCCCTCCAACGCACCGCACTCCTCTGCCATCTATAAAGCATTGTCTTTTGATTTATAGTTCAGGCTGCCTAATAATCTTTCCTGAAAGCCAGAAGTTTGCTCCATCCCTTCCTGGCTGATTTGGAAAGAGGGTTCTGTTTGCGTGGATGTTTGCCTGGGACAGCCTGTGCCTTGGCAAGTGATGAAGGCATCCCAGCATTCAGCAGCAACACTCGCCCTTTGTTGGCATTGTTTTCCATACACCATAGACAATGGAGGTCTGGAGGTCGCCTGCCCTGACAACCCAGAGTGCCTAGGAGGCTCTTGAATGCAAGTGCTTTCCACCCTTTGACATCTCTAATGGGTGTGAGATTAGAGAGGGAAAGGAAAAAGAAAAAAAAGGAGACTCTAAACAGTAGACATCTCACACAGGCCTCGGGGGCTCACACTACTCCTCCCCACACACTTAAAGAATGTTCACTTGTCCAGAACTTTGTTGCTCCTACAACTTTTAGACCCTCTCTGATCAGTTTAATCAATTAATTAACTTTTGATTGATATGAATAATGTATATGTACATGATACAAATTTAAAATGTTCATAGATGTAGTAGCAGGGCCCCAAAACAGATATTCTACAGGTGGCCGGGCCAGTGGACAGCTTCCTGACAAAGTGCCCCAAATCACAAGGAGGTCTTGTCTCTACATCCCTGCCAGGAGCTTCTTGTCCCATCAGGAGGGCCATGTAGGAGAATAACTGATAGCTGCTCTGCTCCCATGGAGGAGCATGCAGGGCAGAGGGGTGTCCAGCCTCGGCCACGTGCTGACCTGCAAGGCCTCCTCATGGCTGCAGTCCCTCCACTGAGCCCAGACACTAGTACAGTTACCCCTCTACATACAGGGGTGTGTGTGAGGGGTCCCCTCCATGAGAACCTTGAGAATTCCTTCCCATGAGTAGATTTTTGTTGGAATCATCTGACTTTATCAGGGAGAATCTACTCATGTCGATCCTCAAAAGATTCAGGGTTTTGATTTCTTTCCTTCCATGATGTTCCTGGGTACCCTTCGTCAAGGAGGAGAGGGGTGCCTGGCCCCACAAAAGATCCCTGTAGGACACGACACTGGGGCTCTATATTCATAAATTGTAAGAGAGAACACAGTGGTTCTTGCTAGAAAAAAATTGCTACACATAGCTGCAGATAATAACTTTAAGTAGCAGCCTTTCCCTAGTAGGTAAATTAATAAATATACGTGTATAAACATTCCTACATGAGAAATGTTGGTAGGTAGATAGTCTTCACAGGTGAGAAGATGGGATGGGTACTATACTGGCCAAGCACCCTGATTATATGTAAATGTGCAGATTAAACAGTAGCTCAGTAAAGGACCTATCAGAAGGTTGGTATAGACCCAAATTATGAAAAAAAATGCAGAGAGCAGTGTGTCAGTGTAGATCAACGGGTCCCAGAAAGAGTGGAGGATGTTAAGCCTGATTTTGGATGATTGGTAATGTTTTGAAAGACAAAAGGAAGGACCCTTCCATAAGAAGTAGTTGAACCAAAAATATAAGGTATATCTTAGATGACAGTAAGTAGACCAGTTTTGCTGGGATGGGAGATGTGAATGCTGGGAAGCCTTCTGCATACCTGGGTGTTCTCCAGGTGGTCAGAGATGAATGTTAGTCCATGTTTTCTTATGTTTGTTTTTCTTTTACATCCATATAGTTAAAAATTGTGGTTAAAGATATTATTTCAAAATCTTTACATTAACTCCAAAAGGAAGATGTAATAATAAGATTGTGCATGAAGGTAATTATGTGGTAATTTCATAAGTGTGCATCCTGCTGTTTAAGATGTGTACATATACTAAACCCATAAATAGAAAAGGTCAGAAGCTGTATCAGACATCCTTGGAGATCCAGTCAAGTCTCGGCCCCCCCTCAAGTGGAGGCTCTGGAGTGCTCACCCGTGTCAGAGCGCCATCAGTGGGTCCCTTCGTGAGCCTTTCCGAGCCCTGCTCTGGGTGAGGAGGAGCACAGGAGGCATTGGGGAGCACAGGGAGTCCTGCCGAGGGTGCGCCTGGGATCCAGTTATTTTCTTGCCCCCGTGGTGCAGCTTTCCTGACAGTAGAGACCACAGCCAGTTTGTTTGGGAGCACCACTGAATTCTTTTGTGTTTATGTTCTTCGTTGAAGACCAATTAAATGAAGCTCAATTGTCTTTGAATTGCTTGCTTTAAAAAAAAAAAAGGAAGTGATAATCAAATTTGGTGTGGATGTAGATATTGGTTTATGCTTTTATCAGCAGGTCATAGCTGAGGAGATTAATGTGTGTATTTACCAAATTCACTATTGGCTAAAAATATTATTGAATTCCATTGGTCAAAGGAAAATGAAGTTGCCAAACTAAGTTGTGAATGGAAGCTATTAAAAGTTGTATGGTGGAAATTAATGTACTGCTTCATCTCTCAGATGACCTCCCACTGTTTTAAATAAACTGAAAAGCTGAGAGCACTGAAGTTAATGGGATGGACAGATCTTCAAAGGGGTGTGTGTGTGTGTGTGTGTGTGTGTGTGTGTGTGTGTGTGAGAGAGAGAGAGAGAGAGAGAGAGAGAGAGAGAGAGAGAGAGAGAGAGAGAGAGAGAGGAAGAGAGAGAGAGAGAGAGAGAGAGAGAGAGATTGGCCTAACTTTTGAAACCTAGAATCCTGGTATTTCCATATGACCACAAAATACTTGTCTGGACCTGTGTGCTTGGTGAATGTATTTAAAAGATGTGGTTGTATTAGATAGCAATAGAAAATGACTCCTTTCCAGAATGAATTTTTTGGACTATATTGTTTATTTTCTTGTTTTAATTTAGAACATGTGTGTCTAGTGTTATGCAGAGATTTTTATGAACATATTGGACTATTCTATTTTGTATGATTTAAATTAAGCATAGTTGGTCATTAGAGACTTCAAATCATGTGGTATAACTTTATGCATCCTTTTCATGCCATTTGATAAACAGGCCCACCACCATCCCCCCCCCCAAAAAAAAAAAAATCAATCTGGAAACAAGTTGTGTTTTCTTTCCTGTTGCAGATCGGTGGGTGCTGCAGCCTCACTGTGTTCTGCATGCGGGACAACAGACTGACCCGGATCCCTGCTGAGGTGTCACAGGCCACAGAGCTTCACGTCCTGGATGTGGCAGGGAACAGGTGAGCATGTTCTGTTTGCGCTGCTTGAGAGAAAGAAACAGATGTTCACCCACCCTCGCCTTTGCCGTGCGTCTTTGCCATCTTGCCTTGCTCCATCAGATGATGGAATATATACTGATTAGTCGAACGACCCAGGCCCAGGAACTTTTCAGTCTAGGTCCTGGAGTGACTGAGCCGTGTGGAGTAGAGAAGGTCAGAGATACCTGAGCGTGAGTACTTCCCAGTGTACGCGGACCCTCTGTACACATGCTTCCCCGAGCAGCGGGCAGTGATGTAAGGGACGGAGCAGTGCCGGGAACTGGGAGACGCAGGTTTCACCTCAGCTCTGTAAGTCAGTGTGGGCCTCAGCTTCCTCTGAGCCTGCATGAGTTTGAACTAGGTTTGAACCAGGGGTCTTGAGATGCTCTGCCGGTGACACTGAACTCTCCCAAGTTGTGAACATGATTGCATTCAGGGACACTTTTCTGGCGAAGAGGATCCACAACTAATGTCAGAATCACCAAGTGAGTCATAAGTTAAAAAGGAAGAGCCACCAGGCTGGCATCCCCAAGATCACAGCAGCAGCGTTTCTCAGGTGCCCGGCAGGAGGTCAGGTTAGACTGCTCACCAGTTCTGGAATGTGTCTTCTCTTCTCCTTGTAGAATATTGATTTGTTTTAGCCAATCTGAACTAATGTCATCACCTCGAATGTCATACGCACTTGCTTCCCCCTGAGCCTACACAGGCTGTTCTGTCTGGCTGGGACCCTCTTCTCTATTTCCCTACTTTTATTCTTCATCACTGATGCTTTCATTTTCTCCAGAAAGCATTCCTTTCCCTGAATCTGCATTTTTATTTACTGCTAACGCAGCACTGACCATGGCCTGTTTGCACCTGTGGAACCCTCCTAACCTAAGGTTAGCTGAAAGTAGGTGTCGTGGTTTATGTGTCACTATATCCTTTGTCCCTTCACAGTACCTGGCACATGGTAGGTGCCTAGGAAAGTGTTACACATGTTAGTTTTGCAGCATGAATAGCAGGCCACTTTAAAATGCTTCGTATCACAGGCTTCACTGCCTGCCAAGAGGAATTGAAAAATGCTTTTGAGCATTGTAGTTAGATAGGAGAGGGAGTGCTGAACCAGGGGGAGACAGATGGTCCACACTGTCTGGGGGATTGAGTCTGGGGGATTGAGCTAATGGTCACTTAGGTCAGGCTCAGCACCATCATTCATTCTTGCTGATGGACTGCAGACGGCGTGCTAAGTAACCCGCGCTCCACAGGAACCTGGGGGCGAGGCCTGGCCTCCCGGAGTGCTCACCCTGTCAGTGCATTCTTCAGCACATCCTGAGAGATTCTTAAGACCACTAACTGGTGACTGAAACCTCAGGATTAGTTTGATCTGAACGTGGCATTTCTGTGGGACTTAGCCGGCATGCAATTTACAGCTTGAGAAGGGTGGTGTCCCCACTTCTCGCCTCCAGCAGTAGCAGCTCAGTGAGTCCCAGCCTCCCCTGGTTCTTGCCATGCTGGTGAGTGTGGATTTGCCTCACTAATTCTTGGGTGCAAAGATGGCTCTGGTGTCTAAAAACTGGTTTTCACATGAGTGATGGCTCCATTCTCCAGTTCTTGGAAGAAGGGAAAGTTAAGTTTTTATTATGCTTGGGCTGGGGTGGAGAAAAGCCAGTTAAAAAGTTGAGTTACGTAGCTGTCATCTGAGTCACTTAAGTGTGTCATTTAGTCCAGGTATATATAGATTAATAACCAAATTTTAAGTCTATTAAAATATTTAATTACTACTCATTTTAAAGTATCAGTATAGAAACTAATAATAAAAAGGACTACCACGTCAGCTCTTTGGCCTGGAGAAATGTCACACCATGGGAAATCATACCAAATGTGAGAGAAGTTCTGCCTCTGCAATCAAGCACATAAAAATAGCAAATAGCACAGAGACTACATCTTAGTTTCCAAAAAGTTTCTTTGATAAATTGGATACAGTAAGTCACAGCAAGGATAACTATAAAATGGAACTTGGAAAGTAAACATCAAACCTTCTGGTACAGTAACAGAGGAGGTGTCTTGTATCATCAGCTACTAATGGACACAGGATATACATTTATTTATTAGACCCCCTCCCAGAGGATTATCCACCAAACACACAAAATTGGGTATTTGAGGATCTTCTTTGCAGTGTTAGTTAGTTCCAAATACTAACAATGACTGTTAATGGGGAAACAGTTTATACCTTTGAATTTAAATAAAAAATTAAAATATTAATTTAAACATATATTAAAATATATCACCTCACAACTGTTAGCATGGCTATTATGAAAAAGATAAGAAATAACAAGGGTGTGGAGAAAAGGGAAACCTTGTGCACAGTTGGTGGGAATGTAAACTGGTACAGCCACTATAGAAAGAGCAGTATGGAGGTTCCTCAGGAACTTAAAGTTAGAACGACCGTAAGATTCAGCAATCCGCCCTGACCGGTTTGGCTCAGTGGATAGAGCGTCAGCCTGCGGACTGAAAGGTCCCGGGTTCAATTCCAGTCAAGGGCATGTACCTTGGTTTCGGGCACATCCCCAGTGGGGGGTGTGCAGGAGGCAGCTCGTCGATGTTTCTCTCTCATCGATGTTTCTAACTCTCTATCCCTCTCCCTTCCTCTCTGTAAAAAATGAATAAAATATATTTTTAAAAAAGATTCAGTAATCCCACTTCTGGGTATGTATTCAAAGGAAATGAACACAGGATATCAAAGAGATGTCTGGACCCCCATGTTCGTTGCAGTGTTATTTATAATAGCCAAGATATGGCTAAGAATCTATCAATAGAAGATCTATACTAATAAAAGGGTAATATGCTAATTAGACCAGACATCTTCCGGACGTCCTTCCAGACAAAGCCACAGTGGCAGGGGCCAAGGCAGAGGTGGTTAAGGGCGATCAGGCCAGTGGGGGGAGCAGTTAGGGGGCGATCAGGCCTGCAGGCAGAGGTGGTTAGGAGTGATCAGGCCTGCATGGGAGCAGTTAGGGGGCGATCAGGCTGGCAGGCAGAGGCGGTAGGGGCGATCAGGTTGGCAGGCAGAGGCGGTTAGGGGCGCTCAGGCCGGCAGGGGAGGGCAGTTAGGGGTGATCAGGCTGGCAGGGGAGGGCAGTTAGGGGCAATTAGGCTGACAGGAGAGCATTTAGGGGGTTATCAGGCCAGCAGGCAGAGATGGTTAGGGGTGATCAGGTCGACAGGCAGAGGTGGTTAGAGGCAGGCAGGCAGGCGAGCAGCCAGGAACCAGCAGTCCTGGATTGTGAGAGGGATGTCTGCTGGTTTAGGCCTGATCCCGCAGGGCATCCCCCTAGGGGTCCTGGATTGGAGAGGGTGCAGGCGGACTGAGGGACCTCCCCCTATGCACGAATTTCATGCACTGGGCCTCGTGTGTGTGTGTCTGAGTGTGTGTGTGTGTGTGTGTGTGTGTGTGTGTGTGTGTATTGAAATATTATTCAGCTATGAGAAAGAAGGAAATTCTGCCATTATGACAACATGGATGGACCTTGAGGGCATGAAATAAGTCAGATGAAGGAAGACAAGTATTGTATGATCTCACATGTGGAATCTAAAAAAGTTGAATTCATTGAAATAAAGAGTGGAATGTGGTTGCCAGGGACTGAGGGGAGAGGGTGGTGGGAGAAATGGGAGATGTTGGTCAAAGGGTATTCACTTCCAGTTATAAGATGAGTAAGTTCTGGGGATCTAATGTGTAGCATGGTGACTGTAGGTAACAGTATTGTATTATTGTATTATATACTTGAAAATTGCTAAGAGAATAGACCTTAAGTGTTTTTAACACACACACACACACACACACACACACACACACACACACACACAGTGGTAATTATGTGAGGTAATGGCAGTGTTAATTAAGTCTTCTGTGGTAATCATTTCACAATTTTTAAATGTATCAAATCATCATGTTATACACCTTAAACTTACACAATGTTGTATGTCAGTTATATCTCAATAAAGCTGGGAAAAATAAAAGTATTAAAAGACAAAACACAATACAACAGTATAGCTATGTTATAAAATACTAAGCAGTTCTAAGAATGAGATATTTCTCCGTAGAGACACAGGAGACCCAGATCCTGATTAGTAGAGCAAGTATACAGAGTATTATCATTTTTGTTCATGTTTTTAAGAAGACATACCTATTGTAGTACATCAAAATATTAATAGTAGTTCCCCTAGTGGAAGGGTGGAGGCTTAGGGTTACAGGGGCTTTCACTTTAGATATTTTGATATTGTTTAATTTTTTTTCATTGATTATGTTCTCTTTGTATATCTTTAAACATTTTTGAAAACTTTGCTTAAAACTAAAAGTTCTAGTAGGAGGTAAAAACAGATGAAATATTTAATTGTAAGAAGTGTGCAACCACTGGGGAACTTAATATTACATTAATCAGTAGACTTTTTAATGTTTAGTTCTTAAATACATTTGACAAGCAATTGCTGTAGAAGTTGAGGTGGGGAAGGTTTCTTCAGGTTGGGTTGGTCATGGACGTACTGGAAATGAGAGACTCGTGGTTTATTCATTCATTTGCTTTCACCCTTGTACCATTGATGTCAGGAGTAAGTATTGGCCTTTTATTTTGGGGTGGGGGGTGGGGGGATGTGGTCCTAAATAGAACAGTGTACAGTGGAGCTATGGTTTCTTGTGTTGATTCTGCAGTGTACAGAAGCTTCCAGAATAAACCAAAAATGTATTATTAACTCGTCTGGAAAGCCGGGATATATAATATCTATTTATCTATTTTCCACTTGTGTCTGGATGGTTCACCCAAGAGAAACAGAGGCCTATGTGTCTCTTTACCCCCAGGCCACAGAGAGTCAGTGAGAGGGTCAGCCCCGCCCAGTATGTGTGCAGACGGGCAGGACACAGGGCCTTCTTTTCTCTCTGACATCACAGGAGCACCTCTGTCTGCAAGACACTATGAACAGGCTCGTGTGTTGTGTGGGCAACGGGCATATTCAAGCTGGCACTTCGATTCTTTGCAGGAAAACTGGCATTTCAGACAAATTAATCTCACATGGCTTGCTGAATGTGATTATGAGATGTGTTGTAGAGTCCAGTGACCTGTTTTAGCTTTTACCATGTGGTTTTGTCATCTGTAGAAGCTGTGTTTGTTACTGATGCTCTGCCTGGCCTTTCATCTACTGTATACCTGTGCTTCAGCATTTGCTAGGGAGCCAGTTGTTAGTCTGAGAAGGTACAATGACCGTGTTTCAGTTACCTGTGTTTTGTGCTGGCTTTCAAATCTTGATTTTTTTCTTCTTCTTCATGTTCTCATGATTAAGAAAGGTAGAGATGCTGACTATAGATTTCTTGCACAAGACTTGAAACTTTAAACATTCTGGAGGATATTATTAGCTTATGTCCTTTTAAAACAAAAATAGGAACAGACTTTCAAAGAAATGATCCTTTTGTTCAATAAAATGGAAAAGTTTAATGTACTTTAAGCTTTCATCGTACATTAGGCTCTTTTAAAAAATCACTGTCACAGTGCCTGGCGAATACATGTCTTCTGTCTTTAACTTCCTGGCCTTCGAGTGCATGACATCCTTTGGGCAGAGGGAGAAATAACTGGTATAAGCCTGAGCGATTTCCTTTCCGTTCCCCTCGAAGAAACAGTGCCTCAGAACAGGAGGCGTGGAACTGGGAATCTGCTGTCTCCTGCCCTCTTTCTCATGGATTTCACTGCACTGGGTAGATTTGGGATTTAGAAATCCATATTTCTCACCTAGTGTGTTGCTCATTAGTGAAATATTGCAATGTGTAATACATAGAGACTTTTCAAGGGAACTTAACATGCAGTTCTCATGGATGCATTGATTTCAGAACCTGAGTCCCACATGGATACAAGTGTGCCGTGCTTTCCACCCAGTCCACGTGCGTGGGAGGCATCTATCTTCATGGACTCACGTTAGGAAAATACTGTCTCCTCGCCACAGCTCTTACATCGGAAATCTTTGCAAAACATATTAATTGTTCTCCTGAAAAATTTGTTGATCATGCATTTGTTAATCTTCTCTGTGCACTCTTTGATACTTTTTTATTTCATTTGTTAAAGTAGCTTGACCAGTTTAACATTTTCCTTAGAGTACATTTTCCTTATTAGTTTTATATTATCAGAGTATACCTTCTCTTCATAGCTCTGCAAAAAGTTCTAGTTTATTTCCCACAAGTCTGTCAGTTCAGACTGGTATACAGGCGGACCTCAGAGATAATTGTGGGTTCGGTTCCAGACCCTCACTTCATTCTGTAATGAAGTGAGTGTAATCTCTTTGCTGGTGGAGGGTCTGGCCTACAATTTGTAAAACATACAACATCTGTAAAGTGCAATAAAGCAAAACACAGTAAGACAAGCATTGCCTGAGTATTTCTAATAACTCAGTATTAATCTGTTGGTAAGATCTACAGGTCGATCTTCCTCATATATTAACCGGGGATAGGTGTACAATTTTGTAAAAGAAAGAACTCCAGGAATACATGCTGTCCTATCATTCTTCATGGGATTAATGGGCTAGATGTCTCTTCTAAGAAAATTTGCCTCATATAGTAGTTAACAGAATGTGAGTAGCTTAAACAGTCACTTCTAAGACTGATCCATAATTTAATATTTGGAATCATACTTAGTGGGAAAATATGTGATCAAATATATCCTTAGGTTCTTTAAACCTTGAATTTCTGGTAGCAACATGGTTTTGGTTGTTTTGCAAAGTGAATTAGTATCTTGTATAAAGCATTAGTTTTTACTAAGCAGCATTTTCACCCTCGGCACTGTTAGCATTTGGGGCCAGATAATTGTTATGGGGGCTGTCCTATGCATTGTAGATGTGTAGCAACAACCCCAACCTCTACCCACTAGATCCCATATGTCTATAGACATGGCCGGATGCCCCTGAGGGCAGAGTCACGCCTGGTTGAGAACCACTGTGCTAACCTCTGGAGGTACCAAGGCCATGGTTTCTGTGGTGATCTTTACTGAATAGACCTAACTGCTTGCAGCGAAGCTGTGAAATATTTGTGCAAATATAAACATGAAACTAATCTTTAGGTGTCACATTACAATTTTAAAAGTGCTTTGCTTTATATATACACGATCTCATTTGAAACTGAAGCAATCTGATGTGGATATTAATTATCACGTAGGCGTCTGAGAAGTGGGAGCTTCTAGAAACTGAAAGATAAAAAGTTTAGGATGGAACACTTAAAATCTCCCCAGAGAAAGCAAATGGAGTCCATGAAAGAAATGTTTTAGCCTTTAGTTTAACTGCAACTTAACTTCTTCAGCACCCCACGCATCTCCTTCCTCCCGTCCTATTTGCCCGGTGCTGCTGGAAATAGGTAATCCCACAGGCTCCCACCAGCCCCGGCGCCAAGGTGTTGCCATCCTGTGTGAGAACTCAGCTTCCTCGGTTACACTGGCTTTGGTTTTCTCTTTAAGTCGGGACCTCTGAGTGCAGGACTGAATTATGTGCCCCTTAATCTCCTCATTTCTTGCCCTATGGCCTGGCGGTGCTGATGAGATAGGTCAGTGATGGCGAACCTATGACACCTCTGACACTCGAACTCATTTTTTTTGGTTGATTTTTCTTTGTTAAATGGCATTTAAATATATAAAATAAATATCAAAAATATAAATCTTTGTTTTACTATGGTTGCAAATATCAAAAAATTTCTATAGGTGACACGGCACCAGAGTTAAGTTAGGGTTTTTCAAAATGCTGACACGCCGAGCTCAAAAGGTTCGCCATCACTGAGATAGGTGATAGCAGAAAGGGAAGCACAGACTACTCAGTCTACCTGCAAAGCGTAAATTGGGTATCTTCCTATCAACCTAGCCCCAGGACGTGTTCTCATTCTTTGCTGTTTTTATTGACAGGAGGTGATTGCATTACACCATTTGAGGCCTGATGTCTTCTTTTGTTTTATATTAGGTTGTCGCATCTGCCCTTGTCTCTCACGGCCTTGAAGTTGAAGGCTTTGTGGTTATCTGACAACCAGTCCCAGCCTCTGCTCACGTTCCAGACAGACACAGACCTCAGCACAGGAGAGAAGATTTTAACCTGTGTCTTACTTCCTCAGCTGCCTTCTGAACCTACTTGCCAAGGTGAATTTAAGGACTGTGTTCATTTGACCACAAAATTAGTAGGAGTTCATATCTCCCCATAAGATCTCTCACTTTCACATGTGACTGTATTTTTGTCCAATTCTGCCCCTTAGACCTGGCCCAGGTGAGGTCCCTGTGGGCCTCCTCCAGGAAGGTCCCCTGCACCTTTACAGAAAAAGTACCACTCACGCCTGTCTAAGCCTGAAATTCCCTAAACACCCTCTTGGTTTTGAATGATAGCCGAGGTTGAAAATACAGATACTCCTTAAAAGTCACTTAAAATCCAAACTGAGGGTTTGGAGGATGAGTATTGACTTTAGTTGGCAAACTGTTTTAAGCCAGTGAGTTGTTTTGAGTCACTGTATCTTTGTTTTGTAAATATGTGTAGTTTCAAAAAGTATTCACACTAACATCATAGTGCTGTTACAAATCCTTTGCTGAGGGCTGATTTTGATGGAGGAGAACTGGAGTACCCTGGGAGGGCAGGAGTCCCCTAAGTGGAAGGGCCCAAAGCCACTTGCCAGCCCCACCCTTGTTAGATGAGCTTTGAAGACCCCAAGGGAAAAACATGGTAGAATGTGTTACTGCGGCAAGTTCTGGTCTCTGACATGTGTGGCCCCATCTAGTCCTGGTCCCCTTTGCGTGCGACCCCATCTAGTCCTGGTCTCCAATGCGTGTGGCCCCAGCTAGTCCTGGTCCCCGATGCGTGTGGCCCCAGCTAGTCCTGGTCCCCGATGCATGCGGCCCCAGCTAGTCCTGGTCTCCAATGCGTGCGGCCCCAGCTAGTCCTGGTCCCCGATGCGTGTGGCCCCAGCTAGTCCTGGTCCCTGATGCGTGCGACCCCATCTAGTCCTGGTCCCCGATGCGTGCGGCCCCAGCTAGTCCTGGTCCCTGATGCGTGCGACCCCATCTAGTCCTGGTCTCCAATGCGTGCGGCCCCAGCTAGTCCTGGTCCCCGATGCGTGCGGCCCCAGCTAGTCCTGGTCCCTGATGCGTGCGACCCCATCTAGTCCTGGTCTCCAATGTGTGCGGCCCCAGCTAGTCCTGGTCCCTGATGCGTGCGACCCCAGCTAGTCCTGGTCCCCGATGCGTGCGGCCCCAGCTAGTCCTGGTCCCCGATGCGTGCGGCCCCAGCTAGTCCTGGTCCCCGATGCGTGCGGCCCCAGCTAGTCCTGGTCTCCGACGCGTGCGGCCCCAGCTAGTTAGTGTTCTGCATCATTGAAAAGAGACAGCAACTCTGTCCCAGGCTTTTTCTTTTTTTTTTCTTTTTAATCCTCACCCAAGGATATGATTTTACTGATTTAGAGAGGGACAGAGGGAGAGGGAGAGAGAGAGACACATCCATCAGTTTCTCCCATACGTGCACCAGACTGGGGATCAAACTCACACCTGGTACGTGCCCTGACCGGGAGTCGAACCCGAGGTCCTTGGGTGCACAGGATGACGCTGAACCAGCTGAGCCACACGGCCAGTGCCCTTTTCTTTTTGTTTTTAATTGTTTACATTACTGCATAGCAGTGTCCGGTCACCGACCCGAGCTCCCTGCTGATGTGCCTTTGTCGTGACAGAGAACCTGCCTCGCTGTGGGGCCCTGGAGAGCCTGGTGAATGACGTCTCCGACGAGGCCTGGAACGAGCAGGCAGTACACAGAATCAGTGCAATCCGGTTCTTGGAAGACGAAAAAGATGAAGACGACAACGAAATGGTATGGAAATGGAGATTCTTGGCCTCAGTAGAAGTTCAAAATTTAAAAGCCTTCCAAGGTTAATACTGGCACCTCATAAGGATTTCTTGTGTTTTCAACTAGTGTATTTTCTGTTTTGCCTTTAGACTTTTAGGATTTTTAGAAGACAAAACTAGGTACTTCTAGGTACAGATTCACCAAGTGTGTGTAAGGCCAGTGGAACGTTTGGGTCTTTTTGTCTGAATCGTTTATGGCACTTCTTTTCTTTATTTGTGATAGTTTCCCCTCCCACCACCACTGTTTTCTTAAAATTGATTTTTCTTTTTTGTTGTTCCCACTGAATTAAGCCCCTTCCCACACTCCCAGGTATTATGATATCATGTTGGCTGCATTCACACTTCCTGCTGTGTCACAGCTCAAGTTCAGTTGTGCTGAATTCTCTCTCTCTTCCTCCCCTCCCCCTCCCCCCCCCCCCTTCACCTGTGGTCTTAGTTGGATTCCTTAAGGAGTTTTTAGTCAGAAATCAGGAATAGATGTGAAAGTGCCTCTCAGCCTCACTTTCATCCACACCTGAGTGTGTCTCAGTCGCCTCCGGGCGTCAGCGACAGCTCTTCCTACACGTTGACTTTGGCTCTTAAACTCCTCACTCATTGAGATTTTCATAAGCAGAGCTTCACGGGAGTACTCGCAGCCCCCAAACCAGGGGTGGCTTTTAAATTATTATATGTTAGTCTCTGTTATTCCAGCTGTCACCAAAGGGGATTTTCTCCTCTTATAGCGTCTGTGCAAAACAGGACTTGGGCATGACAATACCTCACTGCTTGGCTCTTTCCTGAGGGCGGTTCTCTCACCAGGGACTTCTTGCCTCTGTAGCGCTCTCATGTTATTAGCCTACTTAGCTCCTGCATTTAAAAGCTGTAAATGCCCTTTTATGAGCTGAAGAGCATGTAGCCTGTGAAATGATATAATTTTAAAGTTTTGCCCCTCTCCTTTCACTTCACTCCTAGCTCCGTGGTCTTTATGAGGAGCTATGAGGCGCGTGTGACGGTTCCCTAGTGGGTCATATGCACAGTGCACAGCAGGATAAGGACAGGCGGCCTTCTCTTTACTCTCCTTTTTCTTCAGCTCCCTGCCTCCAGCCACAGCCGCTCTGAGTAACAGAACATTACAGTGATTTTAATTCAGAACTCTTTACCCCTTCTTTTTTTTTCCCTTCACACCCCACAACTACATCTTATAAATCTCTTATCTTTTTTTCTCACAGTTCATGGAACTTTATTGTTACGCAGTAATGTCCTATTTTAAAACGTCTTCTTCTATTCCGAAAGTAATCCTCTATCTTGGCTAGATAAGTTACATGCACCACTGTCCTCGCCCATTAACCACCGGGAAGCCGGGGTAAGTGCTCAGCTCCGGCTCATGGTCTGCAGGAGGCAGGCTCTGCTTTGGAGGCTGCCGGGAGCTGCGTGTCTGAAAGAGAAACAGATAAAACCTAAGCACTCACTCCACTGTCTGTTTTCAGAGAACACTTCAGAGGCGGGCCACGCCACACCCAGGGGAGCTAAAGAACATGAAAAAGACAGTGGAGAATTTGCGGAACGACATGAATGCTGCTAAAGGACTGGATTCCAACAAAAACGAGGTCAATCACACCGTTGACCGAGTGACCACTTCTGTGTAGAATTTCGCCTCCAGATTTTACCTCCTGCGTCTTCCCCTGCTGTCTTTCGAGGAGCCTCCTGCAGTCCTCGGTCCTCACCAGAACCCCGCGCATGGGCTCCCCACGTCTCCCCACCTCGCGTTCGGACGCTGCTCTCTCCAAGGAAGTGCCTTACTCTAACCCGTCAGCCAGTGGTCTCCCAGCGTGACTGTTTCTTTCCCTACACTCCAGCTGTTTGTACAAGTAGAATACACTACTGTCCACATCTGACCTTTGTTTTTGTCTTATGTTGGGGGAAGGGAGAGCAAGAAGGGAACATTGATCCTCCTCCCTCCACCAAGTGCTGGGACACTTTAACCCAAATTCTCTTGGACCTATTGGTGAGAGATGGTTTTATGTGTGATGGAAAATCAATACTTTTTAAAACCCTTTTGGCAGCTCAGATGGTGTAAATTTAAACATTTTGTATAGGTATTTCGTAACAAAAAATATGTATTTCTTTTTTGTTATTTTATCTTGAAAAACGGTACATATTTTAGTATTTGTGCGGAAAACTCACACACAGTCCTGAAGTATTTGCTTTTATTTGTGCCACCCACTGTGCCTTACTGTGTCCTGTGTCATGTCAAACCAGTCGCGCGCATCAGCAGCCCGAGCAGAACGGCGGGCCAGGGACGCGGTACGTCCCCCAGCAGTGTTGGCTTCTAATTCTGTCCACCTGGGGATTTGTTCTTAACCAAAAAGAAGTTACCACTGATTTGTAGATGATATTGGATGATTTTTTTAAAAAGATAAACCAAAGGATTAGGCTGCTAATATTTCATTTCTTATACTTTTAACTTTTTATAAATGAGTCTCGTATAAAAGAGTGGAGTGTCTGATTGTTCCTACTTGGAAGGTATGTGCCATTTGTAAAATAAAATAGAACAGGCAAGCACAAAAAGAGAAAACCGGTTTTGAAATTCATGGGTAAATAAATTATGTACTGCGAAAGAAAGTATGATTTTACACAAGAAAACTTTCCAAGTTTTATATTGAGATATAAAACCACAATAAAGCAAAATAACCTACTATGCCGTATTAGAAATGTTGCTATCTTTATAAGTGCAATTTGTAAATAGTGGTTGAATCAGTGTAACAAAATATTGCTTCATGTTTTAATTTTAATTGTGCTAATTTAAGGAGTGTGGGGTATATTTTGGTATGTTTCCGCTGATTTGATTTTTTTTTTTTTTTTGGTATGATGTGATAAAAGAGGAATGAAAAGTGCCAATCACTGTGTGGTGTTTAGGAAAATCGTGTTGGTGTTTTTTCTCTCCATGAAATAAAGTCACCCTGGACATTAGTCATACAGCTTTTAAAATTAATTATCATCTTGCATATTCAAATGAGAGCAGGTGGCTGAGTTTTTTGTTTTGTTTTTTGACAATGTGCTGCCTTCCATTACATATCTAACCCACTGGTCGGTTTTGAGTTCACTGCCGTGGGACTCGCATTCACTGCTCCTTCTCCCACCCCCCGGGGCAAAGCCCAGCACTGCCCTCAGCTCAGGCTCCTGACTGGCTTGTGGCATGTGGCCAACCGGATGCCTTAGAAACCTGCTTTCAGTCGACCAGATATGATACCTTCTTTTACTTCTGCACATCTACTTGCTGAAATCACTTTGCTTTTTAAGTTGTTTGTATATATGTGTATATTTGACAACTATTTATTGAGTTGAAAGTACATGGCACCTAAGTGGTTTCTGACTTGTCAGTTTTATACCTTGCTCCCTAATCTGGGTACCCATCTTCTTTTCTCCATTTTAAGATTTTGGCCTACTCTGTTCTGTTTTATAAAGATGATGCCACTAACTCATGGGCTGCTACACAAGCACATTGGTTTTATTTAAGGAGAGCTGTCTGGACTCTGAAAAACAAATAGAACTTCCATAGTGGTTTTGTTTGTTTCTTTTCCTATAAAGCCCACACTTTACTACTCAGTCTGTGATGGTCTTAGTGGATGAGAGGTGTGCATACATGTTTCTAGGAACTTTTATGTATCTGGTTGTTTCCTTGGCCCTGTCTCCTGTACTTGACACTTACCTGCGTTTTTGTTTTGCTTTGTGTCTTGCTTTCCATTTTTGAGATTTCGTCACCCCCCCCCCGCCCCTCCCCCTCCCAGGTAGGGAAAAGTAACTTTTGGTCATTTATTCTCAGTGGCACTGCAGTGCTCTTTCCCTCCAGGGGGCTGGGACCAGACTTTCGGCTTCACCATGGCAACAGCACCAACCTGTCAAACCCTTGGAGAGCATGCCAGCCTCTTCCCAGGAGCCCTCTCTCCGTGTTATAAGGAAAACTTAATTATGTGGAGGGATACCTTTGCTTGTGGGCTGGAGCCAGGTCCCTGACCTTTCCTAGGGGTATGTGGTACCTCACTGTCAGGCGCCACCCCCAGTCAGCCTCTCCCACCAGGAAGGGGAGGGGTGTGGCCACTGCCTGTTTGTCTTGTAGGAGCTACAGGTAAAAGCAGGACAGATCAGTAGGACCTGTTCACTTTTTCCATAGCCCCTTATTTCTGCATTTTAGCCAGGAAATTACACTTAAGTGGATAAAGCCGTCAGAATTTAGGGTAAAATAATGAATGTCACTGATGATGAGCAGAGGGACAGGTAAGAAAACTAGAACTAGTATTTCCCTGGATGTTTTGCTTTCTCTGGGAAGTTTGGAGGAATGGTCCGGGCCACCCAATCTGTCTGGAAGCTCCCTGGTTAGACGTCCCAGCTGAGGAGGCGCAGGCGAGGGCGCGGGTGGAGCCGCTCCCACAGCCGCAGCGCAGTCCTGCCCTCCCCTGTGAAATCGGCCGCACCTGCGAGGTGTGACGCCTAATGGATGGGGCGGAGGCTGGGAAAAATTCCTTCCCTGTCAGAAAGGTGCTCTGAGCCGCCAGTTCTAACCTTGTAAAGTGGCTGGCACCCTGCCAGGGCGCGGGCTGGTGCACAGGAGCCTGCACAGACCCTGACCGGCGGCGCTGGAGCCGCTGAGTCATGGGAGGCGATGAGGGATAGAGCACCTCCGTGGTGTCCGCAGAGCTGAAATCTCACTTCGCCCAAAGAGCCAATTAAAAAAATTAACCCCAACACTTGATTATGGCTAATAACAAACATGCAAAAGCAGAATTACATAATGGACCCCCTTACACCTATTCTTCAGCTTGAATGATTACCAGCACAAAGACCACTACTAAGCCCTTTTCAGGGAACTGCATTAAGTTTTAAAATATTTACAAGAAGGAGGCCGCACAATGAACAAGTAAAAGACAGGAAACACAATGTGAGCCTGCGGGTGAAGCAGCACTCCGGGGCTGAACTTGCTGAGTCAGCATGGCAGCCTGTTGGAATCACGGACAGGTTGCATCCCAGGCCCGCCCCCAGCTTTGGAAAAGCTACTTAACCTCACGGCTTCAGGTCCTTCACCTCCAACGGGGCAGCCAGACCTCTTCCAGGCGTAGGGAGAGGGTTGCTGGGATGCACCGAGCCAGCTCCCAGGTAGTGGGAGGCGGCTATTGCTACAGGTCTTGCTGGTGTTACGGTGTTACTGGAAGCTCTGCACTCCCTCCTCAGAGCCAGCAGTGTTTGGCCTCGAGGGTAGTGTCCATCAGGAATGAGAGGACACGTGCTAGTCTCTGGCAGGGATCCGAGGACACCCTCACCCGTGCGACTACACATGCTGTGTGATGGGCGGGGGGAACTTGAATTTGTGAGGTCGGTTCCCATAATGGTCAGGTTAGCTGACTCTTTTGGGAACCGCCTCACAGCCACTGGACTTACTAGCCAGCTGTCCTGAAGGTAAAGCTAGTTTCTACCAAGAAACACAAACTCTGAATTGAGAAAAGGGCCTCTGGCTTTCCACACAATGTCCCCCTCTTTGCCGTGCCCTCAGTTTTCGAGGATTTGGTCTGTTGTGCTCACTTACTATCTTATCTCTAGTTCACCGTTGATTTTGGTCACTGCTTCCTTTTCACCTCTTGCTATGATCTGTCTCCAAGGGAGACCTCTGAGGCTTTTTATGTATCAGGGGAGGCAAGTACAGTAAAGAAATGGGTCACCCACGGAGAAAAGCCTCCTGGGTAAAATAAAAAATGCAGCCCCACTCCGCGTGTAGAGGACATGCCCATCTTCTGCCCTGTTCTCTTTTTTAAAAGCTGACAGCTGGCGGGAAAGGGAAACCAACCAGAAGAACCTGATTTGGCTGCTTTTTTTCAGCAGGCTGAGGGGAGGGGAGGAGGCGAGTTTTGCACCTCACAGCTGGCCAGGAGGACGGTGAAATTTTAAACTGTGAGAGTGCGCAGTCACGGGGCAGGTCAAGGCTCTGTCCTGACCAGGCAAGAAGCGGATTGGGTTGGTCCTCCAAGGTCTTTCTGAGGCATCAGCATTTAATTTCTAAACAGTACAATTGACCCTTGAACAAGGTAGGGGTAGGGACCCCCACCCACGTGCCCTCAAAAATTCGCCTCACTATTGACTAGCAGTGATGGCGAACCTATGACACACGTGTCAGAGGTGACACACGAACTCATTTTTTTGGTTGATTTTTCTTTGTTAAATGGCATTTAAATATATAAAATAAATATCAAAAATATAAATCTTTGTTTTACTATGGTTTCAAATATCAAAAAATTTCTATATGTGACACGGCACCAGAGTTGAGTTAGGGTTTTCCAAAATGCTGACACGCTGAGCTCAAAAGGTTCGCCATCACTGGCCTATAGTCAGTCCTTTGCACCTGCTGATTCAACCAACCAGGATTGACAACAGTAATTTGTGTCAGCGGTTGGGAAGCTGTCATTGGGAATTAGAAAACACTGTTTTGGTCCAGTTAGTTGAATCTGCGGATGTGAAACCCATCGCTAAGAAACCCACGGATACGAGGGGAAGGGCTGGCTGTGTTTTCTGAGAAAAAGAAAGTGCTTGTAAGTGGGCCCACTCAGTCCAAATGTGCATTGCTCAAGGGTCAACTGTAATGAGCTGCCTTGGTGTAGTGAAGCAGGGGTTATAATGACTGAGCACCTACTATGTGCCACGTGCCAGGCTAACTGAACACAGTCCGTTTTCCAGAACAACTGCATGAGGTGAGTGCTGACATTTGATCTTTGCAAAGGAGAGAATTAAGATTACATTAATTTTAATAACTTTTCCAAGCTCAAACAGTAAATGACAAAGTTGTAATTCGAATTCACATCTCTGTTACCTAGAGTCTCTGATCTCAGTTACTCCTAATTTTGCTTTGCCCCCCCTCTCCCCCCCAGCTAAAATACTGTGAACCTGTAGTTACATTTACAGTTGAATTTATCATAGTGGTGATGATTCTGTTTTAAATTTTTGTAATTATTTAGGCCTAGGTTATGAATAAAACCTGGCATGGAACTTAGTGAAATTGGACCACCATCTATGCAGACTTGGGCCTTCATTTGTGTCTGGTTGTGCTGGCAAATTCTGTGACTCTGCCCAGCCCAACCCTCCCACCAAGCCCTCCTCGGTCCACCCCATGTCGTGTCCTATGCTAAGTGCTGTGCAAATCTTCCTACCATCTCAAACTTTGTGCACATCTCCACACACGTTGGAGATAGATTATAGGGTTAGCGGGTGACCAGAGAGGGGAAAAAAAGCGTTTTTTGACATTGACTGAAATGACAGTTTGGTAGCCGGCTCTCAGAGAGCTTTAACTTGTTCCAGATATTGGCAGTTAGCTCCAGAATGAGCTAATTCGCTGGGCATGATCTTATCCTCGCTACCTTTAATAGCCTACCGGTGGAGAGAAGACAGATAATGAGCACTTGGAAATCGATAGTGCTGCAACCTGACCTGAATGCAGTTCGGGGGACATAGGAAAGGTGACTCGTGATGTATTATTTAAGCGCCTCCTTTTCAAAAGCGTTGTTGTGAAAGATGTGACAAATAATGATTGCTCCCATTTGGGGACTATCGTTGAATCAAAGAAGCAGAAACCAGAAAGAATAGAGAACTTGTGTGACTGAGCAGTGTTTAACTTTATTGGAGACTGGCCTTACCGCCCTGGTTGCAGAAAGAGAAGGCAAGAAAGGCGCCTAGCACCAGGCATAACAGAGTGACACCCTACACCTGATACCCTGTAAAGAGACTCCCTAAACGCTGCTCTTTAGGGACTTGCTCAAGGAAAGTCACGACGAGGTCTTGCTGCCTGCAAAGTGCTGCCTTGCCCACAAACCCTTGCACAGCGCTTACTGGGCACCTAAAAAGAGGGGTTTTCTGGGAGACCGTGTGCTCCTGTCTGGACCGCAAGGGCCCCGTGCTCCCCTCCACACACCTGGCGCTGCTTCCCGCCCTGCCTCAGCTGTAGGTGTGCGGGCCTGTTTGTTTAAACTTAGATTAGTACCGCTTGGAAAAACAACACAACACACTAACTTGTCTGGGCATCGAGTGTTCTTCCTGAAGCTTGGTCCTGCCCATTGTCCCGGAGGCATAGAGGGTGGGGTGAGTTTCGGCGTTGGTTTGGAAAGTTGGAGACGAGCCGTGGGCTGGGTCTGTTAGGCTGGGGCTGCTCTTGGTTTTGATCATTTTGCAAAGTCTGAGGTCAGGGAGTTTTGCCATAGGTGACGGTGGGGGTGGCTGTGCTCTGGCTCTGCCTGTGTCTCCCAGGAGCACATGCACCTGGGAGGCATGTTCTAGGCCCTGGCGGCTGTCAGGTAACTCCCACCCTGTGGTTCTCACCCGGACACCTGGAAGGTGTGCAGTGCGAAAACTCACCAGTTAGAGAGAGAAGTACACGAGACACCTGTCTGGTGTTGACCCCCTCCGCACCCGTGGGGCTGGTGGTCACCGCCCCCTCCCAGGTAAAGCTTGTGCGCCCCGGGTAGAAGCAGTCTTTTGGAAACCCAGGGTTTGGCACTCACCTGTGGTAAATGTGGGGCCAATTACCAAACCTCCTGTTTGCCACCTCAGAATAACAGTTTCATGTAGCGATTTCATGTTGTGAGAGGAAACAATGTCAACAAAATACAACGATGCTCTTGTATGGCTCTGTTCACAGCTACTTGTGATCGGATTGCTTTGGTCTTCAAAGAGCTGGGCATTGGGTGGCCAGAAAAATCCCTGCCCGGCTGCCCTGTCTCCTTTCTCAGTGCTCTGGGTTTTACAGTCTGAGGTCAGGGCTGCTCAGCGTGGCTCAGCGTATTCTTGCTCACCATCCGATAACCTGGCACCTCCTATAAGATAGTGGGGTCTTGAGTAACATCATTTCATTCAAAGTTTTTTTATGTTATAACATTGATGAGATGACATAGAAATTTAACTTATTTATATCGTTACACATTGTGTTGCTCAAAGTCACAGAACCTAGCGAGATGTTAAGTGAGGCCTTACTGTACCCTCTTTTTCTTGGGGACAGTATCTGCAGTGGCTTCAGACTTCAGACTTCAGCATGCCCCGGTGTTTAAGCAGACTGCTGGGCCCACCCCGAGAGTCTCTGGTCAGGAGCCTGGGACAGGGCGAGAGAATTTGCGTTTCTAGCAAGTGCTGCTGTGCCTGGTTTGGGGACTAGGCACTGAGAACTGCTGCTCTAGGGTGTTAGAAGGAGTAGAATTAACCAGAGCTGGATTTAAATCCGGCTGTGGCATTACTTAGTTTTGTGACCTTGAGGGATTTTTCTTGATTTCTCCAAGTCTCAGTTAACGCATCTCTAAAATAGGAATAATAGCTACTCCAAGAATTTTTAGAGAATGAGGTGACAAAGATGGCACATAGTAGGCTTTCAGGAATTGCCAGCTCTTGTTTTCAATCCTGAAATGTGTGCACAGTAGTTCCACGTGGGGGCAGAAGAACGTTTTGGTCTCTCCAGCCAAGTGCTGGGCTTCAGGCTCCTCTCGTTAACATGCCTAGGCTAACGGGAGTAGAGGGGGTGACAGCAGAAGTAGGCTGTGCTTGCCTGAGGGTGAGGGCCCCAGGGGAAGGCTGGCAGTGCTGCTGGCCGGGCCTGGTTAGGCTGTGTTAACACCTCCTGACTTGCCCGGGGGCAGCAAGTGTGTGTCTTACTCATTTATATGTCTGTGTCTGACACTCAAGCCCCAAGTCTCCAAACTCAAAATCTGCTGTTATAACTGGGCTGTTGGAGGAAAGCTGTCAACCACAGCATCTCTCAGAATTTCAGGATCCGGGACCTGGCCTGTGTCCTTCATGCCCTGCAGCCATCCTTTTCGTGTCCCAAGAAGCTGAAGTCAAGCTGATTCACTCAGATGTTCCACGTTTCCATTACTCTCCCCCAACCCGTTATCCCCTCCTTGTCACCTCAAGGATGTCCCTCAGAGCGGATGACTAGTGTGGAAATATGTGGTAATGCATAGATCAACACAAACATCTTAAATGGCTTCTGGTTTTATTGTCTAAAGCAAAATTACGTTTCTGTAAAACTCCTTTCCTAGAGAAAGTAGTGTCAATCACTTATATAATTTCCAAATAATTTGTGTGTTTTTAAGACTTGTTTAAGGTAGTGATTGCTATAAAAATGATGCCCTTCTCTGAGCCACGATTTGGGAACATTATAATTTTTAAAAATAATATTCCTATTAAAATATTCAGGTGAGGGTCCTTAAGCCTGGCTCTCTGCCTGCGTTTGTAAATACTGCTTTGTGGGCACACAGTCCTGCTTATTTGTTTACGTACAGAGACTGAATGACCCTCAAAGCCCATAGTGCTGTCTTTGGCCCTTGACAGAAAACGTCTGTAGGGATTTCTGCTTCTAGTCTAGTCAATAGGTCCCACATGGTACTTTTTGCCACCAGAGGGCGCTGGAGGTACTGCCCGCTCATCACAGCCAGACACCCATCTGGACACCCTGGCTTCCCACAAGGGCTGGACTCAGGGAGCCGGCACCTTGGTTCTTGTCACCGACGGCATAACCTGCCCGGCGGCTTGCTCTGCCAGCACTGGGATGCTCTGCCACACACGCCCAGGGCCACCCCTTAGTCCGCTCAGGGGCTGGAGCACGCCCTCCGCACCCCTTTTGGCCCACGACCATTCCAGGCGGGGCTGAGCAATATCATTAGGTGACCATCATGGAAATCACTTCGCATCTTGTAGGAAAAGCTACAATATTTTAAAAATTGTGAATGCAGCACATTAAGATACTGCTGAACGTCAGCCTTATGTTACGGAGGAAATTCAGGCCTTCCCACGTGAACCGCAGTCTCCATCCCCACTGTGCTCCATGCAGCGTCTAGGCTGGACTCTGTCCTGTCCCAGACCTCACTTCTTGGTCACAACTCGCTCTCCCAGGCACTCCGCTGGCCCTTTTTTTTCTTACCGCTTACCTTGCTCCGTCAAGGAATCAATGGTCCACTTTGTCCTGTCTCTTCAGCCGCTTCTACAAACGTATTTAAGACCCATCTCAAATAAGCAATAAACCTTGATCTTAATTCCCTGGGTAGCTACCTGCTTCCCTTTCTCTGCCAAGGTTCCTGAAAAGAGGTCTATTGTTCTCTCCCTTTCTCAATTCCCACACACTTCTCCACCCAGTGCTGTGGACACTCCTCCACCCCGCACGGAAACCGCTCTGGCCAGGCCACCAGACTTCCGTGTCTCTATACCCGATGGACACCCCTCCCCCCGCAGCTTTGTTGAGATACAATTGTCATATTATATTGTATAAATTTAAGGTGTGCAATGCATTGATCTGATACATTTATATATTGCAAAATGATGGCTTACTGCCTACTGTAGCGTTAGCTCACAATGGACATCTTGATTCAGCTCTCGGCTGCCACTGGAAAAGAGGCTTAAATGTGTGCAAGGCAGCTCCCTTCAGGGGAGGTCATTCCTGGATGGGTGGGTGGGGGAAGGGCAGGACTCGGAGGTGAGCAATCAGCAGCCAATTCCTACTGGACAGCTGGGCCGCGGCACCTTAGCTCTGAAAGGGGCATCGGTGCTGGGCACTGCGGTGCCCATGACAGATGTGTCTACTCCAGTGATCATCAACATTCTGGTGACTTCCTGCGTATTTGTTCAACTTTAAATAATCTCTTTTCTGGAACTCAGTTTTTTCTTTTTTCTTTTCTTATCCCCAGGACTTACTGAAAGTTTGTTAAAAGGCCTTTGCTGTCTTCCACCTCTTAAGTCAGGACTAAAACACTGACGATACAGTCAGGTGATTTTTCTTTTTCTGAGAGAATATTTAAAAAGTAATTTTACAAAATGGCCGATAGTTGCTCAACCTAATATTTACTTGATTTCCCTCAGTCTCTGTTTCTATATCATCAACTTAAAAAAATAACCCCACATAAAGTCAGAAGTACTTTCAGCACTCAGCTAGACATGTGCTACACAAAATAAAGACATGCCCTTTTTACTTCCTCTTACTCTGCTAAAATGTTTTCAATGGCATGGCCTCCCTCATATTCAAATATAAATGGTTACATTTCATGCACATTTCAAACAATGCCACATAAAATTGTCTCATTTTATGCACAGAAAAATTAAACAATTGTCATCATCCCCAGCCCCAGCCCCAGCCCCAGCCCCAAAAGCTTGCTGGCCGAGTAAACGGCAGATTAGATTTGTGCTATTTTCATTTCATAGTGAAAGTTATCTTGTCAACAGAAATAGCCGCTCTCCTCATCACCCAGGGCCATGTGACGGCCCTGTTTATGAACATCGGTACCTCTGCAGGGAATCCTCCTGTAAGACCAGTCCCACACCTCTCGTTCCCATCCTGTGACCATGTTTCGCAAGCCTTCCTTACATGCTGGTGCTGGTGCTGGCAAGCGTGCCTCCAGGTGGAAACATGTGGGTGCCAACTGCTGCCCTCGTCACGAGGAGAAAGTTCTCTGCGAAATATTGGAGCCGATGCTTCGAAAACAGGAGGCGACAGTCAAACAGGTTCCCTCTTTGATTACAAAACATGTTGTAGAACCAGAAAATGCGAGTGGGAAAATGTTGGCAGCGTGGCTGTCATGGCAACCCCACCCTAATGAGGCCCGAGGTCTCAATGCTTGTGTGTTTCCACGCTCCGGGAACACATCTCCAGAATTCCAAGTTATTTCTATGGAGAATGGAAACTTGAATTATGTGAGTTTAGAAGCCCGGGAGTCGTGGGGGACGCACCTCTCAGAATAAAGCAGTGCCTTTATTTGAAAGGCGCTGGCATTTCTGTTTTATGTTGATGTTTCAGTTTTTATGGCGGTGCTAAATCCCTCGAATTGTAATTGATTTTAGACCCTTTGTCAGAGGAGAAGATGCAGTAGATCAAGAAAGGGCTACAGAATTGAGGAAAAAGGCCAGGGGTGGGGGTGGGGGGAGGGGAGGAATGGGAAAGGAGTGAAGGACAGAGAAACTGGGGAGTCAGGGGGTCCTAAGTGACACGGCGACAGGAAGAGAAATAGTGCTGAGCAGCAGCAGCTGTGTGCCCAGCGCGGCGGGCTGGTTGGAGGAGGGAAGTCTGACCGGGGTCAGGTCACGATTAGCTCCTCACCGTCAGCTGAAGTCTGTCCATCAGTCCCCTGCTGTTTACCGAGCTCCTTTTCTGTGAGGGGCTCTGGGAGACACTGGACATAACAGAGGGCGAGGCAGACGGGATCCTGCCCTCCTGGAAACGGCTAGTCTTGTTAGTAGGACGAGATAATGTCGAGAATAACAAAAAAGCTGCAAGGGAGAACTAGAGGGTGACCTGTGAGAGTCAGAGGAGATGGTATTGCCTGAGTCACAACTCATGGGAGGCCGAGGAGTGACCTTGACCTCTTCGAGGCTCGGCACCTGTGCATGAACGTGGCAGTGCTCACCCCACAGGGTGCTGTGAGGCTAGGAGTGGAGACGTGGGTTTGGGTAGAATTTTAATTACAGAACAGGCTCAGCCCGTTGGGCCCCCAGGCCACGGTCCACTGACCTTGAAGCCAGAGGCGCACGTCCTGTCAATCATTGTCAGTCTGCTCACTGTGGCGGCTATTGGCCTCCAGACTTCAAGGCCCTCACCTTCCTCCCGTCTGTTCCCAGGGGACTATTGATCGGCCTTTAACATGTAAAGAAAAGCTGTTTTCTTGAGCGCAGTGAGGGTACCCATTTCCTGGCTCCTTTTCTTCCTGGGGGATGAACAGATTCCTCAAATATGATGCCCCAATAGCCACACTTTTTTCTGCTTTCCGCTCTGCAAGTGTGTTTCTGTGTGTGTTGTGTTCAGTTCACTGCGCTGCCACCCACCGAGCCATCACAGCCAGGAACCAGGGGCGCCTCAGTCCTGCGTAGCAGGTCTCCCCCTGCACCTGCCGTCCCTCCATTCCCATCGCGACATCTGGTTTGTGCCCTCCTCCCTCTCACTCACGACCCATCTGAGACATGTGGCCACCATGAGCAGACAGAATGTCTGGAGACCCTTCTCACTGACATTTTTCTTTTCAGTTCAAAGTTGTTAGAGGAAGGGGCTGTATGGAAGAAGGCTGGTGGGGGAGAAGAGCTGTTGGCATAGTGGCTCTTGTAAAACCAGGAGCAATTCCACGCCACCCCACCCTGCCAGACCACTTAGCACAATACACGTCCAGCAACAAACTCAGAACACACCACCCTCCATGCTCCTTAGAAGGCAGTTCAGTAGTTCAAGTCTGCACCTCGCGGATCCCGCTACACAGCAGCTCTCAAAACACCTGCTCCAACTTTGCTTCACCCTCTCACCGAGAAGAGTTTGCATTTCCTCTTGTTTTCTCCATCTTTTAAAATTCTAGTGGATGTCCCAACACCTGGAGCGGACTGCTAACCTGTGTGCTAGTACGTAGCCTCCTTTTGTATTCTTTTACTGTATTTCATATAATGCAAGACACCATCATTATAAGATGTATTAGATTTTACCTTACCCCTAAAAAAGGCACCCAGTAATGGGGAGTCTAAGAGGTAACCCCAGACTAAGGTGAGATAGCAAAGGGAACAGGAAATGGGAGGCACACCTCACACACCCCTGGGCTGGCTGGGAATGTGCCACCCCCTCCCCCTCCCCCTCTCATCCCCCACCCCCTGTCTGGTGGAAACAGAAAAAGGGCATTTTCCCATCAAACCAGGAGCTGTTACATTGATTTGTGGTCTGAATTCATACTCACTGAGCTTTAAAAAAAGTCTCAAGCAGAGAATTAAATGTAAAGTATGTAAAGTAGCCTCATGCTGAGAATGCCCCCAGATTACTGCAAGGAACATGCAGTTCAACTCTGGAAAGATGCAGAGTTGATGGTGATTGTTAGTTGAGTGCTGAGTTCAGAGACGTGCATGTGAGTGTCTGTGTGTTGCAGAGTAGATGAAATGTGGCAGTGATGAATTTCAGTTGGCCCCGTGGCCAGGTGTCTAGAGAGTGCATTTTCCAGCATCCTCTGCAGCCATAGAGCATCGGGTGACTTACTGGCGAAGAGCAGGCTGGGGTGCTCTCCTATCAACTAGTATTCCCTGCAGTACCTTTCCTAGACCCCTGTGGAAGGTCCAGGTTGAAGACAGCTGAGCTCACCACCTCATCCCGGGCCCTGGGCGACCTGAGGCTCAGAGTCAGCTATTTGCACTAAACCAGAGGTTGCTTTGATAGTAAAGGGTCAGACAGTAAGTATTTTAGCCTTTTCTGGCTGTACAATCTCTGTTGGAACTGTTTGACTTGGTTGTTATAGAGGAAAACAAATATAGACACTAAGTCAATGGATGGGTACATCTGGTTTTGATAAAACTTTATTTACAAAACAGGCAGCAGGAGGCTACCCTTGCCCTACATGTGAGTTCTACTATGTGACACACAGAAACGTCTACATCTATTGATTAAGCCACAATCTTTTGGGTTTTCTATTATAGCATCTTAGCCTGGATGTGAATACATGCAGCTTGCATTACAGATGAACAGTTCTCCACGCAGTTTTCCCCTGGCCCAGTTCTTAATCTCACTCATGTTGATTGTCTTAGGATCTTGGGCATTCCCACGTCCAGGCTCAAAACCCTACATGTCATTCTCCAACCTGCCACCAAGAAGGATCTTTTGAAAACAAAGGTCTTATTAGGTTTTTTGTCCCCTTAAAATGCTCCGAGTTCACTCATTGCAAAGGGTGGAATACAACCTCCTAGCGCAGGGGGCCCTGCTGGGACTGCCCCTGCCTGCGTCTTCAGCTCCCTGCGGCTGCAATGACCTTTGCAGGCTAGTCCTCCTGGTGCGTGGTCGCAGTCACCTGTCAGGGCTTGGACCGTGGCTCCTTTTCTAGCGAGCCCAGCGAGGCTCCCCCAGCGAAGAAGGGAACTGCTGTGAGCAGGGACCCTGTGCTTGTGGCTTTTATTCCTCTAGCGTCTAGCACAGAGCAGCCTCCTTACATGCTGGACTGCGTGATAACTCCTCCTCTGTCACTACTGGTAGTTAAATTGATCTCTTCACCTATGAAACATGGAATATTTATAAACCCAGAGAGTGGAATGGAATAGGCCACATCATTTAGAAATGATAAAAAGAGCACTATGGACAAAGTCTATTGCTCAAGGTTTATTTATATTTCATTTATTCATTCTCACATCCCACCTGCTGTGACATCCTATCCCTCTGAATCAACCTACACTTCTACCTGTGTCTGCGGTTCAACCCTTTCCTGTGTCCTGCCCCGTTTTGCAGGACACCTGCTGTGCTGACCTTGATCCACTGCTGCCCAACAGCCGCCTGCTTCCGTTCGATTTCTCCGTCCTTTCCTTTCTTATACTATTTGCCCAGCCACCCTGCACATGTCTAGTTTCTTCACTCTTTACCTGCTGCCAGGGATGGTAAGTGAAACTTCTGCCCAAGAGCCCAAGACAATCAACATGAACATGAGTTGTGCGAGGGAGCGTCCTCTTTTGCAGGACTTGTGAAATGTTAGTGGCTCGGAGCTGGACTGATGGTTTCTAAACCTCATTTGTTCAGCACCAAGGGTGTGAAATGTTGAGAGATCAGAGAATGGGGTCGGGTAGGGACATGTAGAATGAGTTGCAAGTGTGCTGTGAATTGCCTCCTTCTCCCACCAGCACCCACCAAGAAGGATGGGTGAGGGGTGTCCCTATTGCTATCATTGCAATTAGCTAGTTATTATTATTAATTACAGAAAGAGAGCAAAGGGGAGGCCAGGCATAAGCCTGGCCATCTGGGCAGCTTCACCAGGAAGCTACAACTTCACACCCCAGGGATCCACCTGTCCATTCCCTGCAGATCACTGGGGGAAGGGATGAAAAGGTGGGGAGACAGACACATGAGCAGTGAAGTAGGAATGACAGAGGGAAGGTGCTTGCCAGCCAGTCTAGCCTGGGAACAATGGATTGATTAGGGGGGTGGACCCCAATGCAAGCATGCAAAATCTTGAAGGGTTAATTGGTTGAGCTCCTGGTTCTAGTCCCTGGACAAAGAATTTCTCTCTCTTGCTTTGCTCTGGCACTCCTGCCTCTCACTTGCTCCGTGACCCACACTTGCCTGTGTGCTAGCCTGTCAGGTGGCCTTAAGCAGCTGCATGGCCTGTGGCCGTGTGGACCCCCCACACAATGGATTGCATGCAGCTGGGAACACGAGCTAACCTGCCAGATGCTGGCCTGGACCGCACTTTAATATGGAACAGGAACTCTGGACACTGGTTTGAATTCCAGTGTCACGGAGGACAAGAGGGAAGCTTTCCCACGGCGGGATGGAGGAAAACGCGACATTGGAAACCCAGGGGTTTCAATCCACAGAAATAAAGATCACGCATCCTCCCTGAGTGAGTCTCAGGAAATTCCTCTCCTTGCGACATTGCAAGAACTCCACTTCACTGGTAACAGGTGGGGACACAGAGGGCACCCCACCCGTAACACTTTCTTCAAGTTCTGCAAGAGAGCCACCCCTCAGAATCAGAGACCTGGATCTGCAAATCTTAGAGCTACAGGGTCGGAGGGGACTGAAGGTGGATGCCTCCCGCTTAGAGAAAAGTGGTCCAGCTGGGCAGCCGAGGGAAGGAGAGCTGCTCCGGGTCCAGGTGGACCAGGCCCCCAGAGGTGGTCCCTTCTCTCCTGGAGGAGATCCAGGTGCAAGTGAGAGGCGGCCACCTGCAGCAGCGAGGTGAGTTCAGCAGACAGAAGCCGCAGATAGGACTAGATTTCTAGGAGCTTCAAGCAGCCAATCAGGATACAGATGCCAGTGCCTGGGCCAAGAGGACTGGAGGGGAAGGTCCACATTAATGATGGGGTTGCCAAATGCCCAAAAGCACCAGTGAGAGGAACGGTGAGCTCCATCAGTTTGCCAGGCCCAGGGCACAGGAAGCCTGCTTACAATAGTGCCGGTGGGGCCGCACTGTCCTGCCCCCTTCCCTCTTCCTCCTCCTCTGCCTCTCACGGGTCTCTCTTTAACCACGCAGGGGGCAGAGCAGGAGGAGATGGGCCAGGTGGGGGCAAGAGGACAGCTGCTGTCTACACAGGGTCCCGTGGAGGAGGGGGGGAGGGAGGGGCAGGAAGGGGCCTGGAGCTTCCCATTTGTGGATTGAGGATGTTTGCCTTAGTGGTGGGTGACCAGAAATATCACGGGACAGCTGAAATTTCAAGGCCTGGAAGAAGAAGGGGACAAAAACTGTTCTATGTTCTGTATCCCCATGGCAGGCTTGTTAAATAAGTCAATTAAAATGTTCCTACCTATATATATTTTTCTTTTTTTAATATATTTTATTGATTTTCCACAGAGAGGAAGGGAGAGGGACAGAGAGCTAGAAACATTGATGAGAGAGGAACATCGATCAACCGCCTCCTGCACACTCCCCACTGAAGATGTGCCCGCAACCAAGGTACATGCCCTTGACTGGAATCGAACCCGGTACCCCGCAGTCCGCAGGCCGACACTCTATCCACTGAGCCAAACCAGTCAGGGCAATATTTATTATTTTTAACTAGAAAGTGCTGTAATATTTAATTTTTGCCAAAATTAAAGGAAGAAAAGTTGAGAGGCAAGTGATGTGCTCTTGGAACTGGGGAATGACAGTGTATTTGCTAAGAGTGAGAAAACATACCATAGGGACATGGAGCACCCAGACCATCTTCTTGGCAACCCCATCATCAACGTGGACCTTCCCCTCCATCCTCTTGGCCCAGGCACAGGCATCTGTATCCTGGTTGGCTGCTTGAAGCACTTAGAAATCTAGTCCTATCTGTGGCTTCTCTCTGCTGAACTCACCTCGCTGCTGCAGGTGGCTGCCTCTCGCTTGCACCTGGATCTCCTCCAGGAGAGAAGGGACCCCCTCTGGGGGCCTGGTCCACCTGGATCCGGAGTAGCTTTCCTTCCCTCGGCTGCCTTCCCCCTGACTACATTCTCACACGCACTCATAATATTTCCTAAAAGCATCTCCCACACCTCAGTTGTCTCTGGGACCAGGAATCTGCTTTATTTCCCACCCCAGCGCTGCAGCCCTTTGGAAAGGGGAGCACACAGAATTACCGGGAATCCATTCCATTGTGAGAATCCTGTGGATATACAGAAGACATCTAGTTAAGATCGAAGATCAAAACTGGGCTTTAAATTCCAGATCCTTCTCCAGAACTTTTCTTTATCCATCCCTTGCTTCTATTTGACATGTCCCCACACATGCCTACATCACTAACCGGTATATGTAATTCTGCCTGGTTTTGAGCTTTATAAAAATGGAACTAGGGTCTGTATTCTTTTATAACGTTCCTTCACACCATTATATATTTGAGAGTCCTCCCTGTTGATGTGTGTAACTGCCCTCCCTCTTTCCCACTGTGTCATGTCCCATGGTCTGAATGTAGCGATGGTTATATATTCTATTGGTTGATATCAGGATACTGTCTTTTTTCTATTGTAAGTACTGCTACCATGATCAGTGAATCAATAATAGCGTCTGTTGGGTTATGATTCTTGGAATAGGATTACTAGATGGTAAAGTATATTTATGTCTAATTTTACTGGCTGGCACCAAAATGTTTTCCAAAGTAGTCATTCCAGTTTATAATCACCCTGGCACTGTACTGGAGTTCCCCTTGTTGCACATCCCTGCTTACCATTGGTACTCTCAGAACTCACATGTTTTATTAGTCTGGTGTGTGTGAAATTATATCTAATATTTCATTCACATTTCTTGGGTAATGCAATTCCTGACTGAATAAGGCAGAGCATCCTTTCAGAAATTATAAGTCTCCTTTTTTCTCTTCTGTGAAATTCCTGTTGCCATGTTTTGTCTGCTTTATAGGGTTCATTTTTCTTATTGTGTCAGAGATGTTAACTGTTTGTCATCTTTGGTTAAGTGTATTGCAGATGTTGCCTCCTAGTTTTTGCCTTATCCTTTCACTTTCTGTATGGTGTCTTTGATGAACAGGATGAACAGAGTTTTAAAGTTTTAATGTAGTCAATTATACCAACCCATTTCTTCATGATTTGCATTAAGAAATCCTTCCTTACTCAGAGTTCATAAATAGATTCTTTTACTGTGCCTTTAACATTTCAGTTTCTTAATCCATGTAGAATGTGGTGTGTGTGTGTGTGTGTGTGTGTGTGTGTGTGTGTGTGTGTGTGTGTTATGCTTGAGCAGTTAGACATTTCATGCCCGAAGAGGTATGCTGGCACCAGGATTCGGAGCAGGAACCCTGCTCATTCAGTCGTCTCTCTAGTGGGAGTCCACCCAGCACCCAGTGGCCGTTCTTCACCCTAGAGTGACAGACAGTTCAGTTGTGGGGAAGGACATCACTCTGGCTTAGAAGCTCCAGGCTCAGCATGAACCAATAACTCTTCCAACTATGAGCATAGTTTTCAGATCCTGGCAAGGGAAATGCCTAGTTTTACATTCTGTGGCATCAGGGAAGTTCTACAATGTTTCTGGTTCATTCACAGTCTTCTGGGACAAATACAATTTATCAGTCAGTGCTCATTTGTATCATAAGCACTGCTGCCTTGCTTACAAAATTGAAAATTGAACTTTATCAGGTTTCAAGGTAAACAGAAGAGAAAAGGTAATGCAAGGCCAATTTCTTATGTCAAAGGAGAAAATGTTGTGTTGTGTTAACCCTTTCCCTTCCCTCACCGTATGTGTGTGTTTATACAGTATGAATAGGAATCTATTTTCATTATTTTACTTTTTAAATTTTATTTTTCAATTACAGTTGACATTTAATATTATTTTGTATTAGTTTCAGATGTACAGCATAGCAGTCAGGTCAGACAATTATATAATTTATGAAGTGCTATTCCCAATAGATCTAGAACCCACCTGGCACCATAAATAGTTATTACAATAATAGAGGCCCAGTGCACTAAATTTGTGCATGGGGGGAGGGCCCCTCAGCCTGGCTTGCACCCTCTCCAATCTGGGACCCCTCGAGGGATGTCTGACTGCCGGTTAAGGCTCAGTCCCGCAGGGATGGGGTCCCTCAGCCACGCCCGTGCCCTCTCACAGTCCGGGAGCCCTCAGGGGATGTCCTCAGGGGAGCGGACCTAAACCAGCAGTCAGATATCCTTAGCTCTGCTATGGAGGTGGCTCCCACCTCTGCTGCTGTGCTTGCCAGCTGTGAGCTCAGCTCAGGGCTTCTGGCTGAGTGGCACTCTCCCTGTGGGAGTGTACTGACCACCAAAGTTTGTAACTATTGATATAATTCACAGGATGCATCATTAGTCATCATCAATTATTGCAGGGGGAAGCTCCTGCATTGAGCGTCTGCCTCCCGGTGAACAGTGTGCATCATAGTGACTGGTTGTTCCACCGTTTGGTTGATTTGCATACTAGCCTTTTATTGTATAGGACTATTGACTATGTTCCCTATGCTATATTTTATTATTTTCTGTGTGGATAACAAGTTCTTCCAGCACCATTTGGTGAGTAAGTTATCTTTTTCTCACTGATCTGCAATGCCAGATAGGTCATTATTTTTCAGGTTACATTGTATATATGCGTCTGTTTTATTAGCTCTCTATTCTCTCCCAATGCTACCCTATGCTACTCCCTCCCACATAGTTTGATTAATATAGTGCTATCATAAGCTCCATAGCTGCCTATT
The DNA here is from genome assembly GCF_963259705.1 of Myotis daubentonii. Classification (NCBI taxonomy): domain Eukaryota; kingdom Metazoa; phylum Chordata; class Mammalia; order Chiroptera; family Vespertilionidae; genus Myotis; species Myotis daubentonii. The sequence continues at coordinate 76,831,445 of NC_081845.1, read as the reverse complement.
TTTGTAGATAAGTCTTGTTTATGGTGATGGCTTTTTTGATCGGTCAATTTAGCTGGGCCACGGTCCCTGTTGTGCAATCAAACACTACCCTAGGGGTTGCTGTGGCGTAACGCTGCAGATGTGATTAAAGCCCCTAATCAGTTGGCTTTAAGGAAGCTTATGCTGGATTATCAGGATGGGCAGGACTCAATCTGTTGGAAGGCCTTAATATGGGACTGAGGTTTTCCCAGGAGAACAGAAATTCTCCTTGTGGGTGGCAGCTTTGCCCAGTGCCTGTGGCTTTGCTTTGTGATTATGATGGTCTCCTCTATGCATTTTGAATTTGTTTGGCCAGCCCCACAATTCCTTATAATAAATCAATCTATCAATCTAGCTGTCTATCCATCCTACTTCTCTGTTTGCACCTTGACTTGTATATTCTCCTTCTTTTCTTTATTTCATTTAAATGACCAAATCAACTTGTTAAGTTATACAAGTTGGGTTTTGATTTATATTATAATGAATTTATATGTTAATTTATTAGAATTGGTATCTTTCTAAAATTGTCATCCTATGTATGTTTTCCCACTTATTTAGATCCTTTAAATATTTTCCCATAAGTATTTATAATTTCTTTAAAAAACGATATTTTTGTAGCAATTACAAATGCTATCTTTTAAACATTTCTTATTAAATACCACGTATATAAAAATTACACATCTTCACAAGTTATTACAAAGTGAATCCATGTAATACTATACAGGTTGAGAACTACAGCATTGTCTGAAGCTTGTTGAGTGCCTCTCCCTGTTCAAATATCTTTCCTCATTCTGACATTTATTCAATCTCTCCCTTCCTCCCTTCCCCTCCCTCCCTCTCTTCCTTCCTTCCATAATTTTGCATTTCTGTAAGAATTTCCAAATCATCTGGTTTAAAACCTTATATAAACGGAATCATGCAGCAAGTATACTTTTGTGGGTGCTTGATTTATGACTCCGTGTGAGGCCATGTTATTATTTAACCTTCACTCTTCCTGGTGAAATAAATATTTGACCTTAGGAAACGTCCTTCTTTATCTATTAAAGTCTTTTTTTTTTTTTGGCCTTAAAGTGTACTTTGTGTGATGTTAAGATACCATACTAGCTTTCCCCTATTTTTTATTTGTAACCTTTCTGAATTCCTATGCTTACATCTTTGCCTAGAATCCTTTATTATTTTATTGCCCTCCCAGCTAGAAAACATATATTTTGTATAAATGTTCAGTTGTCTTAAGTAGGAGGGTTAGTGCAACTTAACCTCACCTGCCAGTATCAGAAGTGGTCTTTTCTTCGTGGCTGGCTTGTAAAGTTAAATAGTGCTTGTGTATTGATCTTACATCCTGCAGACTTGCTAAACTCCCTTGTTAATTCTAGCATTTCACGTTTAAATTCTTTGGTGTTTCTGCATAGGTAATTATATTATCTGCAAATAATGGGAGAACTCAATCTTTTCAATCCCTACAACTTGAATTTCTTTTCCTTGTCTTGCACTGTCAAGTCCCACTAATATAATAAATAGAAGATAGTAATATTGGGCATCTTTTCTGTTTCTTGATTTTATAGGGAATCCATTTAATTTTGCTGTTAAGCAAGATATTTGCCACTGTTTTTAAATAAAGTTCATCATATTAAGCAGGTTCTCTTTGATTCCCAGTTTGCTGAGTTTATTATTTTTTTAATCATCAGTAGTTATTTAATTTTATTAAAGGTTATTCTGCATCTATTTTGAGGATCACATGGTTTCTATCTTCGATTCTATTATTATAGAGAACTTTGTTACTAGATTTATCTAATGCTGAACCAGTTTTACATCCTTGAATAAGTCCAACTTGATTGTGATGCATTATTATTTTTGTAGATTTCTCGATTTGGTTTGCTAATGTTTGGTTTAGGAATTTTGCATCTGTGCTCCTAAGTGAACTGGAATTTAACTTTGTTATAATGTTAGTGTCTGGTTTTGGTATCAAGTTTGTAGAGGCCTCATTAAACGAGTGGGAGTGCTCCCTGTTGACCTTTCTTTGAAAGAACTAGGGTACACTTCGATTTATCTGTTCCTTGAACACTCAGAAGAGCTCATTTCCCAGCCATCCTAGTCTTGTGTGTTCTTTGTGGGAAGTTTGTAACTATTTATATAATTTACAGGCGGGATCGTTAATCATTAAAGCCTCCTGCCAGGGTTGTGCTTGCTGTGTTAGCAGGGCCGGAGCTGCCTGAGGGGCTGGCAGGCTGCTGCTACTGGCTGTCCAGAGTCCCTCCCCAGCTTTCTCAAAGGTGGAGTCTACCTGGGCTGCAGCGCCCCCAGTGGCCACCGATGGGAGTCTCTGAAGGAGAGCGCGTTAGGGGTGGGCAGCAGCTGGGGGAGACCAGTCAGCCTGCCAACTGCTTGTGTTGCGGGGTGTCATCTTCCCTGAAGGGCTGTGGGCTTGCTCCGGTCCGAGGGAAATGAGGGGACAGGGAGTGACAAGAGGGCTGGCTGGTGGGTAAGGGGGCTGATGGCCTCCCTGGAAAGGCTGGGAACCCAGGGGAGCCAGCAGTGCGTTCCTCCCCGAGGCTCACACAGTGAGGATTAGAGGGTAGATCAGGGCACATACCAGGCAAGAGGCAGCGGTGGCCGGGCCTGGTGGCGGGTTACCTGGGCAGGGTGTGGAGTTCAGTGCAGCAGCTCTCTATCAACAAGGAAGTTTTACCAAATTTTAATGTCTGTTTTACTATGCACCAGTTCTGATCAACACACAGATGTTTTCAGATTTTCTTCCAGCGCTTTGAAGATGTTATATCACAGGCTTCTGGCTTCATTATTCGGTGAGAAATTAGCTATTAGTCAAAAGGTAGTGCTTTGTAGATAATTTGTCTTTTCTCTTTAGCAGTGTTTAAGATCTTTTTCCTCTTCTGGTGTTTTGTGGTTTCATGATGATCATATCTAAGCGCTATTTCTTTTTATTTATTGTGCTTGCGTTTCCTGATCTGAGGATTGGAATCTCTCATCAGTATTAGGAAGCTCTCTGCTATTATCTCTCAAATATTTTCCCTCCCCATTCTCTCACTTACCTTCTTCTGGATTATGCATGGTACCTTCTTACTTTTCCCTCGTGTTTTTTAACACATCGTCTCTCTGATGTATTCTTGGTAATTTCTTTAGGTCTAAATTCTACCTCATTGATTCTCTCATCAACCACATCTAATATGATATTTAAATTAATTTTTTATCACCACTTATTCTCCCTATCCCCCTATCCCCTCTTCCACCTCCATCACGCCCTCCCTCCCACAATTACCACACTATTGTCTGTGTCCATGAGTTCTTTCTCTCTCTCTCTCCTTTTTTCTTTTTCGCTCGAGTCCTCCATGCCCCCTGCTCCTCACCCCATCACCATCCCTAGAGCTGTTGGCTTTTAGTCTGCTCTGGAACTATGAGTCCGTCTCTATTTTTCTTGCTAGTTCAATTTGTTCATTAGATGCCACATATGAGTGAAATAATTTCATTACTCCCCCACCCCTGCCCCCCAGAACTGTCTGGCAAACTTCGATAATTGCTTGTTTCTTCATTATATTTCCAATTCTTTTAAATCTCAAACATGCTTATTTAAATTGTCTATGCTATTTCCAGTCTTTGAAGTATGTATGGGTCTGTTTCTGTGACTTACCATTTTGATGTTTCTTTCTCAAGGTGGCTTATTACCTCCGTGTTTGCTGAGTTTTGATTGTAAGGTCTGATTCTTTACAACTTTTTCTGTGGGAAATCTTTGAGATTCTGAGTTTGAAGTGCTTGGACATGGGACCTGAACTCTTTAAGCAAAATTTTCATATTGGGAATTTGGAAGTATCACACAAGTAGTGTGAATTCCACATCCAAACCCATTTGATTGTGAGCTTGTAGTTAATAATTCTGAGGAAAAGGTTACCTCCACTCCTCCCAGTGGACCCAGAGGCAAGGGGAAAACAGCCACGTAGAAGGTGACTACCTGCTTTCCCTATGGGGGAGGGAGCCTGGAGAGGTTCACGGTTCTCCTGTCCAACCTCCTAGCCTGCCCACCTGACTTAGGCCCAACATTCTCCAGAAGCAAATTAACCAGGTTTTTCTATGTGCCATGCCAGGCCAGGTTTCCCCAACTCCCGCCTGGCAGTCACACTGCTGGGAATGGGTGTATACTAGTACTTTAAATAAAAAAAAAGCATCTTTCTTCAGTCTCTCCTCCTCCTCCCTTTGCCCAGCTCCACTCTTTATCTGGCAGCTTACAGGACTCTCAGCAGGAATGCTGATTCTTCCCTCCCTCCCCGCAGCCCTTACCCAAGAACAGTTCAGGGAGCTAACATTGAAAGGAAAACTAATCACTTAAGTAATTATTTAAATCTAACAGACTCCAGAGGTCCTGTTCAGGGCAATTTATTATAAAACACACACATCTCATCTGCTACATATTACACAATATCCTACATGCTTTATAAATATTAACTCCTTCAATACTTGTAATAACCCATGACTCATTTTCAAGGTTCCCATAATTATGCCTGGAATGGGCTAACGTGAGTAAAAATTTTCACTACATTTGCCAGTGAATGAATTAGCTATTGGGCATCCAGCAGCCTGGAGCTGCACACATTTTAGGGGAACAACTTTTTGATCATTTAGGTAAAAAATATTTTGAACTATATGATCTTTTTTTTATTTGTTATGAATATTTTATTTTTATTTTTTTAAAATTTATTTATTGATTAACTTATTACATACGTGTCCTTATCCCCACGTTACCCCCTATGGCCCCACTCATGCCCTCACCCCCTCTGTTGTCTGTGTCCATTGGTTAGGCCTATATGCTTGCATACAAGTCCTTTGGTTGATCTCTCCTCCTTGCCCCCACCCTCCCCTACCTTCCCTCCAAGGCCCGACGGTCCGATTGATGACTCTCCGTCTCTGGATCTGTCCTTGTTCATCAGTTTATGTTGTTCATTATATTCCACAAATGAGTGAGATCATGTGGTATTTATCCTTCTCTGACTGGCTTATTTCACTTAGCATAATGCTCTCCAGTTCCATCCATGCTGTGGCAAATGGTAAGAATTCCTTCTTTTTTGCAGCAGCGTAGTATTCCATTGTGTAGATGTACCACGGTTTTCTAATCCATTCATCTGTTGAAGGGCACTTAGGCTGTTTCCAAATCTTAGCTATGGTAAGTTGTGCTGCTATGAACATAGGGGTGCATATATCCTTTCAACTGGTGTTTCTGGTTTCTTGGGATATATTCCCAGAAGTGGGATCAATGGGTCAAATGGGAGTTCCATTTTTAACTTTTTGAGGAAACGCCATACTGTCTTCCATAGTGGCTGCACCAGTCTGTATTCCCACCAGCAGTGCAGGAGGGTTCCTTTTTCTCTGCATCCTCTCCAAAAAATTTGATTTTAGAGAGAGAGGAAAGGAGAGAAGAGAGAGAGAGAGAGAGAGAGAGAGAGAGAGAGAGAGAGAGAGAGAGAGAGAAACATTGATGTGAGAAAGGAACATTGATTGGTTGCCTCCTGTAGGAACCCTGATCAGGACTCAAATTGCAACCTAGGTGTGTGCCCTGACCGGGAATCTAACCCACAACCTTTTGGTGCACAAGATGACTCTCCAACCAACTGAGCCACCTGGTCAGGACTTCTATGAATTTTTTCATTAACTTTTTATTATTCTCAAATAAGTTTTCTCTGACTAAAGGAGATTTATTTGTGATTTGATGATAGTTAAGATTCTAGACTGTCAGAATTTAACATTTAATGTATAAATATTTCATTTTTTTAAAATGCAACAAATGTAATCATATTGGCCAACCTGCAATATGACACAGAGCAAGCTAATTCCTGTTTTTAGGAATTCTTATCCTCTCAGGAAACTAAGATGCACATTATATGATTAGTAATTTGTTCACTCATTGTACAATGTAAATGAAAACAGTTTTTAAAAAGTAGCCAGAGTTTTGTATGGGTGTGTATGTTTGTTAAAACCAATCAAATGAAAAGCTTAGAATTTGTGCATTTCACTGTATGTGAATCTTACCCCCAAAACTGTAAAAAATATTGAATTCTAGTGGGTGGTATATATGTGGAAGCACTTAAGGTGAAGTATACTGATGTTTATAACCTATTTTGAAATATATTTAAAAAATCACACGGATTAATGGAAGGACAGATAGATCTGTGATAATGCAAACAAAGCTGGTGGGTATTTGCTGTCCATTGTGTATTTCTTTCAACTCTTTAATATGTTTCAACATTTTCATAATTAAAGGTAGCCAACAGCAGAGGAAAGTAGCCACAGGTAGATCCTTACATTATTGTAAATTCTTTTCAGGCGTCTTCCTTCTGCTTTTGTGAGCAAACAGACCGAATATGGTGTTCTGTACACACAGCTAACCCACAAAGCACAGAAAACTAACATACAGGAGGAAACAGGAGCTCCCTGAGTTACCAGAAATGGAACTAAAATTATGACCCTAATAAATGGTGCCACTATTCATTCGATGTTTGTGTCAAGCTTTGCCCTAAACACTTTGGAATGTCATTCATTTTAATCCTCACAGCAATGTTCTAGGTGGGGGAATGTGGAAGGCATTATTTTCATATTAAAGATGAAGAAACTGAAGCCAGGGGAGGGCAGTTCTCTTCTGGATTTTAGGAGGCCAGAGTAATGAGAGAAAACGTAACCAGAAATTAGGTGGCAGCAGTAGCCCAAACTTCATCAACATTTAAAAACGTGTTAACAGCTAGCTTGTGATTATTCTTCAAGGCAATCAAACAAAAAGAGAGAAACATCACATATTTTAGGAGCCAGGAGCTTGAGCTTTCTAAGATGGTCCAAGGAAGCAGTCATGGATTCATTCAGTCAGTAAATATTTACTGAGCACCTACTATATTCCAAGTGTTGTTTTGGTTGCAGGGAGTAGAGGAGTAAACGAAACAGATAAAGTCCTTTGCACTGTGGACGTTCAGGTGGGCATCTCTAGAGTGATGGACAGCTCAGCGCCAGGAGGGAACTCTGCGAGGCCATGTAGGCAGAGATCTTCCTCGTCCCCCACGTTCTTTGTCTCCTTAGGACCCAGCACTGAGCCCCATGTAGTGACTTACAGAATGAGACCGAGGCCTTTAAAGGATCCAACCATCTACAAGTTTATAGTGCTTTCTATCCCCATTTGCCACGTGTAATTGAAATAAAACAATACAAAATTGAAAATTATAGGTGAAAAGTTGGTCGAGTTTAGAATTTCCCCAAGGTGATTCCATTGGTATGAAAATCCTTCTCTACCGCAGCCTGACCCATGTGCTCTCTGTGCATGTCCCTGCCTTCCTGTTTCTCTGCAGGGTTTGCCGTGCCAGCTGGGTGGTCCCGCGCTGTGACAGGCAGACATATGCGCTCATTGCAGACGAGGTGGTTTCAGAAGGGACTGAAGCTCCCCAGCCCTGGGAGTGGTACCTCTAAATTTCACCTCCCTCCAAAATGTCTTCTCTTGTTATCTAGACAAATTTAGCATCGCATCTCACGAAATCCATCTTGGCTTGAAATACTGGCTGTCCTCTGTGTGTTCAGTCCTTTGAACAGTTTGCATTTTTATTGCTTTATGCTGTTTCCCTCAGTCACTTATGAAAATGACTCTTGGGAAACCTCAAGTGGCTGCTGGCTTCCCAGGGGAAGGGGCACATCTTTCCATGACACGGCAAGAGGGCAGCCCTCTCATTCCTTTCCTGGTCTTGTGTCTTGTTTAGCTGCCACCCGGGGCTGTCAGCCATGTTCTAAAAGCTCTGATTTAGTTTGGATATTTTACTTTTATTTTTTTTATTGTATTTTACGTTTCTTATTAGTTGTTTTGTATTCCTATTTATCAGAGTGCTGTTTCAGTATTTGATTACTGTTGCTTCAGTGTGAGTTCAGTATAGATGATGTCCAACAAAGTGGGCCGGCCTACCCCCGCTCCCTCTCTCTCCTTCCCTGGAATCTCCCCCCACCCTCTCCACCAGGCGACTCTACAACAGGAGGAGCCCTGTGTTTCAAGGGCTCTAGTCGCCCGGCTGGAACGCAGCCAGGCCACTCAGGGAGGGAACCAGAAGATGCAGGCACCAGTAGGCCTGTATTTCTGAATGACCGAGGCCAACCCCAGGGTGTCTGTTTTCCTCCCAGGGAGCTGGGAGGCAGAAGAAGCATGGCCGCCCATCCCCATCCTTGTCCTGTAGGAAGCCTGTGTGGGTCCCTCCGTGAATCATGCTTTAGGATCGCAGCGAGGATGGAGGCTGGCCCATCGTTGCTTCAGTTTGAGAGGTATCCAGGGCTGAAACTGCCTGAAGAGTCCCTAGTTATGAACGCCAGCCCTAGTTATCTTCATCAATGTTGTCTCTGATAGGGAAATCATGTTGTTTTCCCAGAAACTAGAATGCACTATCCTCATTATACAACATGTGAGGTGTCTAGGCTAAGCAGTATCTAGAATAGCTTTCTTTAAACTTGAATAATGCATGCAATCCTTTATATAATTTTCATTTGCCCATGTTGACTAAACAATTTTTTATTTAAATGTAATTAATATATAAAAAATAAAACTCAGCCCTGGCTGGTGTGGCACAGTTGGTTGAGCATCGTCCCATGCACAGAGAGGTATGGTTCGATTCCTATCAGGGCTCATGCCTGAGTTGTGGGCTCCATCCCCAGGAGGGGGCATGCAGGAGGCAGCCAATCAATGTCTCTCTCTCTCATTGATGATGTTTCTCTCTCTCCCTCTCTTTTCCTCTCTCTCTAAAATTCAATAAAACATTAAAAAAATAAAACTCATTATATAGTCCTTTTGTTTATAAGTGTTAGATGACTATGAAACCAAATCAAATTCATAAATTGAATAAACAATATTGTGTGAAACGAATAATAATCACACTTGTACAGTGTTTCCTATGTGTGAGGTACAGTCCCAGTGCTTTATGGCTATTTTACTCGTTTAATGATCACAGAAGCAGGTACTGCTCTGATCTCATCTGACTTACAGATGAGTAACGGAGGCTCACAGGCCGCTCAGCTCTTACGTGCTGGAATTTTATTTTGCACCTATTCAGTTTGGCTTTAGAAAATATGCACTTCGGTCTGCCAGGATGCCTCTCTAAACACCATTGAACATTAACATGATACTAGTAGATGGCATTGATCCGTTAGCATGACTTTGCAGTTATTTGGTTTAACTCGGGAGAGGTATATGTGTGTATGAATCTGGTTCTTTTAATTCAGAGTCTGACGGACCATTCTCTGAGTCATCATCATGACTCCTGCCATTCTTTTCTTTTTACATAATGAATGTTTTAATGACACTGCTGTTATTTGGATGAGCCAATTTAAAGTGCACTACAAAACACGATTCTTTAAAACTAAAAAAAATTACTTCATTGAGTATTTACTAATTAAACGGGATTGTGGGTCAACTTTTGCAAGGTGGTATGAAAAAGACATCACCCGAGAATACACTCCAGACAACTCCTGTGGGCTCCTGTGATTTCAGGGGCTTAGACTACAGCTCACTCATCTTATTAGTTCCCCGCCCCCCGCCCCCCGCCTCATTGAACCACAAGAGACACCTTCCTATGTGCTTTGGCTTGACCTTCTTTGGGCATCACATGATCATAAAGACAATCAAGGGGTCGACAACCTGGGCATATTGGAATTGGAAGGTTGCCATACAGATTCTCCAGAATTTGCTTATGTTAAAAAAATTAATCCTCTTTGAGATAAAAACTCAACTTTATATTTCTTAAAAAGTTGTGATCTCTTAAAAATATATTCACAGTGGTCTAGGGCCTTCCGTTTAAGAATCACTGGGCTCAGGGCATGCCTTACAGACTGGCAATCAGTCCGATGCTGAAAGGAATGAGGGCAAGTGGAGGGGCTGCCTGCTGGAGACGGGAAGCTTTGCACACGGTCGGTGGTGTGACCACTTCAGAGGGAACTGGGATTGGAACACCCCAGTGTAACCGCGAGGGGCTTCCTGCTTCAATCTCTTGACAGTAGTGATGTCTGTGGGCCTGTGTGTGGGGATGTTCTTACTTTGCTAAAAAGTGCCAGCGAATCGTTGCTAAAGGCAGGGCTTCTGTTGCATTCATTTAATTTAATGAATCTGTGGGTGGAGCCCCAACTTCAGTGTGTCATGTAAACAGAGGGGTGCCCTGGTAAGAATGCCCTGACGTGGGATTGTTGGAGGACCTTGGCCCACACAGTTTTCCCAATTTGCCTGGTCACTGCTGTGTCACCAGTTCTTGCGTACAGCGAGTGCCCAATGCCGCCACGTTGAGTGATGAAATGCCATTATTCCTTTTAAGAACTTGAGAGACATTTCTAGTTCCTCTGTGGAACAATAGGATGGCAGGTGTTTTATAAATAGGATCAAGTGACTTAATGGCCTTGATGGGAATGTCGTAAACAATGGCCTCTGATAAATGACAGAATGGACTTTTGTTTGTTTGTGTGATCAATGAATTATTTTCCTCGTCTCAGAGTCATTGGCCATCTGCCCTTCTATGTTACTGGGCACTTCCTTGGTAAGTGCTCTCAACTCTTCCAGCTGCGGCCTCAGCCAGGGCTGTCAGTACACCCCACGCAGGAGGCTTCCTGAGGATCCAGTCACCCATGCTGTCTTTCCTCCCAGCGTGTGGCCAAGAGGCCCCTGAACTTGCCAGGTTCCCACTGGGGCTCATTCCAGGGAGAGGAACATTTTCATGGAGGTGATTGGACAAGCTCAGCTTAGCTGCTAAAAAATGAAGGAAAAGTCAGTCCAGAGCAAGAAGCTGAGGAGATAGAATGCGAGAGAATATTGCCTTTAAAATACAATATATTAGGTTTTTAAAAATTTTAGTTTTAGACCCTTGTTTTTGCGGCTAAAAAATTAACTATTAACTAGAGAAATGCGTTTCTAGTTCTTGTCCAAAAGTGCATGTGGGGCGATAATCCTGCCGAGCAGCCGCTTGGAGTTATTTTCCCTGCCGAGTGGTGGGCTGCATTGACTTTCTCCATCCTCTCAGGACTGGCCCCCTCTGTGTTTGATGGTGTGTTGCCATGGAGTCATCGAGAAGTGCTTTCTTGCCAATGGACCTGTTAATGGACTATTCTATTCTCGTATCAAAAAGGGAGTGGAGAGGAAAAATATAATTTAATTAATCAAATTAACCGAATAAGTCCCATGAATGTTGGAAAAATAATGACGAGAATATTTGTATGCAGAGGAGTTATAAATAATCCTTTGATAAAATGGTATTCATGAGCAACATGCTTCTCTTTGTGCATTAAAATTTATTTATTTACTAGAGACCCAGTGCACGAATTCGTGCACAGGTGGGGTCCCTAGGTCTGGCCAGCGATCAGGGCCGATTGGGGCCTGCTGGCCAGGGGGAATGGTGGGGGGAGGGACTGCAGGAGGTTGGCCAGCCGGGGGAGGGGGGGCCATGAGAGGTTGGCCACAGGCCCCAAGAAGGGAGCCGGCCCTCAGCCCCCCTGAGAAAGGAGCTGCGTCTGCCACCACCGACCCCCATTTCACTGTTCCAGCCCAGGGCCTGAAGGCCCTGGCAGGGTCTGGAAAGGAGGTGATGGTTGCCAGGCTAGGCATGGAAGGAACGGACGCTGAACGCTGATGCAGCCATCGGCGCCCTGCCACCACAAAGTTCCCCGCCTCCCCCCTCCTTTTTCCCTTGCCACCACCGTGCTGCCACTGCGGCGGGTGGGCGGCGGGCTGATTGGGCCTGCCAACCGGGGGGAGGGATGTGGGGAGGGACTGCGGGAGATTGGCCGGGGCAGGGGAAGGGACTGTGGCTGGCCGTGAGAGGTTGGCTAAGTGGGTGTACTGGCCACCAGGGGACAGCTCCTTCATTGAGCGTCTGTCCCCCGGTGGTCAGTGTGCATCATAGCGACTGGTTGACCAGTCCTTTGGTCATAAGGATTGCCTAGACTTTTATATATATAGATCTTTTAAAATTTGTTTTAAACTCTTCAATGCTTGATCTAACACTGGAGTTTACCTTAGAGAATTTCATCAGGTTATCTTCTTATTAGATCTTATATAGTCACTTGACATAGTATTGTTTCTCATAGGGTATCACGCTTGCATATAAAGGTGCTTTCTTTATAGTAATTTAAATTTTTTTCTATGTATCCTAAAGAACATGAATTTTGCTGTAATTATTATTGTCAACATTGCTTAACTTTTAAAACTGTTTACTGATTGTTTTAATAGTTTGCCTCTCATTTTGGTAACTCTGTGTTTAAATATTTTACAGACAAGTTTTGGCAAAATTCCTCCAAAGTACTGTCTTCTTGACTAGCTTAATTCAGTTTACCTCTCCCCACTCTGTATTTGACATTAAAAAGGCAGTTAACCCTTTAAACTTGAATGTACTAAAGAAATAGCTGTGCCTATGTGAAGTTATGGAAAGGAGGACCATTGGTGAGGGCTACAGTGCTGGCAACGTTAGCATCTTGGAAGAGGAGGCAAGAGTAAACTACGGCAAAGAGGGAAAAGAATCTATTAAAGACGCTCCCTATGCTAGAATGTTGTCCACCAGCAGATGAGCAATATATTTTGAGATGAATGTTATCTCTCTGCTTTATTATCATTTTAGAAGCTATCACCTATTTCTTCTCCTAAAACCCAAAGCACAAGCCAGTGCCGTGGTGATCTCTTGGCTACTGAGTCAACAGCAGTGACTAACGAAATCCCTGGGAAGTTTCTCATGACCAAAGAGTTCCAGGCAAAAGGGGAGCTTTGATTGTGATCAACAGAAAGAGAACACATTAGGTTCCAGCCTCATCTCTGGAGACACTCAGGGCTACTAACATCCCACAGTGACAAGCAATGGAGCAATCCTTGAAGGTAAAGGAATCCGTTCAGAAATATGTTGACATCTTGCCCCTTAGATGCATCCTTGTAGAAGACAAATGGCCTCAGTGGGTATTGGTATATGTGTGTGTACATGTGTGTGTGTGAGTATGTACACACATGCATGTGCTGTGGTGTGTGAGTTTAAATGACACAATTTACACATTGCAATTGATTTCTCTGAACCCACATATTTAGAAACTACTATTCTCCTCCTTCAGAAATGACATTTTCTTAGTCTGATAATATAAGATGGAGAAGTTTATCTTGTAGTCTCACATTTGAAGTGAGGTTATTGGAGTTCCATCTCCATTTATACACAGTAACACATCTTTATTGGTCTATCACTTTGCATACATCTGTCTAATATGGAGGCGGCAAGGGCAGAACTAGCTCAGGAGGTGGTGGCTATGTCTTTGTCTGAGATCTATCCCTGACTGGCTGTGTGTCCCAAGGCAGGTGGCTTAACTGCTCTGGACTTCTACTTCCACATGGTGTCTAAGTCCTCTTGTCATCCCCACATTTCATAGATCATTACAGAATCTGCAGGAAACAAGGATCTTTAAAGTTTTTGTAGCCCTAGAACTGCCAGTCATTTAGAGGAGCAAAATATAAACATAGAAAACATCACTATCTTAATGCATTTTATAAAAACTTTTCAAAAACCCAGGCATGGGCTGACGTACATGGTCGCTTATTTCCGCCATGGCGGTTTTGTGCTCTCCCTGAGGAATAAGCTCTAGATATAAGGGCCTCTGAAAATGTTCTTAGAAAAATGCTGAGTTAACTATAAGGAAGAGGAGAAGAGACAGATAACCTTTTGTTACTTCCTTATGAAATTCTTAGTGACCAGAGATTAGAGGGTGAGAGGGAGACCATTTTTGCTGCTGGAATGAAATGAAATGTTTTTGTTGATGCTATAATTTTTTGAAAAATGTTTGTTCAAATTTTCTTTAGAATGCAGTATTTACAGTTATTTGAAGGATTTTGAATAGAAACATAATCACTCACTGTGGGAAGGTTAATTTATAGTGAATGAAAACTAAAGCAATGCAGAGAGGACTGCACGGGTAGGAGATTCAAGGATGGAAGTACTGGCTTGGTTTTAGAGATGATAAAGGTTTGATATCAATCAAATCTTTTTCTTCTATGTTGTAATGGAACTGGCTAGAGTTTCTTGAGACAGGTAGATCAGCTGAAGATGGCATAGACTTTTTGAAAAGAAATTTAGCAACACGCACCAATAACTTAAAAAATTCATACCATTTGACTGAATAGTTCTACTCTTAGAAATCTATTCTTGGGAAAAACAATTAAAAATGGAGAAAGATTTATGTGTACAATATGCTTATTGTATGGCTATTTTGAATATCAATCCATCTCCTGATGTTTTGACTTGGCTTCTTTCCAGGCTAGGTTCCATAATCCAGTATTGCAATCATTCTCTTGCAACTGCCTTCCTTCTTCTTGTCTGCCCTCCTTTTAATTACTCACTGGGCAAACCCTAACACGGGGTCAACCCAACTCTGGTTGCTCTCTGTCTGTACCTCACCTTGGAAAGAATCACAGTCAGGCAGAATTGTAACACTATAAGCTGATGATTGCTAACCCTATACATGTCTACCTTCAGACCCTGCCTCTCTCCAGAGCCTCAGGTCCCCAAATTCAAATACTGACTTGACGGAGCCATTTGGCCATTTACTAGTGTTCAGGTTGACATCTCTTTCCATCTGCTCTTCCTTTAGGAAATGCTGTTCCACCCACAGAAGATAACTTCCTTAATATTTTGGTGAACTTTATGCTAGGGGAATTATAGCTATTTGTGAAGAAAAATACAAGTGTTAGAAACCAAAACAACTTAGAACACCCCCCCCAAAAAAAACACCCAACCAAAAACCAAGAAACAAACAGCCCCCCTCTGTCCCCCTGACACCCCAAAACCAAACCAAACAAAAAACAAACCTAAGAACATTCCTACTCAGTTACATGACTTGGGTTGCTTGCAGAGTTTATTAAGCTTCTAGTTTATTAAATGCAAATGTTAGAAGTTACAAAACATGGAACACTTTATTAAGAGCTAATCACATACACAATGGTAATTTGAATGTTATTTAAAACAATAAAAAACCCTGGCCAGTTTCTTTGATGTTACATCTGTAAGTTAGACAAGCAGAAAGCACACCAGATGTGAAAATGGCTACTTCTCAGAGGAACAGATCCGCAGATAGTCTCATTTGCAGCAATGCACCTGGGACCAGTACTATTAGCACAGACACCCTACTTATGTCCATAGATTATAGAAACACCCTGAGGCGTGCAGGAAAAATAACTGCCTCTATTTGTGTGGTTGTCCTCAGGGAGCAGCAGAGCTGGAATGTGAGCGTTAACAACAATGATTCTCTTTTGAAAAGTAGATCAGCTCGAAATTGTAAGTCAGAAATAATTTTCTAGCTCAGTGGTTCTCAGCTTTTCCAAGTATGAGAATACCTTTCTAACACCTCCTTTCCCATAAAACAAAGCAAAATTAAACCAAACCCCCAGACAAAATCATGTGGCTGTTATGTTTTTATTTCTTTCAACTGAGAAAATAAAGTGATAAGAAAGTTTCTATGAACTTGGAAATTCTTTAAGAAACTTGTATTCCTTTCTCTCCTTTCCCTTGCCTTTCTTCCATATTCATATCGACTTTTCTAGTTTTACAGAAAAGTAACCCTAACCCCAACCCTAACCCTAACCCATATATGGTATGTCACTCAGATTCTTTGTAGGTAGTAAAAAGAAATTAATTTAGTAATTTTTTTATTGGGTATTTTTAAAAATTATGGATAATTCATATTTAAACTAGTTAAAGCTTCAGGTGCAAATAGTTTAAGAAGTCAGACAATTCTACAGGGCTTGCAATAAAAAATACCAGGAGACCTCTGTACACCCTCCCAAGTGTTTACTCTTCAGCAACAATAACTTTCAAATAATTGAGCTGTTTTTTGAGATTTACTTCATACCTCTATATAGTTTATGTTGTCACTCATTTTTTGCTGCAGCTCTATTACTAAGTCTTTGCAGTTTTAGTCATAATGTATTGACTAATTCCCTTGCTTGAGACTTTTTCTTTTGACCTAAACTATATATTTACTTCCTGCCCCTCTCTCCTAATATAGCTATAGAAGAATTTTGCTTATATCAATATTCAGTGTTATTATTTTGATCATAAAAATGTTATTTTACAGATAAACCAAGTAAATGCTTTATTTTCCTTGAAGTTGATAATTGTTTTCTCCATCCTATATAATAAAAGCCTAATATGCTAAGTGTCCAGTTGGCCATTCAGCCAATCAAAGCATTATATGCTAAGGCCACTCAACTGCTTGCTATGGCATGTACTGACCACCAGGGGACCAACGCTCTGACCAACTAGCTTGCTGCTGGGGTCTGGATGATTGGGACTAAGTGAGATGGCTGGACATGCCCTGGAGCCCTCCCGCAGTCCCTCCCCAGCTGGCCAACCTCCCACGTCCCTCCCCAGCCCCGATCGTCCACTGGTGGGGTCCCTCGGCCTGGCCTGCGCGCTCTGGGACTCTTCAGGGGATGTCGGAGAGCTAGTTTCGGCAGACCGACCGGTCGCTATGATGCATACTGACCACCAGGGGGCAGACGCTCAACACATTAGCTGCCTCTTGGTGGCCAGTGTGCTCCCACAGCAGGAGCACCGCTCAGCCAGAAGCTGGGCTCATGCAGTGGTGGTGGCAGCCTCTCCTGCCTCTGTGGCAGCGCTAAAGATGTCCAATTGATGGCTGGGGAGTGGGCCTAAGCTATCAGTTGAATATCCCAAGTGCTCCCGGACTGCGAGAGGGCGCAGGCCAGGCTGAGGGACGCCCCCCATCTCCCCGCCCCCGGCTGAGTGCACGAATTTCGTGATCGGGCCTCTAGTTATTTTATACTAGGAGCCCAATGCACGAAAATCATGCAGTAGTAGGCCTTCCTTCCCCTGGCTGCTGGCACCAGCTTCCCTCTGGCTGCCAGCAGGCACCCAGGACCCGGGCTTCCCTCTCAGCCCTGGCTTCGTCTGGAAGGACGTCTGGTCTAATTAGCATATTACGCTTTTATTATTATAGATGCTTATCACCAATTCAATGCCAAACTCTCTGTCAGTGTTCAAATTTAATCAGCCACATTAAGTCCTAGCTGGTTATTTTCTTGAACCAAATCCCTCTTGGTGCTTTCTAACTTGCTTTAAACTCTCTTAGTTGCTCTAAAGACCTGCTTCAGAATCACCTTCTTGGGAGCTCTCTGTACCATCTACCTAGGGATATTTTTCACTCTGATGTTGGATTGCCTGCTTTTTTGGTTCCCTTGTCTTTCTGTTTCTTGGTTTCCTCCCTTGTTTTGGTGGAACATATCCTTTGATAGTTTCCCGAGAAAGGTGTCTCTGAGAAAAGGTTTTTCAGACTTACATGATCAGAAAATATTTTTTATTTTACTCTCACTTTTAATTAATAGTTTGAGTATGTAATTCTAGGTTGAACTCTTTCCCCATCATAATTTTGACTGCTGGTTTCCAGATTTTCTCTTGGAGAGGTCAGTGCCAATCTGATTCCTAATGTTTTGTAAGAAAAAAATTATTGAAGATTTTAGGATCTTCTCTACTTTCCTGTTGTTTTGAAATTTCACAATGATATGGCTTCATGCACATCTTTATTTGTCTGTATTAGAACTTTGTCACCTTTCAATGTAAAAACTGATTTTCTTTAATTATGGGGAATTAAAAATTTTATCTTGATTATTTACTCTCTTATTTCTCTGTTTTCTCTTTCTAGATTTTCTGCTCTTTGTGTGTTTGACCTACTGGACTTTTGTAATTTTCTATTTTCCATTTTTTGTGTGCGTTTTACTTTCTGGAATATCCATCCTTCTAGGTTTTTCACTTACGCTATCATATTTTTGATTTCTCAGAGCTCCTTTTTGTTCTCTGCATATTATTTTTGATAGTGTCCTGTTTTTGCTTCATGGGTGCAATGTGTTCTCTTATCTTTTTGAAGATATGAATCATATTTTTGAATATATATTTTTATTTCTACATTGTATATGCCTTCTGTAAGTTACCTTTTTCTTGTTATTTGCATTGGTCTCTGTCTTTCATTGAGATACTTTTCTCCAGTGTCTGGTCCTTACTTGTCTGCCATTTTTTTTTCTAGTGAGTGTGGCCTATTTTTAATTTTTAAAAGATTTTAATTTATTGCTGAGAGAAAGAGAGAGAGAGAGAGAGAGAGAGAGAGAGAGAGAGAGAGAGAGTAATTTGCTGTTCCACTTATTTATGCACTCCTCGGTTAATTTTTGTTTGTGCCAGGCTGACTGGAGAATGAACCTGCAACATTGGTGTTTTGGGATGATACCCTAACCCAGTGGTCGGCAAACTGCGGCCCCTTGAGTGTAGCTCTTCCACAAAATACCACATGTGGGCATGCACGTATAGTGTGCCACTCTCCAGGGACCAAAGAGCCGCATGTGGCTCGTGAGCTGCAGTTTGCCGACCACTGCCCTAACCAACTGAGCTCCCCGGCCAGAGCTGTCGGCTCATTTTGCAAGTGGTTGGAAAAACCACTTAAAAGCTGGTTAGAAGCTCTGTACCTTCATAGGAGGCCAGCTGCCACAGGCTGTCCTGTAAAGCAGTCTGGTCATATCAATAAAGATAGAACTTTTGTCTTGGGCTTGTATGAATTTTTAGAATAATTACCTCCAATTTTCTTCCTAGAATGTCTGTACCCTGGGAAGGGAGTGTCTCAAGTTTCATATGTGAGCTTTTGCTTAATTCTACCCATGTGGCTGCATAGGATAATTTCTCTTAGGTTCTATAAGTGTGAAGAGAGAAGGGGAAACCTCCAAGCCCTGAGAGAATCTCTGTGGTCACCCTGCAAAATAGGAGGACCCTCACTCCAAGTTGGTCCTGTTGGTGCCATACACACACTAAGGAATATGAAAAGGTTTAGTGCCACATTAATGAGGATTTCTGGGTGAGGGGAGCAGGACAGATTTATAAAGCAGGTTCAAAATGTCTTGAGAGAGCCAGGAAAGGAGACTGGCCTGGGTTTCTATCTTGTTGAGGGGGTGGGCTGGCTGAGGGCTACGTGTAAAAGAGAATTAGTTGTTTGAACCTCCCACCGATGCCAACGCAGGGAGCACCCAGCTGGGCTCAGATGATAGCACAGGGGAAAGGGAGGAGTGAGGTTTGAGAGCTGTGAGCAGTCATACATCAAACATCAAACATAGAGTCAGGCTCTGGCCCGTGTGGCTCAGTGGCACCGAAAGGTTGCCGGTTTGATTCCTGACAGGGCACATGCCCAGGCTTGATCCCCAACAAGGGTGTGTGCAGGAAGCAGCTGATCCATGGTTCTCTCACATCGATGTTTCTCTCTCTCTCCCCCTCTCCCTTCCTTTTTGTCTCTCAAAAAAAAAAAAAAAAAAATAGAGTCAGGATCCTCATTACAAGAATGCTCCGAACAGAGGGCAGAATGATTTTAAGAATGGTTTCCATGTATAGAAAATGGTACTAGGAGAGATTGTCTTACCCAACCAGGTCCGAGATACAGAAAATCTCTTAAAGGTCAGTTCTCTCCTTGTATGGGGAATGAGAAGGCCAGGAGTTCATAGATTATTTTATTGTTAGAAAAAATATTTAAAGCAGTGACTTTCAGAGCGTGGCAGGTCACTACCAGCAGCAGCATCTCCTGGGAATTAGTTACAAATGGAAATCCTCGGGCCCCACCTCACACCCACTGAACCTGAAACTGGGGGCGGGGCCCTGCAGTCTCTGTTTTGAGGAGCCCTCCAGGGATGCTAACACTCGCTTAAGTTTGAGAACCACAGGTGGGGAGTGTGCAAGTTCAGACAAGTCTGGGAAGGGACAGGAGAATGCAATGGCACAGCATCCTGAAGAAATAGCGTTTTTAAATTTTCCAATGGCAGGTGGAAATAATAGGTCACTGTCCCTGGCAAGGTTGGACAGCTGGGAAGTCTTCACAGAGGGGAGAGGCCCCCCGCCACACCGCAGAAGGCTAGGGAGTGAGGGAGAAGAGAGGCGGTGAAAACTTCCAGGTGGTAGGGATGACCAAGGACCGCTTAAGGGTGATGATTTGTGATGCTCTCTTGTAAGTTTTCTGTGATGCAATATCTGTTGTGGACCAACATTCACGAAAATAAGACCACTGACTTCAATTAGGTCTTAAACAGCAAGCGAGGATTTATTGAACTGGCCAGTGACTGCCACAGGCTTTCTCCTGTAACAGCCCCAAGCTTTGGGTTCCGCGAGCTTTTATCCCCAGAAAACACAAACGTCCTTGATTTACAGTTACAAGGCTCTAATCAGGACCTCGACGCCGATGTCTGGGAGTGGGAGACTTGGAGTTATGCCTGGTTACCTATCCTTGACCCCATCCTTGTTAAAATTTTTTACTGACATTCAATTCATCACACTTCCTACTGGTCTTAAGAGACAAAGTCAGACCCTGGATTCGTCGCTAGTATCCACTAGCTGAGAGTACTGGGTGTGCGGGACCATGAGTTTGACAGCTTGGATTCGGTCTTGGATAAAATTGAGGAGACACCTGAGCAGGCAGGGTCCGAAAATGAGACCTACTATTAGGAGGAGGAGGGGCCCTGCCACAGCGCATAAGAGGGTTGTGAGCCACGGGGACCAGGAGAACAGATTCTCATACCAGTTCCCCTCTGCCCTACGGGCCTCTTCTCTGTCCATCAGCCGTTTCCTTAACTGACTTAAACTTTCTCTGATTACCCCGGAGTGGTTAGTGTAGAAGCAGCACACCTTCCCTAATGCTAGGCACAGTCCCTCTTGTTTCAGGAAGAGTAGGTCAAGTCCCCTCCTGTTCTGTAAGACTACTTCAGCTAAGGACCCTACTGATTCCTCCAACTGTCCCATGGATTTTTCTAGGGTACTCAGGTCTTGGTCAATTTGATTACCCAGTTCTTTGTAATTTTGATGTCCTGTTACTAGGGCGGCTGTCCCTACCGCTGTGGATCCTGCAATTCTGAGTCCTACAAGTAGGGGAACCAGAACCGGGGCTCTCTTAATCCGCTGAGGCTCTATGAGGAGGTGCTCCCTTCCTCTTTCCCCTGAGTAATAATACACTTGCAGCAGGATATGAGTTAGGACGCAGAGCCCTGGCTCAGGCCCAGTCTGGAGGTTTAGGGAGAGTATGCAGGGGGTGATTCCGTTGATGCATGCCCACCAGGTACCATTTGGGGCCACCAGGTACCAGGGGACCCCGGACCCTGGTCTCTCCGGAAGTCGTAGTGTCTGGTTACAATTTTCTGCATAGGAGGAATCGGGGAGGGAGTAATTGGCAGATGCGACACACAGCCCAGCTCCAGTAATATCTCCTAGAGTTAATCCCCTCCTCCCTTCTCCCCATGCACATAGTCCCGGGGTTTCTGCATCCGCGGACACGTTGCGGACGTGGGCCGCACTTGCCCCAAATGGAGCCGAAGCTCCGATCCCTACGTAATAGGGGGACTCGGGGTTGAGGCACAACCAGCAGTCTGCAGTAAGGTCAGGCGCACTTTTGTTCAGAAGTTGGAACGAGGCTTCCAGCGGCGCGAAATGTCTCGTCTCAGCAGAGCTCCCCGAGGCGGAGGCCAGGTTACTGCATCCTGGTGACTTGCCTCAGTCTTTGATGATGGTGGTGGTGGGCTCGTCACACATGGGGCCGGGCTTGGTCTCCTGACCTCGGGTCGCTGAGGGGCCAGGGGGCCAATTGGGTTGGGCGGCCGGGGTATTTCCTGTCGCTGGATAGTGAATAGTACCCCAGGGTCTGGTCCAGAGACATATAGCCTCAATCCCCATGTCTTTCTTCCAGTCCAGTCTCTGGCCCAATATGCCACTGGTTTGATGACAATGGGGTTGCAGTTTCCAACAGTACAGTTCCTTTCCGGGGCCCCTGGCCGCACCTGCCGGGTGAACCGTATGTCCCTGTCCGGAAGCTTTGGGGGCCATTTGGCATAGGTTTCACAGCCCCACTGTCCACAATAATAATCCTCCTGGTCTCCACACTTCAGAAAGGGAGTTCGGGGCTGGCGCAGGCAGACATATAGGGGAGTACGCCATAGTTGTTGCTCAGTCCCTTGGGTCCCGCAGCCATAGGAGGTTGTGGCCCTGTGTGTAGCCATTCCCCCGGGGATCCCCAGCTGCAACCCGGCTGGGCCCAAATTCATGAGCCTGGGTCTGTCCTGGGGCAGGTTCCAATTCTCCCCGAAGAGGCTACACAGGTCAAACCGGAGAGTCGGTTCACCGGTGTCCGTTTCTCGGGCCAGTACTACCCCGTCCGTGGTGCGGATCACCTCCCAGGCATAATGTGGGGCCTGGTGGGAAAGGGGCTTACCGAACCTACACATGACAGCGAGCAGCACTAGATAGATCATGACGCAGGTACTAGTTTCACCTTTAGTGGGTCCTGGGTTGGTTTCACTTTCCACCTCTGGGGGCTGTCACTGCTGTCAGCTGCCTTCACTTGGGTGTGATGGATCCAATGTCTCTTCCCGGCTACCTTGACTGCTGAGGGAGTGCTGAGGACCACAGTGTATGGACCATCCCAGCGTGGCTCAAGCCCTCTGGGTTGGTGTCTTTTCACCCAGACTAAGTCGCCAGGGGAAAACCGGCTCGCCTCTCCTGCCTCCGGGGTGTCAGCGTTTCGGTAAGCCTCTTGCACGATCCGTTGCACGGCTGTGGCAGCTTGCTGGAGCGCCTGCAAAGACTTCAGCAAATTACGGCTAGATAGACGGGTGACTTCTTCCTCCCCCAGCTTGGGCACCAATAGTGGCGGTTGCCCAAACATTATTTCAAAAGGGGTCAATCCTTGGACATACGGGGTGCACCTAGCTCGGAGAAGGGCAAAGGGGAGCAAACTTACCCAGTTCTCACCAGTCTCTATTCTCAGCTTGGTTAATGTTTCCTTCAATGTCTGATTCATCCTCTCTACCTGTCCTGAACGTTGTGGCCTGTATACGCAATGCAATTTCCAAATTACCTTTAATGCCTTAGCTGCCAATTGGGTCATCCTGGCGATGAACGCTGGGCCATTGTCGGACCCCATGTACAGTGGTAGGCCAAACCAGGGGACAATTTCAGAGAGGAGCTTCCTAACCACTACCTGGGCTGTCTCAGTCCTGGTGGGGTAGGCCTCCGGCCATCCTGAGAAGGTGTCTGTGAACACCAGAAGGTATCTGTATCCTCCCTGGCCTGCTGGGAGCTCTGTGAAGTCAACTTCCCAGTGCTCCCCTGGGGTGCTTCCACGGAACCTTACTCCAGGCGGGTCAGGGCGGGCTTGACTGGGGTTCACTTGGGCACACGCCTGGCATCTCCAAGCCACATCCTTGGCCATCCTTTGTAGACTAAATAAATGATGATTTCATAAATTTTTAGAATTTATGAAAAAAACGTAGGCACTTTTTTTTTTTTTTAAAAGAACTAATTTGTTGCTTTAGGCATCTTATGTATTAAAAATAGAAATGAAAACTGCATTTGATTTTTCTCCTTAAAAATGGTATGTGATTTCCTTATAATAGAATATACCTATATCTATAAACATCTATATAAGTTATCTACACTATCTACATTTGTTATGCCCAGATTTCAAGATCCCCCAAAGATCCATCAGGGAGTACCAAATCTGATGCAAAAGCAGAGAGTCTTTAATACAAGCTCGCTTGGTTCCCCCCCCCCCCCCCCCCCGCCTCCATTACAGGATGCAAGAGAGAGCCCCGAGTTCCAAGAGAACAAAGGTTATATAGGGCTAGTTATTTAGGTGGGCTTAGGGGGTGACGTGGGTTACAGAGATTGGTCATTTAGGTCAGGGTTTTTCATCAGGGTCTTACAGCACAAAGGTCAGGAAGTGACCAGCACATTCTGAGGCTTGGGCCGTCCCCCACTATAGCCTTATCAGGACCTTAGTTGCATTCCTGGAGCTTCATTGGTCCACTCAGGTGGTGGTTGGAGGAGTTAGGTCAATACCGGCATTTTTGTGGTCACTCAGAAAAGGAGGGGGCTTGGGCTGAGGGCCCAGCCCTACAAGGCAAGATAGGGGAGAGGGAGGGGAGCATGTTTCTGCTTTGTCCTTTCACATTTTCCTTGAAAATTGTTAAAATGAAGTCTTATTCCTATAGACCAGTGGTTCTCAACCTTCTGGCCCTTTAAATACAGTTCCTCATGTTGTGACCCACCCATAAAATTATTTTTGTTGCTACTTCATAACTGTAATGTTGCTACTGTTATGAATCGTCATGTAAATATCTGATATGCAGGATGGTCTTAGGCGACCCCTGTGAAAGGGTCGTTCGACTGCCAAAGGGGTCGCGACCTACAGGTTGAGAACCGCTGCTATAGACAGATGTCATGAGTTTCTAGAATACTTTTCCCCATATTTAAAAAAGTTAAACATTCTTATTAGTGAATACTATAAAATAAATATAATGTAAAACAACGACTACTGTTCTCCATAATAACACATCTAGAGATGGGCAGCTTCATGGGGAATTTAGAACTGGAAGAGACCCACGGGTGTTAATCACATACCCCACCTTACAGAGCTCCCTGCCCTCCCAGCTCATGGTCTTTCCCTTCAAACATTTACTCACTGATTTAGGCCAAAGCGTCAGCATCAATTGTCATCCTTCATCATTTTGAGTACTTCTCCATCATGGCCATCGTGGTGAAACAGGAATTTTTAGGGGTGAAAAAGACAGGTTTTAGGAAACTTTAGAAATTAAGGGGACCGTGAAAGAAGCACAGGGCTGCAGAGCAGCAGAAGGTACATTTCCATAGAATGGGGGAGCTGAAAAGCTGCAACAGGTACATTTCCATAGAATGAGGGAGCTGGGAAAGCAAAAGGTCTATATTTACAAAATAAAGGGAAGGAAGCCCTTCATCCAGAAGAAGAAGAAAGCCCAAAGGGAATAGGAAAACAATAAGGAAGGAGGGGGTGGGGGAGAGAACTCACATGTCCCAAGTGAGGTTCAACCTTTGAGCTCAGGAGTTACTATAGTAACCAGTCTAGGGGAATAGTGACCAATCAGAGGGGCTATCAGGGCACCAGATCTGCAGCCTTTATAAGCCATAGGGAAAAGGCACTCAGTGGGACCCTTTCTCCCTCCCCATGTGAGAGTCCATTCTGTGTGACTCTTCCCCCTCCCTCCGTGGGAGTCTGTACTTGTTCTTCAATAAATCTCCACCTTTGCTATACCACTTTCTGTCCGTGGATATTCCGGCGGACAATGAATCCGGATTCCAGTCCAAAAATTCCGTTTCAGTACTTTCCTGAGAGCATCTGTGCTGAGCTTTTCCTTTTCTATTCCCCAACCCCTCCCACCTGGATTATTGCAATAGTCCCGTGAATGGCTTCTTTGCCTTGCGTCTCCCCTCCCCTCCAAGCCTCACTTGTTAGTGCTGCAGAATTAACCTTGGCAAAGACTCTACTCATATGCTGTCATTCTCCTTCTTAGGAATCCTCACGGGCTTCCCATTGTCCACAGGATAAAATGCACAGTGCTTGTCCTGGTGCCTACCTAGCCCTTCCACAACGGGCTGTCCATCCTTCAACCTCATAGCCGCCTATTTTCCAATGGGAAAAAATACCACTCTAACTAGGTCCAGTCCTGTGAATTCTCCTCTTCCTCTGGCAACCATCTTTCTCTTCAGGTCTCACTTCAGATGCTAATATTATATCTCCTCTGTGCCACTTTTTGGATCAAGCAACCCACACTGATTTCTTACTGGTTTGAACTTTGAAATCGCTTTCTATCCCATGTATTTAGCTCCTAGTAGTTATATAATAACAGCCACTCTCCTTTAAGCTGAATGCCTACCTATGTGCCCAGCATTGGTCTAAGCTGTTCTTAATTCATTTATTCATCATACCATCGGATGAAGAAAGTACAGTTGTCAGAACAGAGGCACAAAAGATTAAGTAATTTACATAAGGCCTCAGGACAGTAAAACCTGGGCTTGAATCCAAACTGTGTGGCTCAGAACCTGCCCTCTTGTCCTCTCAGGACTGCCCCTCGGTGTGTACTGCCTTAGGGGGCCGTTTCCCTAACACGTGCTTGTGCACATTTTGTGTGTGTTGCCTTCCCAATTAAATTGCATGCCCCTGGAAGGCAGGGACCAGAACTTACATGTAGGTGCCAAAGGGCCTGGCAGAAAGCCGTGCGCTCAAATCAATGCTGAACATTTGAATTGAATGGATAATGGAGCCTTTTATTCCTTCTTGAGATGATATAGCTAATTTTCATTAATTGAAAAGATAGTCTGAAAATGAGATGCGACTAAGTCCTGACCAAAGGAAAGGCAAACATTAAGGGGTGAGCCAGTGTTCTGGCCTCCTCGCCTGGGCTCAACAGAGTCTGATCACTTCGCAAATCACCCTGTGAAAGTGGGAGGCATGATGGGGGCTTAATGGGCTCCACGCCTTCTCTGCAGTGGGAAGTGAACTTGGGCCAGGCCCGCATGTCAGCAAGAAGGAATGAACCAGCCTTGACTCTAGAAGTTGCAGCCGAATGACCACCACAGAAAAGGCAATTTCTCTCTTCCACTTAATTAATTAATTAATTAATTTCCTTTGATAAGGCCAAGTGTGAGCTGTGGGAGGAAAGGTTTGATACAATTTTTGTGTGTTCTCAAGAGCCTTCACTGGCAGGCTGTTGAAGGAAAAATCCCACAGAAATGCTTGGCATCCCAGGAAGAGGCAAACAGCCAAAGGTAGGATGGAGAAGATATTTTTTAACCCACTGAATTTTGTCAGATTACACACTTACTTAATCCTATGCCACAAATTGTAACTCTTAATGTTGTTTTTTTCCTAGGTTACTTTTCAGTTTTTCCAGATTACTTCTTTAAAAAATATATTTTTATTGATTTCAGAGAGGAAGGAAGAGGGTGAGAGAGATAGAAACACCAGTGATGAGAGAGAGTCATTGCTTGGCTGCCTCCTGCATGCCCCCCACTGGGGATGGAGCCTGCAACCTGGGCATGTGCCCCGAACAGGAATCGAACCGCCACCTCTTGGTTCATAGGTTGATGCTCAACCACTGAACCACCAGCTGTGCTAAAATGGTCTTTCTTAAGAGCCATTCACTTTTATTTTATTTTTTAAATTTAAATTCTTTATTGTTTAAAGTATTACATAAGTCTCCCCCCCCTCTCCCCCATCTGTGCCCAATGGTTATGCTCATATGCATGCATACAAGTCCTTTGGTTGATCTCTTACCCCCCCCTGCCCCCCTCCCCCCCGCCCCCACCTTCCCTCATAGGTTGGACAGTATATTCGATGTGTCTATGTCTCTGGTTCTATTTTTGTTCATCAGTATATGTTGTTCATTATATTCCACAAATGAGTGAGATCATGTGATACTTATCTGACAAGAGCCATTCACTTTGAAAAAGTGGATATGTTTCTCAAATTATATGCCAGCTGAGTTTTCTGGTATTTTTCAAGTGCTTTATAAGTGTAAAGGACTACTTGTATTTATTTTCTCATTATTATTAATCTGCATACAATTTGCCTTTTGCAAAGCTCTTGGATACACACACACACACACACACACACAGAAATACATGGTTCTTTATTTCAGGTCATGAACTAAGCCCATTTGGCATAGTGTTGGATGGAAAAAAAACATCCCAGGCCTGGTTCCTGTCCTGAAGGCATTTATCCTCTAGTTGTGAAGGCCAGTTGGGTCCAGGCCCACCTCCTTCAGCCATACATTCTTCTTTCAGACGTCTCGGCACCCTTGATAATGTTCAGCTTTTGTTTTTACTCTATCAGACCAGATTTTATTTCTAGCATTATTTTCTCTGTCTTGACCAAGGAGGGAAATACCCCAAGGCTGCCTCGGGGTGTTTGCAAGTTGTGCATCTGGCACTCGGCAAGGCTGCAGCTTGCTCAGCCTGCACATCAGCACGGGGTGCCCTGACCACTGGTCTAGTCAGTGGTCAACAGAGCCAAATATCAACAGTACAACGATTGAAATTTCTTTTGAACTTAAATTTTTTAAACTTAAACTATATAGGTAGGTGCATTGTTATTAACTTAATTAGGGTACTCCTAAGGCTTAGGAAGAGCCACACTCAAGGAGCCAAAGAGCCGCATGTGGCTCGCAAGCCGCAGTTTGCCGACCACAGGCTAGGTGATTTTTGCAGGTTGCCCATTTTATTTATTTTGTGTTGGTGTCCCTAGTTTAATACCCAGAGTTCTGGAGGAGGTCACCTTACTTTTATCCCCAGGTATTAATCATATAAGATACAAATTAAAGAAAAACAAAGACCATACATTGTAAATACAAGCATATGATAAAGATTAGATGACTTGAAAAATGCATTCTTAAACTTCAGAGGTAGGGTCACAATTGTGGAAATATGTGGTAGAGTCAGAACATTTGGTTTCTATGACCAGTTCAGTTACTTATTGATATTTTCATACTTGGTGGGTTATTTAACATTTATGAGCCTATAGGAAGTGGAAACACCTGTTTTCTTGGGTCTTTACACATCTCACAAGAATATGCAAGAGGGAGTATGGTAGACACAAATGCTATATGCAAGGGTGAGGCCAAGTCGTCATCATGAACACAGGGCATTGGAGTGGTTTGGGAAGGAGAGTCCTGAGCTGGGATTAAATATAGAATTTATTGGTGCATTAGACTGAAGGTAGGAGCCATATTTGTAACCACCTCTCCCTTACACACTTATAGTTATGAACTCCCTGGTTTTGAAATGAATGAAAAAATAGGTAAAGTCTACAAATCCAGGGAAAAATGTAACATATATTGACTCAAGCTCTTACATTTTTCAAATCAACAAATATATCCTTAGCATGCTTACTATGTGCCAGCCATAAAGGTAGGCACTGAGTATATAGCAAGGAACAAGACAGAATGGTCCTTGCCTTTAAAGGGTGTACTGTGCTGGCAGGGCAAGAAGATATTTAAAAATTGATGAAAAATATGGCCCTGGACAGAGTGCTCAGTGGTTAGAGCATCAGCCCATGTATGGAAGGGTCGTGGGTTCGATTCTTGGTCCAGGTCATGAACGTGGGTTGTGGGTTTGTTCCCTGCCTCCATCAAGGTGCGAGTGGGAAGCAACCAGTTGGTGTGTCTCTCTCACATTGGAGTTTCTTTCCTTCTCTCTTTCTCACTCTCTCCTTCCCTTCCACTCTCTCTGAAAAGCAATGGAAAAAATATCCTTAACAACAAAAAAAATGATGAAAAATATGTTGCTTATTATAAAGAGATGTCCAGGTGCATAATTAGGAATCTGACAATTGCTCATTTTAAGACTATTCTTTAAATACATTAAAATACATTTGCAAAAAACAGTTCCCTCTCAAAGGACTTTTAGAACAAAAATTGGAAGTTGATATGATTTGCCAAACTCCTTCTATTTTCTTCTGTTGAGAGACTTGTTTGTGGATTCTTTATGGTATTTTCTCACAGGGGCCTAACGTATGACAGCTTTTTCTAGGAAACATTGAGTGGCATTGCCAGTTTGGAGTTGTTTATTTTTGAAGAATTTATTAAACATTTACTAAGTGCAAGGAGATGCCTGTAGAAATGCACTCGCCACATGGTCCACAGACATGTGCACTTGAACTCTGGTGAACCCGAACTGAGATGTGCTTTAAATATGTCGCATCCTGGATTTGGAAGAGTTAATATGAAAAAAAGAATGTAAAATATCTCATTAGTAATATTTTTGCATCGATCACATGTTGAAATGATAATATTTTGGATTTATTGGTTTAAATATACCGTTACGATAAATTTTACTTTTTACTTTTTTTTGGCATGTGGCTACGAGAAAATTTGAATTATACGTGTGACTCACATTTATGGCTCATATTAGCTTTCTCCTGAACAGCGCGTTTTTAGACATTAATATGATAGGGAGACAGACACGGAAGCAAATCATTAAAAGTCAATAGGACAAGTGCTTTAAGGGAGATACCTGGGAAGGATAGAGGGTGTGGCCAATTTGCTGGTGTGCTCAGGAAAAGATTCCAAAAGGTGGGCCACGAGATTAATTTTAAATGCACAATAAGATTTTTAAAAGAAAACTGGGAGGGGAGGCAGGCCAGGAAGAGAGAGAAGTATGCATAAGGCAGGGAAAAGACCGGTGGCTCTATGAAAGCATCTACCTTTAAGGGGGACAGAGAAAAAGAGCCCAGAAAAAGCAGCAGGAAACTATAGAAAATTTTCATAGCATCCCATGATATAACTAAAATTTAATTTAACTTATTTAGAATGTTATTTATTTGCCTTTCAATCTGACTGACAAGAATTATTTTTCTTACACAAATTACTCCAATGTCATGAATGCATTATCTGAGGCACCACCAGATGGCACTGTGCCCTAGGATTAAAAAGCAGGTTGGCAAGAAAAAGTGGCAATTTCTTGGCTCAGCAGTGGCCTAAATTTTTCAAGAATACTTCCTGTCATGTTTGAGCATGTCAACTCAATATATATTTGTCTATTTATGTAAAAATTATATACCTGATGCTGCACTAATATATTATGTCAACTTAAGACATACGTATAGAAAAATTGAAATATACAAGGCTATGATCAAGATTAAACTTAAGTTTTAATGTCTTCCCTGCCCTTCAGTGGGTTATTTGGGTGTGCCTCACTCTTGAAAGAACACTGGTCCATTTCATAAATTTTATCTTTATAAAGATGAAAGTAACACGCAAAAGTCTAAAACAATATATTTTTGCTACGTGAGGGATTAAAATATGCATTGCATTCGCATACCGATCCATGTTCAGCACTAAAACTAAAGCCCAAAGGGAAAAAAGACAGGACTTGTTGGCTTAAGGAGCTTTATATTTTTCAATTCTAAACCAGATAGATTCTAATATATTTTGTTGTTTAAAAATCACAGGTTAAAAATTTTAAAAAGTAACAATAAACAAAAAACCCCCAAAGACTGGCCTAAATGATATAAATAGATTAGTGGTGGTGCCCATGCCAAATAAATATGTAGAACTGAGTTTTAGTAAAAGCCTCCCTAAACCAAAAGCAAAGAAGAACCTTATCCTGACCTTTTTAGAGGAATACAAGGAATTGCTTTTGCCCTGATTTCTGTAAGTAGTTTTTGTTTTGTTTTTTTAAAAGATGACAGACTTTTGGATTTTGCAGAGCATGTGATCCCCCAAGATCAGACCATCCTTGCTGGTCAGGTGATCCCTGGGGGCCCATTCAGCTGTGGTGGAGGCAGGCTGGATTACAGAGAGATAAACATAAACCCACTCCTGTGATTTGGGGGTGAGGGTCAGGTTTCAGAGAATAAGGATTATGAGGGAGGCAGGGACTCCAAAAGGTATCAACTAGGGAAGGATAATTTCTGGTAATTATACTTGTGCAATAGTTTCAATCTTTTTTGTAAGACGTACAGTATGGTATTAAACAAAGCTGCAGGAAGAGTTAGTGGCCTCCATAATCACAATAATACTCTTCTAACCAGTTTATTCATCAGTCTTAACTCACTGAGCTTCAAACAGAAAGCAGGCTGGTTAATGAAGATTATGTTTCTGGGAGAGGTTGAAGCAGCAATTAGGTCATGTATTAAATCTAAGTTTGGTATGGGCTTTAGCACAAGTGATGCCATTTTGGGCCTGTGGTTTTCTCTTTAACATGGTTTACCAAACAAAGCAAGGAGCAAACTTTAGGGGTGGTAGGCAATTAAGCTGAAAAGAAGCAATAATTTCTTGTTCAAATCCTTGTATTAATTGTCTATTAATTGAAGCACAATTTCGTAATTACCTTTGGAATGCATTTATTTATTTATTTATTTAAATTTTAATTTTTTGGTTTGCATTGGTCCTTGTAAGGAGCTGGGGAGCTGAATTTACAGGTCTAGTGGAGCCTCACCGAGTGAGTTATCCCCAGGGAGCTGGGGGTTGGCTATGCCAATTGTACTGAATCTGGAGGAAGTCAACATCTTCATGGCTTTGGAGGTGCAGTCTGTTACAATGAGTGAATGAAGGACCGTGTAGATAATTTTTATTTATTTAAAATTCACAACAAGAGGAAATAACATAAAAGGAACTTGATGAGTTAATTTTTCCCCCTCAGGAAGCACTGTCTCAGAACCTGGCTCACCTAATTCTGCTGATGACTCAACTTCCCAGGGTACTCCATTCCGGAAAGTGAATTATGCAATAAGAGTAAGTTACACATGTAACAGAGAGAGATGACCCCCTTGGTGCTGTATTTAAGCCAATGTTTTACCACCTTTTCTGTCTGTCATTCCTCAGATATGTCAGATTAGGTCAACACAAAGAGCTACACTTTTCTGATGAGGACATGGTGGCCATGTTAGCTTCTCTTGCCCTTGACTGTGCTATTTTGAAGATCAAATTCTTAAATTTTCCAGACTTTGAATTCAAGAACAAAACTCAATTGCAGGTTAGATTTGTTAAAAAAAACAAACCCACAAAATTCATCCAAGTAAAATTTGCAGATTTAATTGGCTTTACTGAAAGATTCATGAATGGGGCAGTATCCTATCTAGCAAATAGAAGGGAGATCCATTGAATTGTGGAAAATGGGGCTGGGGACGAGAGCAGGAAATTATTAGCAAAGAATGCATTATTTCAGGCAAGGTCACCCTTTTAAGGGGGAATGGAAGAGGTCTCTCAGGGCTTTACCCCCTAGTGCTGACCAGGAAGTTCTATGTTGGCGGGTTAGTGGTTACATTTCTGGGGAAGCTTGAAACTGTAATGAGGTTAGGTATTAAGTCTTGGTTTACTGATGTGGGCCCTTAACACAAGTGACTTCAATATGGGCCCGTTGTCTCTCTCCTGTTTTAAAGAACAGCCTAAAGGGTGTACAGTGCCATGGCAGGACTTCTTATGAGAAATATAAACATAACACCATGTGTGTGACATTAATATTTTCATGGCTTTGTGGGCAGGCTACATGTGGGATATATCCTGATCCCTGTGATTCCACTAGACCAAACTCCATTAGCTTTGCTATAGCTATTATTGATTGATATTGATGCATTTTCATTGTCTTACTGGGCTCCTTTGGGATAAAAGTTCCAGAATTTTAATATTAGCCTATGACACATGCACATTTAGGATGGAACTGAGATTTTAAGATCAAGCGCCTTACTAGGCAACATATAATTTTCAACATGACAGTACTTAACAGAGTATACTCTCTAAATATTCCCTATTGTACTTCTGTGTTCTGCAGACTTTTTTTGGGGTAAGGCACTGATATTAATGAACAATTTTATTTCTATATCATGTACATGTATGTTATGTAAATGCATCATGGTATTATTTTACCAGGAAATCAAAATACATACAAAATAATAACTTCTGAAAGGATGAGGTAAAAAACAAAACAAATATAAATCAAAGCTCTGATCGTTTCTTCTTGCCTGTCCTGGGATTTGTGTTCTCTGCTTGGACTCTGCTGAGGTTTACAAACTCAGCATTGGCTGCACCTTTCCCATAGCTCTGCAAATAAAAACAAGAACCATGTCATCATTCTGGAAGGAACTTCTCAGAGTCTGCTTGTCCAACTTCTTGTTTTTTAGGCACAAGTATGAGATTACTTCTCGGGTGAAAATTAATTAGTTCTCAAAGTTCTACATTTTAAAGGGACTTGCTCACTCATGTGTGGGAGTAGAGTTCTCCCTAATAAGTGGGAAAACACATACGTGGTGACATCACTCTGTGATTCATGCCCCACTGTGTGGCCCTCTGTCTCCATAGAACCAAATGTTTGCTTGAGAGCTGGTGATGCCCAGGACCTGGGGAAGTTGTGTCTGTGTCCAGGATCCCTGTTCTGTAGCCTGAGTCACAGGCACACAAACCAGGGGATGGTTAGGCATCCACCTAAGGCCAGGATGGAACCTGTTCATAGACGCATCTTCATTTGGCCCCTCTCTGGCAGCTCCCATAGCTACTCCCAATCCACAGTCAGATGGAATGGAAAGGTACATTCATTTATTTGTCCCATAATAATTGAAACTAACCTGAGCACAGCTTGTTCAAATGAGGAACAGATAGGGCATTTATTTAAAGCAGCTTTGAGAGCCAGAGAGGAAACTTGTGTGCCTCCTATTTCCATTTGCTACTGATGTGTCTAGGGCAGCCTTGTTGCCATGGCTCCTGAGAGCTTCCACCCAGACATCAGGCGGGAATGGGTCCCCGTGGGGATGGTTTCTCTGCTTGCAGATGGCTCTTGTTCAGCATCTTTCTCTTTCCCAAGGCTGTTTACTCCTCACTTAGGAATTTTTTTTTAAACTTCACATCTTTTTTAGTAGAGCTCAGGAAGTTTTGCAGTTTTCTCAGACATCACTTCATTTGAACTTCATAACCCTCCAAGGTGGAAAGAACAGGGGGTTGGTGTCTTCCTTTTATGGGTAAAGAAACAGAGCCTTGGAGAGGTTCGATGGCTTCAGTAAGCTGCAGAGCTGCGAGAACACCGGTCTTCTGATTCTTCCCACAGAGTCAGAAAAATTATAGCACAGGAAGTACATTTTCTTATAGCACTAGGCATATTCAGATTAATTTTAGTTTATATTTTATTTCTGCTGAATATGTTGCAGTTCATCTATTGCTGTCCTGGAGTTCACTTAGGTGGGTCACCTGGTCCTAATATAGATGCCTCCACTGCATTTGTAGCCATCCTCCCAGCAGAACTCATCAGCCTGGTGCCAGGAAATGGATGATAAAAACAGGACGTGTGCAGTGCCATCTTAAGAAGCCCCCTTTTAAATAAAACTATTGGAAATGTGTCCTTCACTACAGAGGATGTTTAGCTGCCCTGTAGAGGGACTGTAGGACTGTATGCCCTCTGGCCACTGGCTGTCACAAAGATAAAATTGACAGCTTAAGAGACCAGCCAGCTAAGTGAGATATTTAAGCCAACAAACAGCTTAAACACTCTTAGGTCATTTTGCTGTACTTTATGGGGCAGTTTTGTTTGGGGAAAGTGAATGATTTCCCTCTTGCTTCCTAAATCAAGATGCCTCGGACTCTGTCTGCTTTGGTGTTTGTTTCTTTCTGCCTGGATATGCCTCTTTTTTCTACATCTACTCCTAGCTCCCTGTCTTCATCTCTCTCCCTCTGCCAAGGAGCCCACCTCCAGTGACCGAGATGGGGAGGGGGTAAAGGCTAGCCAGCCATTTCCACCCAATGTGGCCCTACTCACCAGAGCTCCCAGCTGGGTTGGCCAAGTTCCTCTTTTCCTTTTGCCCAATCCAACTTTGTCCCCTACCCTTCACAGGTATTGATCCCAAATCCATCTTAGCATCTGTTTTTGGGGGAACCCAACCTGCAACAACCAACTTATCTCTTCTGTTTGGAGAACTTTATGGCCCCAAAAGGGAAATGGCTAAAAGCCTTTTGTGATCCTTTAACTTTTCAGTAATCTACACTAATAAAAGAGAAACATGGTAATTGGCGTACGACCACTACCCTTCCCATTGGCTAATCAGGGCAATATGCAAATTAACTGTCAGCCAAGATGGCGGCCGGCAGCCAGGCAGCTTGAAACTAACATGAGGCTTGCTTGCTTCAGTGACGGAGGACTCCAACGTTCCCCGCAGGCCGCTGCAGGCCTCTGAGCTGGCAGTTTCAAACATTGTAACAAATACAGACGCTAAACAAAACTCCAGAAACCAGCTTTCAGCTGGCTTGGATCTCAGAGCTGGAGTTGATACAGAGTTTCGAGAACCGAAACAAACCAGATACCTGCTTTCAGGAGCGGAGGCCTAAGAGCTGGAGCCTCAGAGCTAAAGCTGGCCCAGAATAAAAAAGAAAAAGAAAAAAAGGAGCAGTTGGGAGCTTCAGTCCCAGCCTGAAAACGGCCCTCAGCCCCTCACCCAGACTGGCCAGGCACTCCAGTGGGGACCCCCACCCTGAAGGGTGTGTGACCAGCTGCAAACAGCCATCATCCCCTCATCCAGGCTGGCCAGGCACCCCAGTGGGGACCCCCACCCTGATCTAGGACACCCTTCAGGGCAAACCAGCCGGCCCTCACCCGTGCACCAGGCCTCTATCCTATATAGTAAAAGGGTAATATGCCTCCCAGCACTGGGATCAGCGGAGCCATGAGGCCTCCCGGCATCGGGATCAGTGTGACAGGGGGCAGCGCCCAAACCCCCTGATTGCCCTGCGGCTCTGTGTGTGACAGGGGGTGGGGCCACAACCTCCCTATCCGCCCTGCTCTGTTTGTGACAGGGGAAGGCGCCCCAACCCCCTGATCGGCCCTGCTCTGTGGGTGATAGAGGGTGGCGCCCCAACCCCCTGATCCACCCTGCTCTGTGTGTGACAGGGGGCGGTGTGCCAACTCCCCTATCGGCCCTACTCTGTGAGTGACAGGGGGGAGCTCCTCAACCCCCTGATTGGCCCTGCTCTGTGCGTGACAGGGGGGAGCTCCCCAACCCCCTGATGGGCCCTGCTCTGTGCGTGACAGGGGGGAGCTCCCCAACCCCCTGATGGGCCCTGCTCTGTGCGTGACAGGGGGGAGCTCCCCAACCCCCTGATGGGCCTTGCTCTGTGCATAACAGGGGGCGGTGCCCCAACTCCCCAATTGGCCCTGCTCTGAGCCCAACCAGGGGCTGCACCTAGGGATTGGGCCTGCCCTCTGCCACCCGGGAGCAGGCCTAAGCCAGCAGGTCGTTATCTCCCAAGGGGTCCCAGACTGCGAGAGGGCACAGGCTGGGCTGAGGGACCCCGCCCCCCTGAGTGCACAAATTTTTGTGCACCGGGCCTCTAGTACTTACATAAGAAAGAAAGTATTTACAAATCTCAGAAAAGAAAAAAAAATAGTTTGTTTCTCTCTCATTTTCTTTTATATTATCTGTCACCTTAATTTACACATAATTATCACTAACAGATTAAAAATCATATTAATGATGAGGACAATTTAGAACAATTTTCTTTAAGAATTTTTAATCATTCTCTGTGTGAGAAACTGAAATTTATGTGTTGAAATGCTATATCCTTAACCCGAGACCCCAAATGTATAACCGAAATAAACTTCTGTCTTGCTCACAGTACCGCTCCTGCATAAATGCCCTGATATACTTCTTTACAAATAACTCTGCAATTCCAATCACACATATCTGCATAGATCATAACAGAATGTTGCAAAATATACTTTCTTTCCCAGGAGTGTCTGCATAGGAGGAGGAGGCCAGCAGGTGTCAGCCTCACTCAGTAGGAGAGCCCAGAATGGCTCCATTGCAGTATTTCTTTAAGACAGTTTACTTTTTATTGAATGAACTTTTGAAGAACCAAAGTTAAATTCTTGTTTGTTTTAAGCAAACTCTGGGTTGGTTTAAAGAGAAAGTAGATCATCTCAATCCTGTTTCACCACCCCCCAAAGTGCTGTACTTTTAACAAGAGATTGGTCTCTCGTTAAAAAACACAGCTAATGGATTGAGGTCTAACCTCATTATTGTCTGGGCATGCGTATCAGTAGACAGGTGATTTAAATTTCATTGTTACTTGCAGGGTGATTGATTCATGATAGTGCGCCTTGGCATAT
Source organism: Myotis daubentonii (assembly GCF_963259705.1). Classification (NCBI taxonomy): domain Eukaryota; kingdom Metazoa; phylum Chordata; class Mammalia; order Chiroptera; family Vespertilionidae; genus Myotis; species Myotis daubentonii. The sequence goes on along the minus strand of NC_081845.1, from coordinate 76,793,991 downwards.
GTGCAGCAGTATCCCGCCCCTGGGATTTGGAGGTAGTCGCCAATGCACCAACCACACACCCTCACAGCCCACTTGCAGATGAGAAAGCAGAAGTCTAGAAAATATTAGTTCCAAGACTCACAGCTGTGGGGAGGAGGATCTGAGTTAGAACGAATATCAGGAGCTGGTCTTCAGTGGGCCTGTATGACAAATTGTTATTTGAGCCTAAAACGAGGGGCCATGTTGTTGACCTTGGGGATTGTCTGGCATCCATGCTCTGTTCCCCTGATGTCACCACGTTCAGATTGAGAGGACAGAAGCCACATGAGGCTGGAGTGGGCTGTCAAAACCTGTGCCGGTTCACAAGTGATTATCTTCAGTGTAATCCCCATAGCAACGTAGCCGAGTGCGGCCCAAGGCGGGATGATAAAGACGCTTATGCTGGAGAAGGAAAGAAAATCCTAGGGACAGCTTGATGGAGGAGGGGTTGTTTTGCAGTCAGCTCACAGCATTGCTTCTCCTTAGGCAGCCGCCACAGCCTGTGTGAGAGGGGCCTGTGGGGCCTGTTGTTTACATAATCAACCGAAAGCGCTTATCCTTGTCTAGCTGACTAGCGAGCTAGAAGTCACTTTTTCTAGCTCCTGAAGGTATTTAAAGATGAAGGACGCTCTGCCAGCCAATCCCTGCCTTTGCTGGGGGGTTCAGGAAGCTGGAGGAAGCAGCAGAGGCCAAGGAACAGATGCTCAAGGTGTTTTTTCCGGAGGCGCATACTTGCCAACCTTGGCGGAGGAAAGCAGGCTCAACAGATATGGGGACAAATTCAAGGCAGGCCTCCTAAGAATGGTTGTCCTTGTGTCTTTGAAAGTGGCTTATGAATGTGACGTTTTTAAAAATGTTTTTAGTTAAATGGCATGTCTCTCTAAAGCAGAGGATTCAGGTGCCTTTGATAGAGGCAACTAGGTAGTGCCCCAGTCTGGCCAGTTAACAGCCGCGTGGGAGAGACACATGGAGGCGAGTTGCTTGTATCTTTAAGGAAGAGCTTGCTGGCCGGCCGTGGGGACTGCTGTTAGCGGAGAGCCCGGAGAGCCCATGGTTGTCATATCCATCTGTGTCTGCCTCACCTGCAGGGAGTGGCTCCCTCTGCCAAGGAGCCCACCTCCAGTGACCGAGATGGGGAGGGGGGTAAAGGCTAGCCAGCCATTTCCACCCAATGCGGCCCTACTTACCAGAGCTCCCAGCTGGGTTGGCTAAGGCTTGTTGGACAGCCAAGTTCCTCTTTTCCCTTTGCCCAATCCAACTTTGTCCCCTACCCTTCACAGCTATTGATCCCAAATCCATCTTAGCATCTGTTTTGGGGGAACCCAACCTGCAACAACCAACTTATCTCTTCTGTTTGGAGAACTTTGTGGCCCCAAAAGGTAAATGGCTAAAAGCCTTTTGTGATCCTTTAACTTTTCAGTAATACTTACATAAGAAAGGAAGTATTTACAAATCTCAGAAAAGAAAAAAAATAGTTATCTAGAATTAGGACTATAAAATAGTCAGTTGACTCTCACGTAGTCCACATCACAATTTTTACAATTCAAGGAGAGGGTTCTTGAATTGTTGATTTATAACACCTCAAAAATCTCACAGCTGAGGTTTTCACAGCCAGTTCCTCATCGATGAATGGCCCCAAAAGTTTTCCACATGTTCCTAGTTGTGCTTTGTGGCTCCATGAACCTTCCTAGGCGGTCTCAAAATACCAGCACATTGCCTCCCTCTTGTTGAGGTGGAGTCAAGGTTCTCTCCTTAGAGATTTCCTGCAGAGGGACAGAAACAGGGGGAAGAAGAAGTGGGTGGAGAGGGTATCTCTAGGGCACCAGGCTCCACTCTATGGCCCTGGCGACGTTGTTTCCAGAGACTGCTGGATCTGTACTTGAGCCTTAATGACCTAATTGGGTAGTTTAGAATTGAACAGATTGGGTCATCTGAAGGAAGAAGTAATCTCACCTTGAAGGTGCTGCACAGGCAAGGGGCAGCGATAATGAGCAACTGATTCATGGCACTGGTAAATTTATTTTTGAATTGATAACATGTTCGATGTAATCTAAAAAGTAATAAACATATGCAACAAATTGGGTTACACACATATGCAACAAATTGGGTTACATGAAATCTGAAAAATTTATAATTTGAAAGGTACAGAGATTTAAAGGAACAATTCAGCCCAAGTCAGAATCGGAACAGTTTTTAATATGATACCAGAGGGTGATAGTCCGCATCACATGGGGGCTGGATTTTGTGTGTTTGTTATGACTAAGATAGCATCTTGTCCTTATCTGTATCTCAGGAAGCATTCTTATTAGAACCATCTCCTAGAAGAAAGCAAGTTATATTAAAAATATTGAAACATGAGTCAGTTTTCAGTATTGCAGAATGATGAAAAAGCAAATATATGAATCCTGAAAAATGTAGTGAGAGTAGACACTTAAAAAAAAATAAAACAGATGCCAAAGAAGAGTTGGTTTTTGTTTCTGGAATTAAGCCATTTTCATAATAATATATGGATATAGTTTTCTCATAAAACTGTGGTTTAGGCTTTACTCAGTAAGTTGTTAAAGCTGTTTTGCTTTCTCTAACATGGTTCATGCATATATATATATATATATATATATATATATATATATATATATATATTTGGATAGCCTTAGTCTACACCAATATCTCCAATTTCAATTTATCTTTCTGGTCTTTCCTGTTTCATATTTAAACAAATTTTTAATTCTCACCTGCGGATATTTTCCCACTGATTTTTAGAGAGAGTGGAAGAGAGGGAAAGACAGAGAGAAATATCGATGTGAGAGAAACACATTGATTGGTTGCCTCCTGCATGCTCCCCGACCAGGGCCCGGGCCTCCTGCAACTGAGATATGTGCCCTTGATTGGAATCAAACTCAGGACCCTTTGGTCTGCAGGCCAATGCTCTATCCACTGACCCAAACTGCTAGGGCTTTCCTGTTTCATATTTACACGCTTCTTCTTTCATAGCAATAATCCTAGCTTCCTAAAACACCAAGACATTTACTCATTTGCCCGATTCCATAATACATCTGAAAAAGTGTCAGAACACCTTCACTCATGTCTACTACAATAAACAGAACTAATGAAGAGTTCAGGATCTCTAGTTTCCAATTTTCCCGCCTCCCCACCCTGCCCAAGACAGAGTACATGCAGGGCATATAGTCAAAACTGTGTTTGTGAGTTACTCAAATTTGTGGTTTGTTTTTTTTTTCCCTCTCCCTACATTGTGGTTATGGTATTCATATGAAATACAGTTGGGTTCATTTGTTCCAGTTTCTTACTGTTTTTGTTTTTATTTTATTGATTTCCTTTTTTGAAGGTAAAACATTATTGTGCTTCCAATAGCCAGAACTTACAAACAGGTATAATCAGGGAAATGCCCTTCTCTCAAATGTCCCTGGCACCCTCTTCTTCATTCCCTATAGCCATGATTTTCAACTGGCATGCCCCAAGAATTTTTAAAGCATGCAGCACCTGACTGTTTAGTCAGGAACACTGACCCCCTTTTCCTTATGGTCAAATAAAAAAAAATAACAACAGCCAAAACAATAGCCATCCGGTGTGAATGAATAAAAATTATACCTATTTTTTTTGTCAGATGGCAAAAAATATAATATAGTTTTTGGTGTGCCACAGAATTTTAATAATTAGTTTGTGTGCCATGAGATGAAAAAGGTTGAAAATCACTACCCTATACATAACTAACTCAATTGTTTCTGTTTTTTTCTTTCCTATGATTTGTTTTTGGAAAGATAAGCAGATATATGTACATTTTCTTCCTCTTCTTTGTTAAGCAAAGTTAATGGTACTAGATATAATCTTTTATGCTTTGATTTTTCACTTTATAAGATCTCTTAGACATTATCACCCCACATCAATTCAGAGAGCTTCTTCATTCTTTTGTTCAATGGGATAGTATTCATTGTATCAGGGTTTATTCAGCAATCTCCTAGGCTCGGATGTTTAGGCAGTTTCCAGTATTTGGAAATTACACATAATGCTGCGATGAGTAAACTGATGCATGTATTTGTTATATTGTTGGAGGGATATCTTCAAGATCAATTGCATATGCAATTTTGTTAGATAATACCAAATTCCCTTCACAGTGTTTGTATCATTTTGCCTTCCCAGCAATAATGTATGAAAGTGCCTGTTTCCTCACAGTTTCAGCAATGATTGTATTGTTAAGATTTTGATTTCTTCCTAATCTAATGGGTGAGAAGTATATCTCATTGTAGTTTCAGTCCGTGTCTCTGTTATTATGAATGAAGTTGAACATCTTTTCAAATGCTTCAGAATCAATTTTTTCTCATTTTGTAAGTTGTCTGTTCATATTTTCTGCCCATTTACCTTATATGTTTTTTTATATTTCCTCCCCTCAATAATTTTTAAAAATTTTTTTTAGAAGTACTAGCACTTTATCTGTGATATATGTTGCAAATACAGTTGTTTTATTGTACCCACATGGGATTGGTTCCAGAACCCCCTCTTTTCATCCCAGTTGGATACTAAAATCTGTGGATGCACAAATTCCTTATACAGTTGACTTTTGAAGAACTCAAGTGTCATTGGGGCCTATTCTTCACACAGTTGAAAATCTGCGTATGTTTTGACTTTCCCAAAACTTAAATATTAATAACCTACTGTTGACTGAAGCCTTACTAATAAAGTTAACAGCCAATTAACACATATTTTTTGTTATATGTATTACATACGGTATTCTTACAACAAAGTAAGCTAGAGAAAAGAAAACATTATCAAGAAAACATGAACTTTGTTTTTTTCAAATTGTCACAAATCTCCAAAATTTCCCCCAATATGTTTATTGAAAAAAATCCATGTATAAGTGGACCCATGCAGTTCAAACTCATGTCTTTTAAGGGTCCACTGTATAAAATTCCAAAGCACAGAGAGAAAAAACTGTTTTCCATCCATAGTTGATTGAATCTACAGAGGGGAAATCCGACTGTATTTTATCTTAGTTTGTACTTTCTTAGGTGACTTTATTTTAGACCTCGTACAAATTTTAATTTAGTTAAATTTAATATGCTTGTTCAATTGCATGATGATTTTTAGTCACAGTTGCAAAGTCTTTTCCTACCCGGATTATAGAGAAACTCAGTTATCTCTCTTTCTCCCTGGGCTTGTATAGTTTTTTTTTTTTAATATTTAGATCTCTGATTATGAAACACTATATTTATATATATAGTAGGTACTTGCCAATATTTGGCTGTGCTAATATTTAATATTTGTTTTTTGACTTTGGCTCCTGACACAGAACTCCGAAATTTCTCGGAATTTCCTGGGTGATAGAAACCTCTTTTGTTCTGAGGTGACTCTCGGTGGGCTCCTGGATGGGAACTGGTCACTAGAAGGACCAGCCATGATTAGAGTCTTGCAACTTTTAGCCCCAGCCCCATCCTCCAGAGAGGTGGAAGGGCTGGAGTTAATACACGAGCATGCCTATGTCAAGTATGGGGCTTGGAGAATTTCTGGGTTGGAGAACATATCCACATGCTGGAGGGGAACCACCCCAAATTCATGGGGACAGAAGCTACTGCGCTCAAGACCTAGAGCCTGCCCTTTGTATCTCTTCATCTAGCTGCTCGTCTGTATTCTTTAAAATATCCTTTGTAATAAATGGTAAATAAAATGTTTTCCTGGGTCCTGTGAGCCGCTTTAGCAAACTATCGAATTTGAGGAGAGAATTGTAGGGACCTCTGATTTATAGCCAAGTAAGACAGAACTTGAGAACCTGAGAACCTACCACTTGGTGTCTGAAGTGGAGGCAGCCTTGTGGGACTGAGCCCTTAACCTGTGGGGATTGTACTAACTCCAGGCAGTTAGTGTCAGAACCGCTTGGTGTGGAAATCCATCCATCTGCTGTTAGTGGTATTGTGAGTGTGGTGGTAGTGTGAGAGTAGAAAGCAGAAAAACAAGAGTTGTCCCTATTAATCTCCCTTATTCATTTGGAATTTATTTTAGTGTGTGGTGTGAGGAATGGTTCTAATTTTCTCTTTTTCCAAATGGCTAATCAGCTGCCCAGCATCATTTATAAAAAGCCTGTCTTTACTTCAGTGACTTGATATACCACTTATATCATGTGCTAAATTCTATAGTAGTTAAGCCCTACCTTTGGCAGTCACTAGATAGATGGCAATAAAATTTTGGGTTAAGCAAGCCCTCTCAAGTCAATGGACCCTCTATAGAAGAGGAGTTTTACCATGAAAATGTCACTTATAGATTTTGATATTAGCCTCAGTAGAGTGTCTGAGTCGGTGTCACAATGAAAGCAGTAGAGGGTTGTATGTCCCTAGCACCAGTTGTCAAGCTTTGTTAAAATGCAGATTTCTGAACTCTATTACTAGAAATTCTCATGTGTTGCCTTGGCTGGTGTTGCTCAATGATTAGATCTCCGGCCTGCCCACTGAAGGGTCACTGGTTCCATTTCCAGTCAAGGGCATGTACCTGGGTTGCAGCTTCGATCCCCAGCCCAGTCAGGGTGTGTGTGTGGGAGGCAACTAATCGATGTGTCTCTCTCACATCAATGTTTCTTTCCTTCTCCCTCACCCCTCCCTTCTACTCTCTAAAAATCAATGGGAAAAAATATCCTCAGGTGAGGATTGACAAAAACAACAACAACAAATTCTCATTGGATATTTTATCTCCTAATAACCAACATGGGTGGATGGGGTAGGAAGGTCACTGGATAACTTTTTGAAAAGAATAGGCTTAGAGGAAAGGGACCGACTATATGGAATAACTAGCCAATGCAGTGACATGTGGGAAAAGTAATAGTTAAATTATTTTGATGATGAAAACAGGAAATTCGGGCTTTCCACTACACTACATACAAAATGTGAGAGTTACTCAAAGCGCTAGACGTTTACCACAGAAATCATTGGAAGTACATTCACATTTGGTAATCTTCCCACTCTAGAGTCTATTCTCAGTTGTCTGGACATGAGAATTAGGTCTGTGATTCTCAGACCTGTTCAGTTTTACATGCTGTTCAGGAAGATGAGGGCTCTGAGTGACTTGTTTTTGCGATAAAGCCTCCGCAGGGCCACAATGATAGGAAGGGTGCTCTGATTTTACAAAGTTAGAACTGAGATTGCCTAAGTAACTGCACTTAAAGTTTAATATTATGCATTTTATAATGGTAACATTAAAATTGCTCCATACACTGTCTCCTACCAGCTAAAAATTAGTAATTCGGACAAGTTCTTTCCAAACCAGGGACCTCAATGGTTGAGCATGGAGGCAATCATGGGGACAGCTCTCTATCAAGCTTTGACTCTCCGTGTTTGGCTGGATATTGTGTTAGAAAGTACAAGAAACACTTGCTTCCATTTCCTGGGGCTGATTCACCGAATCTTTTTATCCAGATTGTTTTCCTCTGCCCATTCCTTTATCTCTCAGAATAAAGTGCATTGTGGTTCTAATCTCTGTTATGCGCGTCCTTTACGAATAAAAATCCAGGCTCACAGAGCGCACGGGTGCACATTTTATTATGAGATAGTAAAAGCTCAGTGTGTGGCTCCTCGTTCCCAGTACGGCCTTATGGTTCCCACTCTTTGCAGCTTTAAATTTTTATATGAACCTGGCATCAGCAACAGGGATTTTCTTCTTTATTGTAAGTCGTAGGAGTATATACCAGGCATAGAATTGCTAAACGTGGAAAGGCTTGTTGGCAAATATTTAAATATCTGCCCTTTGTTCCCGCCCCCCGCACCCCCCGCCTGGTTTTTATCTGTATTTCATAACACAAAATTGGGGGATTTTGCTTTGGTGAAATCTGACTACTAAATGATGCTTGCAAATAACACACTTATCAACTAGCATTTGGGATTTTGATTAAACCATTTTGCAAGTAACTTGATAGTAGTGGCCGCTAAAGAGTACATTTTGAAAGAAAAAGTATGTTTGGCATTGAGTACTCTGAGTCAAGTTCCTCTTCAGTTTATAAAAATCTATGCAAATTGCAATGTGACCTTTTAATGTACAAGTCAGCCTTTTGGGTCCCAGTGCTATCACATGATACACAAAATGCACATGTCAAACATTGTCAATAAAATCTCAACCTGTTTCACTATCGACCTGTTTCACACTTTTATTGTCTTACTGGCTCTAACTGGATATGATGTCTCCTTATTCCCATTCTGTTGCTTAAAACATTTGCCCTATTGTTTTATTCATGTTTTAGTCACATCTTCATTGGCAAATACAGTTATTTGATTATTCATATTCTATGGTGATTCCTGGCATTTGGCTCAACAGTTTTTTCCTTAGCCTCCTTATTTTAATTTGAAATCCCTTATATCTCATCTGTCAGCTGCAGTTGAATATCTCAAAGGTACCTCAGATTATCCTGACTCACCCTTCAACTTCTGATGAGAGGACCCTGCCCTGGTATCTTAAGACCTAGGTCATACGGCCTTAGTCATAATCTAATAGGTTGTTAGAAATTGTTCTATACAGAACAAAAAAAATCCAACTCCATTTAGTTGTCTTTCATTTGCAGATATTATTTCAAATTCAAGTTAAAATTGTATAACTTGGAATGAAGCAATCTTAAGATGAAATTGTTGAAATATTAAAAATTTCCTACTCTTAAACGTTATTTCATAAGAATTCCATAGCGGATCACTCTAAAGTAACTATAGAGTTGTTTTCATTTATTATATTCCACTGAACAAAAGTAGTTGATGTAATTGTGTAGTGGGTGACGTAATTTTTACCTTATTATTTTACCTTATTATTTTTACCTTATTATTTTACCTGTGTCACCAATTCTTTGTGTACAAATTCCCTGGTTCCTAAAGGCTGCTGAAATAAAATATCTTTTCAATATAGTAATTAACTTTGAATGAATATGCATTTTTTTGGGGGGGGCAGTGCAAGTAATAATAATTCAATTTACTCTGTATCTTTTTTTCATTGCAGGTGCTTTATTAATTCACATGTGGCATCATATCTTTTATTCAAATTCACCAGAACAGATCTCTCTTCTTTCAATAATGTTCTTTCCTTGGTAAATGCTGCCATTCTTCGAAGTATTTTCGTCTCGATTTGAAAAACCACACCTGTACATTTTTCTCTAACAAGAGGTCCAGACATTATCTTATGGCAGAGCTAGTCCAGTGATTCAATGGTGTCAGGTCTGACGTTTCCACAACAATGTTAGCCTTTGCCTTATGGTCAAAAGATGGCTGCCACCAATCCAACCATCGTATCTGCCTTCAAGGCAGGAAGAAAGGGAAAGTCACGCCTTTAGCTTATAGTTTAAGAAACAGACATGAAACTATTTTTTGGAGGATCTATAACTTGAAAACAGAAAGTATTGTGACTTATATTCAGAATAATATATTATCTTTCAAACTGGTTATCTGAAAGGCTATAAAATAGATATTTATTATATTATTATTTTTAAAAATATATTTTAATATGTTTTTACTGATTTTTTTTAGAGCAAGAGAAAGGGAGAGGGAGAGAGAGAAAAACATGTGCATGAGAGAAACAGCTATTGGCTGCCTCCCATCCAGGGACTGAACCCATAACCTGGGTATATATCCTGACTGGGAATCGAACCAGTGACGTTTTGGTGCATTGGTGCGTGGGATGATGCTCAACCAACTGAGCCACACTGGCCAGGGCGATTTAGAATATATTAATTTAAGAAATACTGTGCACCAACTATGTGACAGACAATGTTTTAAAAGTTAAACTTTAATAAAACAGAGATTTTACCTTCAGGTATCTCCTAGCCTCATCGGAAGAAGTGCCAGAAAAGAAGCAAATGCATTACTGTGTGACTGATAAACCGTAGAGTTTAGCCCTCACTGTAATGTGCAAGATTAGAGTGTGGAGTTGCTGACTGGGACTTGGAACTGTGAGACTTGACCTGAGATCTGGAGCATGAAGATAAAATAATTGACAAAAGTGAGAGGAAAGTATCATATGGGAAGAAAAATTTCCCCTTCTTTCCTGCTAGGTTTTTTGGCTGCTCTAATAACTACATTGACATAATGCAGATTAACAGGAGAAAAACAAATTTAATTTCATACATATAGGAGCCCCAAAGTTACCAAACTTCAAGAAATAACCAAAACAGGCAGTTTTTATGCCTTTTAGGCAGGCAACAGTAAGTTTGTGGAGAATTGACAAACAGGTTTGGGCTTGAGATAGCAAATTAGTGAAGTAACAAGGCTTGTTTATACAGCCTTCTTGGTGGGCCCTGAATTCCCAGCCTATGGTGATTAGGATGCCTTTTATCCTCCTTACAGTGAGGGTAGCCTAACATGGGAGATTTATTTCCTGCTTTCAGGGGAATCCAGGAGGGTCAGAGTGTTCTTTTTGCATTGGCTGTTTCTTAAGTAACTTTGATTCAAAATAGTTAATATGCCAAAGTGGCATATTTGGAGGATATACTCTGTTCTCTTTCAATATGAAGAGTATCCAGGCCTCTGGGCCTGTGTATGCAGAGCCTTGGAAGTGTCAGTGTGCATGGCTTACTCAAGATCTACAAATAATTCTCTGTGGCTAAGTCATAGGCACGAGGGCTGGACACTTAGGCAAACATTTTACATAGGACATTAGTCTTCAACCTACCCTTGATCTTGTACTTTCAACTGATGCTAATTCCTTGGAACTTGGTTTTACTACCTGAAACCCGTGGGCTAACAAGTCAAGTATTTTCTTAAATGAACATTGGTATTCAATAGAAGTTGTATATGGCTAATCTGTTAACATGCAGACATGGGTGGTGTTAGTCAAGAGAGGAACTTGGGTGGAAATACAGAAGTGGAATTCTACCAGATACAGAGATGAATAGATGCAGAAGTACCTGGTGCCCTCAAATTCTGTCTTCTAGACCTTTGCTTACTCGGTTCCTTCTGTAATTGTGAAAACTCTAATTCCTACAGTAAATCCCTTATTCCCATAACACTTACAGTGACTCTGTTTCCCCAACTAAAGCTGACTGACACTCCTAGGCTCATCCATTACCTCTCCCCGAGTGAAATTTTCATAGTGAAAATAATTATGTTTTGACCCAGTTCTCCCTGTTAGTTTTTTATCCTCATCATTTCTCTTTCAAAACTCCCACTTTGCAAATTCAGAACTTGATGTCCCTGGGTCCTGCCCACCCCGGACATACTTGCCCACACCTGCTTTGGAGCGGGAGGCCTCTGCTCTGATCCACTCTAACACGGCAGGCTAGGGTTGGGTGGGAAGCAGATCTTGATTCAAATTCTTGATCTTCTTTCTAGGTGGGCCTTGGGCAAGTTATTAGGCAATTTTTTAGGCACAGCTTTCTCACTTGCAAAAGGAAGATGATAGTCACAGCTACCCTAAGGACCTGGTATGAGATGTAAGTACAAAGCTTTCCACAACTATGAACTTGCTTTTTCTTCTTTATTTAGCTGCCAGTCTTCCACTGCCCTCCATGGAGAAGAAAGATGTGGTCCTGATATTTCACTTCCTGTACCATCACAACTCCCAGTGGAAGAGGCCAGTGTGTGAATTATGGATTGAAGCCCTGAGATTGGGGTAGGAGCATCTTGGTTCAGGGGCAAGGGGACGCTCTTACTTTTGATGTGGGTGATTGTTCCTGTGAGTGATGATAGTGAAGCCACATTAAAAATAATTGCTGGCATTGATGTTAATTATGGATTTGAAGAATGGAGAAAATGAGAGAAATTTTAAAAATGGATTTGACTATTAAAACAATACTAATGATAGATGCTTTTATCCATGGCTTGTAATTTATGCCTAATAATTAGTATGACACAAAATGGCATTGATGCAAGTCATTAAATATATCTCATCACTAACTTGTTGTTTTTTTTCTTTTTCAATTGCAACAATAAGTTTCTCCAGGGACACTTAATCATTAAAATTTGTTGTTCAGGTAACATGTTTATCTGCCAGAAAACCAGAGCAATTAGAGGAAAATCAATTTCCACAAAGATAATGCTAATATGCAGTGAACCTTTTTTACATTTTTATTCCATTAAAATGTAGAGGGTCATTGGTTATTATTCTTATTTCATTCTTTTCTAACCAGAAACTAAGGCTCAGGGAATATAACTAAATACTTAAAGCCATAAAGATATACATTGGAGTCAAATAATGTTAATCTCCAAGCTTTTATTAGGACCTATGTGGCAAAGTGGATTTGATGACAGATGTTTAGTGACACACATACATGCCTTATTTATGCCAGGAAAATGTGAAGACAGGTGGGTTTGCATCAACCAGGATCTGCAGGTCTAGGCCTAAGTCTAGAAGACAGTGGTAGGCCATTTGAGCAGCTCATAGATGCTGGAACATGCTAAAGAGACCAAATAATTGTTTTAAAATTTTTGGAGCTTTTAGGAAGCCTACAGATTTTAAGGTGCACACAGACACAAATGCTAGAAAACAAAAATACCTGAACAAATCAGAACCCAGGGGTAAATGACCAGTCTCACCCTTACTCCAGGATCTATATTTCACAGACATTGCTCTGTTCCAGACAAACAGTAGTACCCCTGGTGATAGTGTGATTCCTCACCCAGGGGAATGTGTGGGTTCTTACACCTAATGGCCTTGGGAAGAGGTTGATACTATCAATCCAAATTCCTAAATAAGATTAATAAATACCCCATGTTATTCTGATCTGATGGTCCTGAAATTCTGCGGCAAGTTGTGCAGGAGAACGAAATTCAATTTGTTATGTTTGGAATAAAAAGAAAATGGGATAAAGAGCCTTTCACAATGTTTTGACATCTTGAGAAAAGTGAATTGCATGATCTTCAAGGGTGTTGAGTTACCCGTTTACTTCATGGCTTGGCAGTTACTTCATGCTCCTAAACACAATGTATCAATCATCCACTGAATAATGTACCAATTAATTTATGGACCTGAAGATTAAATTGTAATCTGCTAATGCTGCATTAACATGTTTATGATTTTCATTATTACATGGACCAATTTTGAGTTTTATCAACCTCAGAGGTTGAAATTAAAACGGAAATAACAACATTTGCTTTTATGTTCTCTTTACCAGGCAACTAATTAGTTTCCTCCGGGTAATGATAATTAACACAATTCCTCTGGTGTTCCTGATCAGTGCACAGCTGGCACTTGGATAATCACCAAAACTTGGTTTTATGTGGTGACATTAAACCCATGTTTAACTGGGGAAGTGAATTAACTGTAGATTGTTGCTTGAGTTATTAATTCTAAATTATGCCTCAATGAACATCTCAAATTGAGACCAACAGTTATAGTAATAAATTGTTGTCAGAGATAGTTATCATGAGAGTCTACTCCTGAGTGTTGATTTTGTCTGCTTCAGAATATCTCATCCACTTGTACTTCTAGGCATCCTTCTTTTAGTTAAACAGGAATTTATTGGCTACTCACTCCCATTCCCTGGGCTTTCCTGGAGGGTAGGTTTGGACAGAGCTGGCTTGAGGATGTTACAGACTAAAAGGGTCCATTTGCCTGTGGGCATGAAAGTCCAATAAGACACTAACAGGAGCTTGTAGTAAAGAAAATAAGGATTTATTTTTAGGAAGTGGCCCACACTGGGACTCAAAGACCTGGCTCCCGATGGCTTCCAGGGAATGGGCTATATAGGGGAAAAATCATTAATCATGGTTGACTAAGGGAGTTAGGGTCATGGTCAGGGTCGTGGTCTCTCCTGTTTGGTTGGTGCTAGGGTAGGGGGTCATTGGTCAGAGCATCTGGTCCTGATGTCAGCCATGGTGTCACTTGGTCTGGGTTCACCTCTTTTCAGGGCCTGGAGCTGAAACACAACTGAGGCCTACATGTTATCTCTAGTTTGACTGAAATTCTTTCTCTGGGGTCAGCAGACCTGAGGCTTTGTTCCTAAGAGTATTTGATGCTGATCAGAGCCTCATTGTCCTGAGGGCTTAATGATTATGGAAGGGAGTGGACAGACATAAAGGAGAAAGAAGAAAGGGTCATGTTAAAGAAATGGAGTTTCTTTGAGGTTCCAAGGACCTGTGGAATGTATATGGCTGCGGGGGATCCAGGGCTACGCAGGGCAGCCCTGAGTGGAATGCAGGGGCACCTCTCTGTTTGTACTGCTGTAAAGACTGTTATCCTCTCATACCTTGCACGGCAGTCCCCTTAGGGACAGGACTACCCATCAGTTACTTTCATTGCCAAGTTGTGCACAGTGCTTGTAATCTAACCTATGCTGATCAGTGTTTGCTGGATGAATGAAGGGTGGTGGAAAGGAAGGATGGCATGTTTGGTCCTGGCTAGGAAAGGAGACTTGATACTGCTTGATCAATGACTGGTGATTATGTCTCAACAATCATGTAGAAGAGACCATGTTTGTACTAATATCGCCTTAAGAACAGCAGGAAGTGTCATTTCTTAAGTTTCCATATGGCAAATTTCAAAATATACTAGTACTTTATGCTGATGAGGGTATGTAAAAGACATACTTATGCAACCCTTTAGGAAACAAATTAAGCAACATCTATCGAGAAATTGGATGTTTGTTTTCTTTTTTTTAAATAAGTAATTTAAAAATATATTTTAAAGAATTTATTGGGATTATGTTTGTTTTCTTTAATCTGGCAAAATTCAGCACCTGGAAATCAATTTTGATGAAATAATTTAAAATAGAGAAATTACTCTCTACACACCAATATGCTCATCTCAGATTTGTTTGAAATTATTGAACAATAGAAACAACCTAAGTTTCCAATAACATGGGGATGGTTAGTGAAATGTATGATAGTCACTAATTAGAGCATTATTTGCTGATACAAAATGTTCATCAAGATTTTATAGTGAGATAAAAATTTTTATATTAAGGTATAAAATTTATACATTATTATCACAACTAAAATATACCACATGTAGAAAAAGCCTGCAAGGCAATATTATGAAATCTAGAATAGAAGAAGATGGGAAGAAAATGCACCAAAATATTAACATTAGTTCTAATTTTGTTTCTTTTTATTTCCCAGTTTTTAGCAGACCACTCAAATTATGCCTCCTCTACTCCTTTGTGTTGAGAATACCTGACCCTGCCCTTTTTCCTATCCTGTCCTTGTCCTTTCCACATTCCACTGCCCATAACAGTTTGAATCATGATGGGCACCTCATTCAGGTTGAACAAATTGGATTCTCTCTCCTGGGAATTTAGAATTGGGAATTCAGAAAAAGCAAGTCTGTTTGTATGCATGCCTTGGATTGAGGGACAGAAAATTGTGGACTGGAGGTTCAGGCATCTTTCCTCACTTGCACAAAGAAAGTACATTTGCATACAAATAAGAAGAAAGCAGATACACAAAGAAATAAAAAGACTAGAAATCATGGGACCCAGAGAAAAACTGGTTTCTGATGACTTTCTTGTTTCTGGTTTTAGGCCTGATGAGGCCTGGCTTCGTGCCAGGAGATATTATTTTGTCCTTATAACATATTAATTTTTCTCAAGATCAAGTATAAGTAAATAATATACCTCTACTTTTGGATATTTAAAAAATATCCAGTGTGGTGTTCCAGTTCCTTGCCCAGCAAGTGTAGCTCAGTGGTTGAGCTTTGACCCATGAACCAGGAGATCAGGATTTGATTCCCATCCAGGGCACATGCCCTGGTTGTGGATTCATCCCCGATAGCGGGTGTGCAGGAGGCAGCTGATCAGTGATTCTCTCTCATCGTTGATATTTCTGTTTCTCTCCCTCTCTCTTCCTCTCTCTGAAATCAATAAAACAGATATAAAAAATATCCAAAATGAGCAAGCATTACTCCTAACCTATCATTATAGTAAACATAATAATTGATGTATTTTTTAGAAATAGTAGATATTTTATCAAAAGTTCTTGTTGATACACTGTAATAAGTAAGAAGCATGGGTCTTTCATGGCTGTCCTATATAATGAAAGCCTAATATGTTAAGTGTCTAGTTGTCTGGTCGGCCATTCAACCAATCAAAGCATAATATGCTAATGATATGCTAAGGTTGCTCAACTGCTCGCTATGACATGCACTGACCACCAGGGGGAAGACAGTTTACTGGTCGACCAGTCACTATGACGTGCACTAACCACTGGGGGGCAGATGCTCTGTTCAGTAGGTTAGCTTACTGTTGGGGTCTGGCTGATCAGGACTGAGCGAGACAGGCCGGACATGCCCTGGAGCCCTCCTGCAGTCCCTCCCCAGCTGGCCAATCTCCCACATCCCTCCCTGTCCCCAATTGTGTAACAGTGGGGTCCCACAGCCTGGTTTGCGCCCTCTCACAATCCGGGCTGAGAGATCCCCTCTTCCCCCAAGTGCATGAATTTCATACACCAGGCCTCTAGAATTATAATATTTCTTCTGGTCCTGTTTTTCTGATTTTTGGGAAGTTTGATAGTTTTATTTGCCTGTAACACACAGTTGTTTGTTATTTTTAGCAAATTTAATATGACCAGTTTCAATAAAAAAATGATAAAGGAGAGACTCATCTGTTAAGGCAGGTCACACCTGCCAATTCTCTTCCCCTCTGCCATTGTCTGACCTCTGTTCCTGACTTTTGGCCATACTAGACAAAAATTATGTTTGCCACCACCCAACCACTAGAACCAATCATGGATAAAAGATTACTAGCAGAAGACATTGTTCATAATGTACTTATCAATAAAAATACAGGTTATAATTCTAATTACACTAAAAACTATAAACATCTGAATAAAACCTGGAAAGAAATATACCTTAATATTAACTGTGCTATATTTGCATTGTGATTTTACAGAGAATTTAAATTTCTCTTTCTGTGCTCTATTTTCCAAATTTTCTACAGTGTATATAAGTTTAGCTGGTAATAGAATAAAAAACAAGTTAAATTTTTAATGAAATAGTCATTACTTTAGTCACCAAGAGAATCTTTTCAGACTTCTCTCCTGATTTTATCAGGTGCCAGGGTTTACAAAGGGAAGGAGAAAGGAAGGAAGAATAAATAGAGCTTAGGCTCCCTTGGATGCTCTACTTTTGGGGTTCAGGCCCTCTGGCTGCTTTCCGGGGTAGCATGCATCAGGAAGAAGCGGACTGGGATTTGTTTCCAGTCTGGAGACTCCAAGGATTTCAGCAGGCAGTGGCTAAGAGCTCTGGCTTAGGAGTAAATATCAGTGTTTGACCACAGCCCTGCTCTTTGCTACCTGTGGGGACTTGGAAAGTTGCTTAACCTCTGTAAGTCTCAGCTTCCTCATCTGTAAATTATGTGGTTCCCTCATGGAGTAGTTGAGGGCATAAAATGAGATGGTGTTGTATCAATCACTTAGTAGAACCACTGGCTTGCAGTAAGTGGTCGTGATGTTATTATTATTACTGTAGGTGACAGACAACGCCTCCATATGCACTTCATCAAGCCTCCAGGTCTACCTGCCATTTCTCAAGTGCACAGTCCATATTCTGGTCTCCATTATGTGAGTTTGGCACTGACATATCATTTCCCCATACATTTCTTTAGATTCTAAAAGGAGCTGCACCAGTGCTTCTCAAGCTTGAATGCCCATAGGTGTCACCCGTGGGTCTTGTTAGAATACAGATTCTGACTCTATAGATCTGGGGTGGCATCCAAATGACTATACCATTTTACTTGTTTGTTTATTTCATCAGTTTTATTGAGAAATAATTGACAGACATCACTCTATAATAGTGGTTCTCAATCTTCTGGCCCTTTAAATACAGTTCCTCATGTTGTGACCCAACCATAAAATTATTTTCGTTGCTACTTCATAACTGTAATGTTGCTACTGTTATGAATCGTCATGTAAATATCTGATATGCAGGATGGTCTTAGGCGACCCCTGTGAAAGGGTCGTTCGACCGCCAAAGGGATCGCGACCCACAGGTTGAGAACCGATGCTCTATAAGTTGAAGGCATACAGCATGATGGTTCAGTTTACATATCTTATGAACAAGATTTTGAATTTTTCACATGTTCCCACATGAGGTCAGTGTACTGCCCAAAGGCCGCTTTAGTGGTAGGAGTCAGTTAGGATGGCTGAGCACAAGTCCAACATCTGTGTGAAATCACCTCTAATGTCCCCAGTCAGAATGGTCCTCTCCTTTTATGGCTTTCAAAGCCCATCATCTAGACTCCTAATTTAGCACTTACTGCATCCGGCCTGCTTTGGTGCATTGCTGTGCGTGATTCTGTTCACTTGTAACTAAGCTCCTGACAGCAGCCTGTGTGCTGTTTAACCCCTGGCAGCGATCAGCAGCAGCAGTGATGTGGATGCCGTGCGCAACCCAGCGACTGTCAAATTATTGAGCTGAATGAAAGAATGAAACGATATCTTAAAAAGAAGTGTTTTCTTACATGAGTATTCTCTCAGAAATTGTCAACATAAATCAATACAATTGGTAGAAATAGTGAGAAATGTATCTGTGTGAATGAATCCCAAATGGGAAATATAAAATAGTGCTATTTTCCTTTCTTTTTAAAAATACATCATAGAACACAGTGGGATGATGCAAAGTCAATCTGGGATGATATATTTTCCACAGATAACCCAATAAATGGGTAATTATGTTGGTTTTCAAACTCCGAGTCTCTTGCCATAGTTTAATGTGGAGAGCGGCTACAGTGTTTGGACAGGTTCAAGCCTCGGACTGATGAGAGGGCACAGTCCTCTCATGGCCACGTGCAAGTACCAGCTTGGAGGGCAGAGCCCTCCCAGCACAATTATAGCCAACAGCTGTAGTTGTAAGCTTGAACCTATGCCATAGGTCCTATGGTCTGAACACATGACCCCATGTGCCTGAGTGATGTGGGCTTGATAGAGTTCAGGTGCATGTAGTTGAGCAGGATCGAAACCCAGGAGAATGTTGTCAACATCTTGACCATGCCCTTACTTTGCCTCGTGGAATCTGGCTATAAAATAAAGACACGGCTTGTAGTCTGTGGCACTGTTGCTAGCTCTCCATCAGAGATGCTCTCCATCAGAGAGGACAGCATCCCATCCAGACCCAGCTTTCTTTTCTTGTCTGTCTTTTCTCATTCCTTTATCGCCCCCTCTCAGGCTCACCGAACCTGGCTGAGTGGGTGCAGCACATAAGTCGCCCTGGGGCTGAGTATGCCATGGCCGTGCCAGCCCACCACAGTTTAAAAGTAGCATCTTGGCCCTGGCCAGGTAGCTCAGTTGGTTAGAACTTTGTCCCCAAGGTCATGGGTTTGATCCCTGGTCAGGGCACATACAAGAATCAAGCAATGGATGCATAAGTAACTGGAACAACAAGTCAATATTTCTCTCTCTCTCTGTCTGTCTTTCTCAAATAAATAAATAATGAATAAATAAATAAATAAATAAATAAATAAATAAATAAATAAAGGTGGCATCTTAATGTGTCGGAGGCCAAAGTTAGATTTTGTAATTAGTGGTCTTTGGGGTAACATGGACTCGCTATTGCTGAGAGTAATTAGGGAAGGAAATGTGTGGGACCTGACGAAGGTACAGTGTAGTTCTGCTCCCTCTGGATATTTCCTGGTGGCCAAATAGCCAGGAAGTTGCTCTGTATGTCCATGGAGTTCGTTCAGCCTTGCCTCGGCCACTTATTGCATAATTCTCACTTTCCTTCTCTGGAGCAATTGACACTTAATTTCAGGAGGGCTTTCAATTTTATTTTAAAAATCCAATTAATATGAATAGAAGAGAAACTGCATTTTCAGTAACCTTTTATGCTCCTACCACTTAAGTCCTCGGGGAAGCTTAAAGAATTTTCATCCGTACACTAAAAATAAATTGTTGGAAATATTGCAAAACTTTTTTCAACACTGGCTTCCAAGTCCCCATTACTACTAAGACATTCTTTAAAGAAACCATTTGGGGGAACTTAGCAACTACTGTTTTCATGAAGTGGTCCCAGTGGGGATGTGGTTTATGCCTCGCTCTTTTTAAATTTAGTTTCTGTATCTTGTGCCTGGTATCCAGCATTACTTACAGAGTAAACAGTATTTTGCAAAGACTGACAGGGTCAGCTGCTCTGGGAATGTGGCCGGTGACCTCCCTGATGGATTACTGTCCTGCAGGCTGCTTCCAAGTCAGTGGAAAGGTAAGCATTTTTTTTTCTGTAAGAGTGCAGACTGCTTTGGAACATGTTTCAGTTCCAACTGATCAAACTGAAAGTATACCCTGGGCGCACTGGCTCAGAGGGCGCGGGGCTGTGACTTTGGGGGCAAAGTGATATGTCATGTCAACACAACCGCAACTGCTAAGCTGCTGGGCTTAGGGGATAGTGAGCTGTAGTGCTGAACCTGCTCGCTTTGATTAGTCATAAAGACACAGGAAAACTCAACCCAAATTCCTTTCTCAAGTTAGAAATACACATTGTCATTCTAATATCCAACAAGTAACACTTTCCATTTTCATAGTCCTTTTCCCTGAAGTCTTGTCAGTTTAACTTGGCTTGTTGTCTTCACTTCTAAAACAGCAATGTTGTGAGTGTGAGTGTGTGTGTGTGTGTGCGTGTGTGTGTGTGTGTGTGTGTGTGTGAGAGAGAGAGAGAGAGAGAGAGAGAGAGAGAGAGAGAGAGAGAGAGAGAAAGAAAGAGAGAGAGAGAAAGAGAGAGAGAGAGAGAGAGAGAGAGAGAGAGAGAGAGAGAGAGAGAGAGAGATTGAGATTGAATTCACAGGAGAGAGACTATTATGGAAATATATTGTTAACCAAATGCAAGAGCAAAAACCTATTTCACCCGCCACCTCTGTAGATGTCACCATGAGCAAGAGAAAACATGTCAAAAGTCTCTTGGAAACTGTGGACACTGAGTGTAGAAAAGTTGAGAAAATGGAACACAGCAGCCTTGGATCCCCAACTGTTTTTAATCAGCTTATATGTTATAAACTCTGGAGGGATGGGTTTTGTTTCATATTAGAATCATTGTTATT
The DNA here is from genome assembly GCF_963259705.1 of Myotis daubentonii. Lineage (NCBI taxonomy): Eukaryota > Metazoa > Chordata > Mammalia > Chiroptera > Vespertilionidae > Myotis > Myotis daubentonii. Next base: position 76,773,053 of record NC_081845.1, on the reverse strand, counting down.
TACAAGTTATCATCCATCAATGTTCTTTTTAAAAACCTTGCATTTTATTTTTCAATGTTTTTTGTTGTAGTTAAAAGAACTGCATTTTTTAGACGCACACATTAAAAAAGCACTTTTCCAAGATCTCCCAGTTCTCACTAGATGGGAGTATTTTCTAACGCTCCAAACAAATGCTCTGCTATGAAGAATTGATTTTAAAAAGAAAATGTTCCTGCCCTTACATTGACTACACTGTCTTTTCTATAGCCATTTAAAAAATAAAGCCCAGAACCCAAATAAGGGGACAGATAGTATCAGAAGAATTAAAAATAAAAATCATATTCCAGTAGAAAAGGCTTATGTTTCACTGAAAAGTGGTAATTACAAAGGTACCAATTTGTTCAGCTGTTATTTGTCATGATCATAAACTGATATTCTGGGGTTTGCTTTTGTGTCCACTTGGCAGATTCAACTTACAAAAAATGTTTAATCTGTAGCGACAAATTCACCTTTAAGAAATTCCTCTGTAGACATTATCTTTCCACAAGCAGTGGGCATATATATATATACCACACTTCTTAGTATCTATATCTCTGACCTGCAGATGCCACAAGGGCTGCTTAAAAGTGGTGATGGTGGTGGTGGGGGAGGTGAAAAGTCTCCCTGTATTTGCCTACATGCCATGTGCACACACAGACAAGAAGGTAAGAGCCAGAGGATTTTCCAGAAGAGTCCACAGCTGCTGGTTGAGGCTTCACAGTTGCCAAAGCTGATAGATAGACTCAGGTAGGGATGCTGGGAAAACCAGAACATTCTGGGAATTCTTGTCTGCCTTTTGTTCTTCACTGCTGCCTCCCACCTCACCCCAACTGGACTACAGATAGATCCTTTAAGTGTTAAATTTTGAACCAAGAGCAATAACAAGAGGTCAAAAGTTAGAGCATTTCTCAATGCTAGGTCTGAGCTAGATTTGCATTTGACTCTTGGATACCACAGGAAATACATTCCTGATGTGGCTCTTGGGACGGGCTATGACTCCTGGAGGCTGCACTGAGTGGAGTATCCTTGTCCACTCCTGAATGGGTATGGTGGTTACATGGACTTCTAACTTGATCATGGAGAGCTTACAGGACCCTTGAAGAGCTATGTGGAATGAGAAGAGACCTACATGAAAGGCATTCATTGTCTCAGAAGAGGACCCATGTCTAATAAAAATATATTTATCCTTGAAACATAAAACATGGAATACCCTCAGGGTCTACACCATGCTTTGCAAACTCATCTATTTTTTTTTTTTTTTTTGCAAAATAAAACAGAATGTTTTACGTCTCGTGGGTATCTACTTTGTACAGTTTCAGAAATAGAGCATTTACCTGTGCTTTTGTTTTGGAAGTAAAAGTTCTTTAAATAAATGGCAGGTATAGGGAAATTGCCACCATTGACAAAAATATAAACAAAACTGCATCTAGCCCTCTGAGCCACTAGATGAACAAGCCAATTTAGTAGCTGCAAACCAGACTTGCCTCCAGGGTTTGAATATAGAGACAAAATCTGAGCAGCTGAGATTTCAAAAGTCACATATTACTCACAAGCCACATGGTGATGATACAAAGGACACATGCAAGGATTGTCTTGAAGCAAATATCACTTGCTGAGGGTCACTTGTTTGAATTTTGAATGGGTTATTGCTTGCCTACTGTAGATTTTAATTTCCTGTTTGGAGTGACCCATTGTGCATATTATATTCCTGGAAAAAAATAATACATTTCTAGTTTAGAAAGGAATTATAGATCTTCCTCTGATATTAAAGAAATAATAGATTTATTCAGGTACGCTCATAACATTTATTCTTTTAAAACATACATACAATTCAGTGATTTTTAATATACTCAGAATTATGAAGTCATCATCACTATTTAATTTCAGAATATTTTCATCACCCCAAAAAGAAACCCTATACTCATTAGCAATCACTCCCTATTTTGCCCTTTTGCTAACACCTGGCAACCGCAAATTATCTCTTTTTCCGGATTTGCCTACTCTGGACATTTCCTATAAATGAATCTTATACTATGTGGCTTTTTGTGACCAGCTTCTTTCACTTATATTATCAAGGATCATCCATTTTTTGTATGTATCAATACTTCATTCTTTTTATTGCTGAATAATGTGCCACACTATATAGATATATCATGTTTCACCATTCATATATTGGTAGACATTTGTGTTGTTTTTAGTTTTTGACTGTTATTACTAATGCTATCATGACTGTTTGTGTACAAGTTTTTGTGTGGAGATATGTTCTCACTTCTCATGTGGAATTACTGGATCATGTTCAATACCCTCCTAAGAATCTTTCTTGTTTTTTGGGGAGTCTTTGGTAATTGTTTGGAGATTGTCTGTTCTGTCAGTGAAGATACTCAATCTTTCTTCACTTTCCAATATTTTATCAATACTTTTTTGTATCAGACTAGAGGCCTGGTACACAGGATTCACGCACTGGTGGGGGGCTGGCCTGCGGGGATCGGTCCTCTGTGGGAGCTCTACTCATCCCGGTCAGCCAAATGGCCGTGGGCCCGCCCTCTGAGTGGCTGCTCACTGGCCTGGCATCTTTCGTGGAGCCAGAACATTCGCCTTTCCAGGGGACCCGGTCGGGACTGGGCCCAAGGACAGTAGCACTGAGAGGTGGCAGAGTAGGCGTCAGCCCTGCGGTGGCCATGAACCCACCTGCCAGCCTCCGGGGTCAGCTCTGTGAACCTGGTGGTGGTGCTGCATGTCCTGCGGGCATCCAGAGGAGGCGGCAGGGAGAGAGGAGGAGGAGCGTGGGGCGAGGAGATGACCAATCGATCACAGCCCCGGTTCCTGCCCATCGGCCTGGGGTTCTCAGCAGGAGCAACTGCTCATCCTAGTCAGCTGAGCAGCGCTCCCACTGTGGTAGCACTGACCACCAGGGGGCAGCTTGTGCATTGAGCATCTGCCCCTTGGTGGTCAGTGTGCTTCATAGCAACTGGTCAACCGGTCGTTCTGCCGTTCAGTCGCTGGGCTTTTATTATATAGGATATTTAACTCTACAGTATGGATATTGAGGTGTCATTTTGATTTTTGTTGTTGTATTTCATTAGTTTCGATGTGGCTTCCTTTTTATATCCTTAGTTATAGGACTTCTGTTCAGCTAGATTCCAGGCAGTTCTGAATGATGCTTGTTATGTCCTTCAGTTGTAATTTTGATGTAGTTTTGGGAGGTTCTGAGAACTGCATTTACCTACACTGCCATCTTTTTTTAAAATATAGTTTATTGATTTTTTACAGAGAGGAAGGGAGAGGGATAGAGAGTTAGAAACATCAATGAGAGAGAAACATCACTCAGCTGCCTCCTGCACACTCCCTACTGGGGATGTGCCCGCAACCAAGGTACACGCCCTTGACTAGAATCAAACCTGGGACCCTTCAGTCTGCAGGCCGACGCTCTATCCACTGAGCCAAACAGGTTAGGGCTACACTGCCATCTTGACTGAAACCTCTGCATGGCATACTTTTACTCAAGGAAACTCTTGTTCTTAAAACATACCTAACATATATTTAAACATATCTCTAAATGAATGGAGTAGATAGCATTCACCATGCATGCTGGTGCTATTTCCCCACCCTCTCTCTTATGCCTGGGAGGAAAATTATTTGATCAGAGGCTCCAACGTGCACAGTGGTTAGGAGCTTGGGGTGAGGGCTTGACTGCCACCTATTAGTTGTGTAACTGTGTCTAATATTTTTAACTCCAAAATGGGCATATTAGTTTGCTAGGGCCATGATAACCCATACCACAGACTTAAACAACAGAAATGCATTTCCTCACAGTTCTGGAGGCTAGAAGTCTAAGATCAAGGTGTTGTCCGTGTTGTCTTTTGTGAAGGCCTCTCTCCTTGGCTTGTAGGTGACAATCCTCTTCCCATGTCTTCCCTCTATGTGTATCTTTGTTCTAATCTCTTATAGGACACCAGTCATACTGGATCAAGGCCCACCTTAATAACCTCATTTTATCTTAATTACCTCTTTAAAGACCCTATCTTCAACTATAGTCTTATTCTGAGTATTGGGGATTAGGAATTCAGCACAATTTTTTTTTTGGTGCGAGACACAATTTGGCTTTTAACAATGAAGAAAATAATAGTATCTACTGTCTAGAGTGGTTCTGAGAATTAATTGAAATAATATATGGAAAGGCTTGAAGGAGTTTCTGGCGCATGGTGAGTGCTATGCAAAGGTGCTGCGTACGAGTGCTACTACCCTGCTTATATCTAGTCACGCCTGCATTGTTTAAGGAAAGAAATGTGGACACTGTATCTTTTTTATTTTTATTTATTACTTTTAAAAAAATCTTCCTGCAACTAGGATAATCTTCACCAGCTATAGGTACTCTGTGCATGTTTGTTGAATCACAACTTTAAACCCTCCCACTGCCCCTGGCACAGGCCTTCCATTATCACTATTCTCTTCGTCTCCAACCAGCTCTGTGTCCCACCATCCCTCTACTACTAACTGGATCCTGAATTCAGAGGTTCCATTCACATATAATTTCAATGATTGCCTTGCTTTTAACACAGGCCAGGCTTGCATTCTGATAAACCTAGAAGACTTCAATTTTCAAACTGTTAGGGCAGCAGCTAACATGTATGAGCCCCTTTCTGGAATTCAGAGTTGAGTCAAAGAGGGAAGTTCCTTTTGCCCATGAATGTCATAGAGCGTTTTTGAATTATGCTAAAGCAGGAATGGTTAGGCCTATTATATGTCCACTTCTGAAATCCTCAGCTCTTCCATCATGGTGCAGAGTAGGCTTTAGCAACCCTGCCTGGCCACAGAGGTCCAGCTACAATCGCGCTAAAAGACAGAGCTTCACAGCACATTACCAAAGTGTTTTCTTAAGAAGTAAAGAAAACACTGCTAGGACATTTGAGTTAAGGTCAGAAACAGATGTTAATAGGACATTTTAAGCAGGTTGAGGGATTAAGCCAACATAGAGATCAGTCATAGCTGACTCTGAAAGCCTTTTTATTTATTTATTTTTTTAATTCAGTCGCCTTTTTATTTTATTTTTTTAATTAAATCTTTATTCTTCAGATTATTACAGTTGTTCCTCTGTTTTCCCCCAAAGCTCCCCTCCACCCGGTTCCCACCCCACCCTCCGCCCTCACTACCCCCCCGCCCCCACTGTCCTCATCCATAGGTGCACGATTTTTTTCTAGTCTCTTCCTGCATCCCCCACACTCCTTTCCCCCCCAAGAATAGTCAGTCCACTCCCTTTCTATGCCCCTGATTCTATTATAATCACCAGTTTATTCTGTTCATCAGATTATTTATTCACTTGAGTTTTAGATTCACTTGTTGATAGATGTGTATTTGTTGTTCATAATTTGTATTTTTACCTTTTTCTTCTTCTTCCTCTTCTTAAAGGATACCTTTCAGCATTTCATATAATACTGGTTTGGTGGTGATGAACTCCTGTAGCTTTTCCTTATCTGTGAAGCTCTTTATCTGACCTTCAATTCTGAATGATAGCTTTGCTGGGTAAAGTAAGCCTTTTTATTTTTTTTATTGCCCTCCACATATCTGGATTGCTGTAAAAACAACAGGGAGAGTTAATTACCAGCAAGCTACACAATTCATTTTCTTTAAGGCATGCAGCAATTTCTAAAGAATTCTGAAAACATTTGTTCCATTCAAGATGTAAATTTCATCTCTTAGCTCATAACTTTGTTTCCAGGAGAAAAGCCAGAACAAAATCAGTTTTTGTGAAAGGAAACACGACTGTTATTTCATGGTGTTTCTCAACGTCATTTGCCAAATTTTTATGGAACAGAATTGGCAACACCCTTTGAATATGGGTGTTGTGGGTCTTAATACTTATAATTAGTTAACCTTTGCTCTTTCCCTTTAATTGACTTTTAAAAGTTTTGAGCTCCCAAATAATGCATAAATGCCTGGACTATCAGGACAGAAATTGGAATCTGAGCGATTAAGACTGGCTGGTTCATATTTGCTCTATGACTATCACATTAGTCCTTTACAATTGATTTATTAGGCCTGCATTCTGAAGTGTATTTTATTCTGCTCCAAAGGCTGTTAATGAATTCTTTGACAGTGGCTGTTTGTCACACACATCTTCCTTCATTCAGAGAACCTACCCTGTTGGAATATTCCCCTGTTGAAGAGTTCGCTTTTCTATCGAGTGACATTTATCTTTATCTAAGGCCAGCTGCCTGACTCCTCTTCAGTGCTCTGTTTATGGGGCTTGGACATCTATAAATGGAAACACTAGCTAACCCGAAATTATCGCCAGGGCTTCCTGATAGAGTCCTGGGCTTTCACAACTTGGAGTGTCCTGCAATATCTAACATGTAAGCACGCCACATCATTTTCTAGACAGAATCCGAATCTCTCTTTTTCTGTTTCTCTCTCTCTCTTTATCATCATGGAATTTGAAAAGCATGAAAAAGGAAGCGTATTAAATGAGAATTTAGAGGAGAAGTTGACGGTAAGATCTGAGAGATTTAGCCTATACAGATTTATCACGTAATTGTCAGAGTGAAGAAATAGCTGCCACAGATTGGGAAAGTTGTGTTAGCCAGTCTGTTTTTTCATGTTTTTATGGTCAACAACCTTGAAGTGGAGAACTCCATGGGCTTTAGGAAAAAAAATGTATTAAAGTTATTAAAAACTTTTCATTAGTAGAATGTGGGCTAAGTTGATTTAGTCAAACGATGTGCTTTACCTTCATTTTAAAAACCAGAATCAATTTATTTTGAGCCCTTATTATGATTGCCTCAATACTAGAAAATTATTTTATTTATTGATATAAAGCTTAGCAAATATTCATAGTCTAATTTCTCCTGGAGATACTAGGAATGTATATCAAAGAAAACATGTCAGTATTATAATGATTTTAATGTTTTATGGAATAAGTTAATGAACTTCTAATGTAAGGATAAAGTTTACAGAAAGTTGTTATTTATTTGCCATAAAAGTTATAAAAGTAACTTTACCTTGATGCCAAAAAATTAAATGTCAATGAACTATTGTGGTCAACTATATTTGCTCAGACAAATATGCTATAACCTTGAGCAGAATCATGGTTCACCTGATGGCCATCAGAGGCTAATTATGTTTGTAAATTTACTGTTAATGGTAGAACAGAACATGGCTAATATTAATAGTCATGCAAGTAGCAAAAAGTAAAACCATATCGATTATAAAACCGTGGTTTTTTAAACTGAAGAGAATGCATTGTTCTGGATGCCTGAGGTTGAGATTTATGCACTATTAACGATAACAAAACTTGAATTATGAATAGAAGGACCATATTGGGTTGAAACTCTTGAGGTATATTAGAAGTGTAAGGTCTTGCAGAAATATATTGGATTAAAATATAACCTTCACTTAAAGGATTTAGGTCATAATTTCGAATGTCAATTGTGGACCTCTCTGCACATGGTTGTCTAAACATGTAAAGGCCACAGACTATTTTGCTTTTTGACTGTTTGTAACAGCCATATATTATTGTAGAACTAACCATGGGTTTTAAGTCAGAAATGTGTGGGCGAGAATTCTTACATCACAACTTCTAAGTGTAGGACTGCGGGGTTTCCTTTAAGCTTTCTGAGTCTACGTTAATGTACTTGGAGTCAGGGAACAGTAATACCTAATTTGAAGGCTGTTTGAGGATTAAAAACTATGATGTATACGAAATCCCTAGACTGAGCCTATCGTTTGCAAATGACTTTCTTTGAAATAACATACCCAAAGTTTACTAATAAAGAAAGAGAAAGCTAAATGCATTTCAAAGTAAGAGAAAATTTCAGATATGCGAACTATAAAGACTTGCTTAATAATAATAAGACCTCTATGGAACCAGATAGACAGTAAGTAAGTGCATGAATAAAGAGTTGCTGTATGTTAGTGTGAAATTTGACCTTGATCTTCCTAGCAATGTTTTACAAGACGTTTTGCAAGTAAACATAGTGGACTTGGGACAAGAGAACAAAAGTGAAAATGATCTCTTATTATTTGAAGTGATTTGATGTATAAACATTTCACTTTCTGGAAGGTCAGACTTTCTGCATGCCTGACTCTACCTTAAACACAGCTATCAATCTAGAATTGAGAACCTACGTTGGAGAAAGTAGCACAAAATTTATGAACATTCTCTGGAGGAGAGGCCTAGGGCTAGCCTCTGATTAACTTCCAGAAGGTTGAAGAAAATGTGGGACAGATCAGAAGGCATGAGGACATCTCATCTGCACTGAGAAGGGATGGTTCTCAGCAGGGAGGGAACGCATTGCAGTTCAGTATTTGGGGCAACTGCCTGTACAAAGAAAACTAGATCCATAATTCAAACACCTTTCAGATATAGAAATTCTGATAACACTGTTAACTTATGTTCAGTATCTCAATGTAAGAGAAGAAAAATAGATATCTTTGAAAGATTTTAATAGACATTATTTTAGTTAAACACTTTGTCTGTTTTTGTGAATAAATATTCCAGAACTTCAACTCGTGGAGCAGTGTATTCCTTGGTAAAACCAACGTAATATAGTATGATTTGCTAGATTGCTGAATATGGTTTAAAATGTAGTTTTGTGGCGTTTAGTAAGTTCTGAAAGTTATTAAATTTATTTTAAATAGTTTATGAAGATGTGGTTTTTAAAAGGACAGAGTATTTTGCCATTAAAATATTTACATATGCTTATAATACTGTTGAGTTATAATATGCATCTTGTTTAAATTTAAAGGTATATTTATAAAGATCATTATCATGAACAATGTTCTAGTATATAACAATTAAATAATATGCATAGTTAGCTTTGTTTGAAAAAACTTTTAAATATAAGATTTGTAGCAAGTAAGAAAATCAGTGGTTAGTAGATTTAAAAAAATCATCAGTTCATTCTACCCAAAGATATAGACAAAAATAAATTAGGTTTCTTTAGTGCATATGCAGTGTGGATTGTACCTTGTGGATTGCTACCTTTAGCTATTGACTTTTTGCCCTTCATTTGTTGCTCTTTGGTGATTAAAAGTAGATTTCTGGCTGCTTGACAACTGAAGGTTCTACTTTTACATCCATTCATCAATTGATAATCAGAAAATAATATCATGATTTTCAAATCATTCAAAATGTCATACATTTACCAATGCCAATCTAAATTCCTCATACATCGGTAGAGATCACCCCGGTTTTTCAACCATGAAAAAGAAAAATCAATTAGCATAGATTTATACAGACATTTTCACCCCTTGAAAAATCAGCATATTAGGCTGTGTTGAATATTTTAGTCAAGTTTGATTCTGCAAAACCAGGTTATATGAAAAGTCATTTTTTTGGAGGGAGTGGAGGAAGGGAGGGGGCTATTTTGTAACAACACTATTCAGTTTTGTTGATTCCACAATGATTAGTGTTCATGCTGAATGGATCTTTTGTTTTTCCTGGTCAGGCTGGAATAAGCATTGTATCATGTGTCTCCCAAAATATGCTTCTTGGAACTCTGATTTTCCAGCTGCCTCACAAAGAGATGCTGTGGTCTATTCTCAGGAACGTTTATGAAACTCTGTGTAGGGAGTTCAGTAGGCAGTGTATTTCCCCATGGAGACTCATATTGTATTCTAACGTGCTGAAGGCAATGAGACCCTCTGGAGCTTAATCTAGTGTTTGTTAAACACCTTACCAATATAGTGTTTTATAATATGTATATGCAGTGACAGTGAATATTTTAAGTAGTGTTCCCTGGGACACACTTTAAAATGATGTGTCAACATATTAATTGTCTGATTTTATTTGTGAGTTGCAGTTTCAGAATAATGATACACAGGACAATAAATTCAAGCTGGGAGTCATTTATATCTATAACATGAAGTTATTTCTGGAATAATTTTTAAAAATAAGTACCTGTCTATTTAGTACGTTTTAATAAATGAGTAAAACTGAGTCAAGAAATTCTGACTACTCTCCAAACTCTTTTTCTTTTCTATTATTAAATGCATCAACAAAGAATTTCACTTACATTTATCTTCAGCTGAAATTTCTTAATGAAAAGGAACAATTCACATATTAATATAGTAGAAAGGATCATGTACCTCAGGGCATTCTGACATAATAATGGTTTCTCTAAGAGATAAGGCAAACAGATCTCATGCATAAATTTAATAATTTCTATCACATTTGTATAATATGTCTCAAGAGACAATCCCATCTTCCCAAGTAATAAATTTTTAATAAATATCACAAGAATAATGATAATAAGGGGATGTCATCCAGCTCCCTTTATATTGAGTTTTGGTAGACACATATCAAAACAGTAGACAATTTCTGAATATCATAAATATTACTTTATTAAGTAAAAGTAACTCTCTGAGTTTGAGAAATATGTAATCTGACAGTGCATCTCAAATTGGAAGCTGAAAACATTTTAAATAATAGAATTTTTACTTTTTACATTTAAAATGTTTTAATTTATTTTGACCTTGATGGTGAAAGACTTATTCAATGATATATAAATTTTCTTATGATATCACACAAAAAAATCTTCTTGAGATTATGCCACTTCATTTTTAATGGTACAATGAAAAAAAAAAGAAATTGAAGAAAATACTGTGGGTAAAGTGTAGAAACACAGAAAAAGGAAATTATGCATTTTAAAATTCTGTGATAATTCAGTGAAGCATAGCTCTTTAACTTAGGTTAAATTAGTTATTAATTCATAGCTTAATTAATACAAATGAAATTAGTTATTTACTAGAAGAGATCTGTTGCAAACAAAAAAACATGAAACTAGCACTTTGGTTACAATTCCCGATGTTATTATCTGCTGGCAAGTTAAAAATGTTAGGGAGCATCCTCAGAGATGCAGCCTAATGTCTATAAGAAATGTCCTAAAAAAAAACCCCAAAATGAGTCTTTCACATCAATACACTTTTCTGAATGTCTATTTTGAGCAAGACAGGGTACTAAGAGCTCCAATGGAAACACACATGATAAAGTCTTGGCCATCAAGGACACCATTATGTTTTTTTAAAAAATTATTTATTGTTAAAAGTATTATATATAGTATTACATATGTCTCATTTTCATCCCATTGACCTTTCCCTGGCCACCCCCACACTCCCAGCACATGCCCTCACCCGCCCTACTGTCTGTGTCCATGGATTATGCTTATACTAGTACGCATGCATACAAGTCCTTTGGTTGATCTCTTACCCCCCTCTCCCCAACAGCCCCCTCCTTCCCTCTGAAGTTTGATGGTCTGTTCGAGGTTTCTCTGTTTCTGGATATATTTTTGTTTATCAGTTTATGTTGTTCATTATATCCCAAAAATGAGTGAGATTATGTGATAGTTATTTTTCTCTGATTGGCTTATTCTGCTTAGCATAATGCTCTCCATGTCCATCCATGCTGTTGCGAATGGTAAGAGTTCTTTCTTTTTTACAGCAGCATAATATTCTACTGTGTAGATGTACCATAGTTTTCTAATCCACTCATCGGCGGATGGGCACATAGGCTGTTTCCAAATCTTAGCTATGGTGAATTGTGCTGCTATGAACATAAGGGTGCATATATCCTTTCTGATTGGTGTGTTTGATTTCTTGGGATATATTCCTAGAAGTGGGGTTACTGGGTCAAATGGGAATTCCATTTTAAATTTTTTTGAGGAAACTCCATACTGTTCTCCACAGTGGCTGCACCAGTTTGCATTCCCATCAGCAGTGCAAGAGGGTTCCTTTTTCTCCGCATCCTCGCCAGCACTTGTTGTTTCTTGATTTGTTGATGATAGCCATTCTGACAGGTGTGAGATGGTATCTCATTGTCATTTTGATTTGCATCTCTCAGATGATGTGACTTTGAACATGTTTTCTTATGTCTCTTGGACTTCTGTATGTCCACTTTCGAAAAGTGTCTATTTAAGTCGTTTTCCCATTTTTTGATTGGATTTTTTATCTTCCTTTTGCTAAGATGTATGAGTTCCCTATAAATTTTGGAAATTAGGCCCTTATCAGATGTAACATTGGCAAATATATTCTCCCATGCAGTGGGCTTTCTTGTTGTTTTGTTGATGGTTTCTTTTGAGACTATTATGTTCTGATTATGAAATAATAATGGTAAGTTTTAGTAGCTTGGGAATATTCTAAGTGGACCAAATAAAAACCTTCCAAATTTGTTTTTCCTCATGTAGATTTACAACACCAAGTCTATAATTATTCATCAGAATGTTTTAATAAAGGGAGCAATTTAAAGCATTTTATGTAGTAACATATTTTTTTTCATCATAATATTTTCAACTGGAGAAGGTCATCCAGCGGACGTGACCACTGGTTGACCCATGAGTTGGACCCTGGGCAATCAGAGGCTCCCCCCAACTCCTGTTCTTGGAATGTACATTATCCCCTGCACCATTCCTACAGTGGGAGCTGTTTTCAAAGACATGGTCATGAGAGTAAGGTATTGTTGAGAACATCTGGATGACTTAGAGGACTGAGCCCAGTTAAAACCTCTATATAAACTTTTAATATTCTGGTGGGCAGGCGCAGAAATCTAATTGTCTTGTGGCTGCCCAAGATAACCTTCACATGTAAGTTCCTTTGCTTATTAAACCTACCACCTACCAATCTGGAGTGGTCTGCTTTTCATGTCTCCTTGTTCTTCATGTAAGTGGGCCAGTTTCAAATTTCACCCAGGAAGCTCCCAATTTTTTGAACTGACATCTACATCTATATTTATTTTTCTAACTGTATCTCAACAGAATAATTGGTTATAGGTACTTAGCAAGCACTGACATACTTGAAGAAAAAAATTATACTGCTGTTGTTTCTGATGTGTCATTTAGAGATTATTTTCAGTAAGGGCATGAATGTTGTTTCTGATCTATACATAATTCCTGACAAGACAACATCATATAATAAAATAAGTGGTAAATTTAGGGTGAAAAATCTCTGGAGGTGAGGTACTAGATTTATGTATCTTTATATCACAATTGATTGCCCTGGATCCTTAATAAACTAATTTGGTAGATCAAAATGAAGGAAAGATGAAAACAAACCAACAATGACATTTCCTTTTCTTTGACATTTGATTATTTATTTTGGAAACCTCCTTCCATTTCTCTGCCACTTGTCAGAGTGGACCAATGACTCTTACTATGTTCTGGGTTTTACTGATAAAGTTGCATGGAATGCCCATTGTGTCTGCATGGCCATTCTGATGGTAGGGGATGTGAGTTCATTTGTCCCAAACTTTAGTCCCTTATGCTGCTGGCTCATGTTTGCTTTTATGGTTGACACTATCATGGAGAATGGTAGGCATTTGGGCATCTTTAAGAATGCTGCTGGTCTTTCTAACATGTTTGTGGTACTTACCAGGATGGCCTATTCATCAACAGTATATTTTGAATTTATTATTCCCTTTTCTCCATAGAGGACCAGAGCTCTGTAAAAAGGTGACATTTAAAATACTCTGTGGAAATAATTAAAAAACACACACAGATGGGCAGTAATGAACAAAATTTTATGGTTAGTGCCTCAATAAGTATCCTTCAACTGGAAGACAAGTAGAAGAAATTCAGAACTAGGATGCTCTGAAGTTCTGAGCTCAATGTTGCATATAAAATTTTAGTATGATTAATTTCTTCCCTTTTCTAAGGGAGCTAAGAGCTCTCTGAAGAGTCAGTAAATTGGATATAGGACTCATCAGTCTGTACCTGGTATTAGATAGTTCACTGATAATGTTTTCCACAGAATTGAGACATCCCTCATGCATTACAAGTAATAATATTCTGGTTTTACTCCACTGAAGATGTATAGTTGCAAAGAGTAACCATAAATGCTGATCATTTGGTAGGTCAAAGTTGAAAAACTAAATAATTGGTCTTAAATCTTTTTTTACATAAGAAATAATTCCACCCTGACCTCTTTCTGGCCTCCTTTTCACAGAGCCACTAACAAATACATTTTTATAAGGTAAAAGTTAATTTGAATTTATAAAGAGCTTATAAAACTCAATACCAAAAAACCCAAACAATCCAATTAAGAAGCATGCAAACGACCTGAATAGACACGTCTTCAAAGAGGACACAAAGATGGCCAAATCACACATGAAAGGATGCTCAATGTCACTAATCAACAAATTTTCAAAAATACATTAGGACTCTGCAGCATGAAATTCAAAAAAGAAGGAAGGAGGTGAGATGCCATGATAATGGTGGACTATGGGGATCAATGGGAAATTACTAAGCAGTGGGAATTGAAATCATAATGGGCATAATTGCAGAATAATGAGTTTTGCATAATGTAGAATGATAAATTGCAGAATGATGATAATGGAGAAATGATGAGTTAGGGCAGGTAAGTGCATGCAGGTGTTCTGTGTACCATCCTACATATCTATGAAAACTGAAACAAAGAGTCCAGAGCCCGTGCCTTTGGGGTGTGTATGTGTGTGTGTGTGTGTAGGTGTGTGGTGGGAGGACTTCTTCCAAAGAAAAGGTCACCATCTCTCCCTAAGTGCCATCTAGTATGGTAAAAAGCATGTTGTATCTGAGTTTAGTAGATCAGTATTGGTGTTAAAGTTGTGTTTGTGTGGTCTTTGACAAATCACTTAACCTTTGGTTTCCTAATCTACAAAGTGGGAGGTTGGGTTGAATTTGCAAAGATTGATATGCTCTTTAGAATTTTATAAGTCTGCAGAAAATGTCCTTTGGCTGTGTCCTTACTAAATCCTTTCCATATCAAATAATGCTTGTTTAGAAACCTTTAAGTAGCTCATATTTTTAAGTCTTTACTGACCAAATGTAAAACAAAAGTCCTGGTTATTAGATTAAACCTTGTCTGTGTCACAGAATGTTTATAGTTTAGTACTCATGAGTTGAATTACATATATTTTCTATATTTTCCCTGTGAAACAATAAAGATTTAAGGATTGGTTTTTGGGTGAAAATTATGGAATAGATGAAGAAAGTATCCTCAATATTAACATTGAAACATTATCAAAACAAAGCATTCTATTTTCTTATAATATTATATAAAATAAAGTGGATGGCATGTTTTCATCAGAAATAAAAAAAATTAGAAAATATAAGGTCAGTGTTTTAAATGTTATTTCTAAAATGGTTTCTTTAGCTCTTATTCATTCCCAATTGTAGTTCTCACTACGCCCTGCAAAGTACCTGACACAGATATCGTAGTCCCTTTACGACTCTAATTTTAGTCCCTTCGCATCGCTGGAGGTTGGGGAAAAGTGGACTGTGTAGAAATGGCAAAATCCCAGCTACCAATTCCATTTCTCTTATCCCTTTAAGAAAAATGAGGACTGTGTTTATTAGAACCCAGGAGGGGAGGTGAAAGTAAAGTGAAAGTGATAAGGATCGATATTTCAACTTCATGGTTCCAATGAAGTTCTGGAAGCCATCCAGTCCTTTGAAAACCACTGCTGATGAAAGCAGTGTCTGCCGATAATGTAAGTCTGAGATGCACTGTTTCAATGGATCTTTTGATACAGCTCTGTGTGATGGTGAATAACAGAAGGGAGATGGATTGCAGGCTTTAACGGAGCTGTGCTTTCACAGTGACATTTATAACACACTGTATGTACGGTGAAATGTTTTCTAGGTTCTCATTGTGGGAATTACTTACATATCTAGGTGTTCCGTCCCATGTCCGGCTCCCCTCAGGGAATGACAAATAGACTGTTGTATTAGTGATGTAATTGCTTAGAGAGTCATGGGCTTTATTTTGCTACATGATCTTCATAAATATAAGGAAGCGATTTTTTTTTAATGGTGAGAGGATGTCTGTGGTTTAATTGCTGGTCTTTCTCTTTTATTTATAACCTTAAATTTTCTCAAGGGGCCTTTCATCAATTTTCTTCTCAGTTAATAGGCGTTTTCCTTGCATGTGTTGCTTCTGCAAAAGACGTCACCCCCAGCTTGTTCTCCAAAAAAGGCCTCGTGCCCTTGTCAGAATGTAGCAATTCAGAGACCACCTCATGCTTTTAAATACGAACTTGATGACATTCATCTCAGGAGCAGATGAGAGAGCCCATAGGCTTGCTTTCCTGAACCTGTTATAATTTCTCTGGGATATCATGTCCTAGGGGGAGACTGAAGGAGGAAAATGTCAGCATGAATTAATAAGCTTATCACAGAGACTTCCTTTAGAATATGTGAAGGAAATGTGAAAAATAAACTTTTTCATTCCTATTTTCTTTTTCCTGTTGAATTCAGCTTTCAGTCTGAGATATCCTGCATGTTTGTTGTTCCACCTGCTTCTGCTCATTCATTCTTCTACCCACCCACCCACCCATCCACCCACCCATCCACCCATCCACCCATCCACCCACCTATCCATCCACCCACCCACCCATCCACCCACCCATCCATCCATCCACCCACCCATCCATCCACCCACCCACCCATCCACCCACCCACCCATCCACCTGCCCGTCCATCCATCCATCCATCCTGGGAGTCCTTTGCTCGCAGCTTCTTGGCCTCCTGGTTGGTGCTATTCCTTTGCATGGGGTGTGGACGGAGAAGGGGTAACTGGTCTTAGAGATTTTTAATCAGTTCTCTTCTTTGAAATCCTACCACAGTCATAACCCCCATGGGATTCGCCTTTCCTGATTCTGGTGGGCTATACAGGGCTTGGAAAGGCATTTATTAGGGCCCCTTCCTGGCTGTGGCTCTGCATCATCTAGCAATAAACCTCCATCTCCTTTTTATCTTCCAGAGATTTATAATATGCTTTTCCAGACTGATGCTCCTCCCCTACCTGATCTCTAACTGTTGTGGATGTATTATTTTAAATTCCTATACTCTCATTTTAAGGGGGTCAAGATAAGGAGATGAGAGAAACTCATGTGTTCCATCAGCCACCTGGAACCAGAAGTCCCTCGATTGATTTTTAACGTTCTTCCTTTAAGTGTTTTTTTTTTTCCAATAGTTGGTAAGCATCGTGGAGCATCCCTATTCTTCGTTGAGAGATAAATGGCATTATGCATAGGATATGCTAAAGGACATGCCAAAAAAGATTCTGAGCATATGACTGAAAACATTATGCCATTTTAAGAAGTTTGGAAATTAAAAATTAAGGAAGTTATAGTTTTTACCTTCCTTCTTTGTGCCAAAGTGGTTTTGATGGTTAAACGAAAGGGCTTTGGGGTGAGGATTCAAATCTAGGCTCAACGTATACAAGCCACAGTTTCCTCATCTGTAAAATGGGATATGGCTTGCCTCCCAGGGCTGTTATATGGGTTGAAATGACAAAATCTTTGAGAAGTGCCCATGCATAGTAAATACTAAAAAACGGTAGTTATTGGAGTGAGGAGAATAATAGTCATGTATAGTTAACTTTCTCGTGTCTGGAGAAACGCTGGCTTTGTGATGGGTGTTTGTTGTCTTCAGACCACATGCCATTTTAAACTGACCATTAGAACAGAGGCAATGCTTACTTTCCCACTAGGCAGTGAGCCATCACCAAGACTTTAAGTTTTAATTGTATGTCTGTGCTGTGCAGACTGACAGAGATTAAAAGTAAGAGTGTTTTAAACATGATGACTTTTCAGAAAGATATTATGTCATGGCCTTAGTGGAGAATGACTATATTACATGAGTACAAGTACTGTATAGAGATAGGACTTAATGGCTAAATTGTGAGTTATAAATAGTTAGGACCATACTTAATATGTGGCTCATACAATTAATAACAATATACCCCAAACTGCTAGACTTATCAAGGCAGGATATCTGTAGGAGGGGAAGAATATAGGTGAATAGAAGGAGGTTTATGGAAAGCATCGTGTGTGTGTGTGTGTGTGTAAAATGTTCAAAAGAGGAACATAAATATGGTTAGCAGCACTATCTGATTTTAAAACGTTTTAAATCCAGAAGCAATTTATTCTGTATTGGATATCTTAATTTATGTCTCTTAACTTCATCAGGTATTTTTCTTCCTGCATGCAAGATATTTTCTTGGAAAGAGACACTTCCAATAGTTAGTTTTTTTACTTAGGGTTTTTTTCTATAAAACATATAGTTTCACATACTACAAGTAGAACTGTAAATTAATGTACCTTTTCTGGAGCCTAATATGCATGGGGGCCTTAAGTACTTATATATTTACTGACCAGGTAATTCTACTCTAGGATTCTGTTTGAAGTGAAGAAATATACAAACAGTTAGTGATGATGATGTTTATTACAATGTTTTTTAAATAAAATATTCATTGGTAAAAATAATGGACACAGTAGTCAATTTACTGATCTATAATAGCATAACGGGAAATTGAAGGGCATTTATACGGTGGACAATATGCTACATTTTTTCTATAAAAATACAAATGTTATGCAAAGAGGAATGATTCCTTTATGGACCCTCTAAGTTGGCAGAACATTGGCATGCAAATCAGTGAATACATTTGTGCGGCACATTTCTTATAGCTAAGCTGTAGAATCCTAATAGTGCAAATAAAGGCCAAATTACCATGGGTTGAATTGTATTTTTCAGTTTCACTGATATTTCAAAGAGCTCACAATGACTTTTTTCAATCATAATCTTGCATTTTTATGATCCTGCTGAATTGATGAGATTTTATCTGAGAAGATTGAAGGGTACGCTGGTATTTGGTGGTTTATTCTTCATCTGAGAGCAGATTTATGGACACCTTGGGTGCTTTCATCTTTTTGCCTAAACAGCCTTGGCCACTGGCAGACCGCAATTCTTCAAGGTCAGGGTCTTAGTTTTCCTGGCACTGAGGGCTGTGTCTGATACCTGACAAATGGCCCTCAATAGAGCTTGTTTAAACTGCAGAGGCATGGCTTTTACCTGTTGCTCTGTGTGTGCCTATGTGAAGCATTCTATCTGACTTGACAAGTGGTAGGGATCCCTAACTGAGCCTACACTGAATTCACCGAGGTTCTGCCACATCTGGAGAGCTGATAGTTTGGCACTTTCAAAGGATTGGCTTGAAGCGCCTCGCAGCCAGAGGCTTATCCCCAGGTCCCAAGGGAAAAACAGATGAGATACCTTCGTTGTTTGTTCAGAAAAAACCAGTGACCCTGAGGATGGCAGGCTACCTCCCCTTCTGATTGACTTCAAAGTCAACCTCATCAATTTTGCTTGTGAATGAAAATGGACAGAGTTGTTTTCCGTAAAATCTTTGAGCAATGTAAAAAGCACTAAATGTCCACATGCTTGATGCTAGAAGCTTCGGCAGAGGTGTCAGCATGCTCAACACAGAGCCCTGGACACCTTGGTGTGGCTGTGGCTGTTGGCAGGCAGCCCTGGCATTGGTGGCAGACTTGCAGATTGGCACTGACAGTAGCAAGCCAGAAGGTGACAGGGAGAAAATGGCAGACTCCATACGTATTAGCCAAAGTGCTAATGAAATGATTTTAGAGGTTGTAGAACTTTCTCATAGTGGATAGAAGGACAGCCATAAAGATACTATTTTAGCACCTTTCTTTTTTAAATCCTCACTCCAGGATATTTTTTTCCATTAATTATTAGAGAGAGTGGAAGGGATTGAGAGAAAGAGAAACATCAACGTGAGAGAAACACACATAGATTGGTTGCCTCCTGCATGCACCCCTGATCAGGGATGGTGGTCAAACCTGCAACCCAGGTAGGTGTCCTTGACTGGGAATCGAACCAGTGCTCCTTCAGTGGTTGGGCCTAATGCTCTAACCACTTAGGAACATTGGCCAGGGCTTTAGTACTATTTTAAAAATTAATTTTACCTTGTTTTTGCCCCAAGAATAGGTTATACCTACAATGCACTTGTAGAAATTAAATACTATAGAAATAGCACTCAGTATTAGATACTTTCAGATATCCCGAAACTCTTTACCACTGGCAGTTATACTTAATGAGATATTTAGGAAATAAATAAAATCTGCATTACCCATTGAGAACTTTTATGTTTATTTTGGGGTTATATTTTGCTTAGATTCTTTTTCTTATCCTCCATGGCTGAGAGGTAGATTCTTCTCTCTCATACTCTGCAATAACAACTATAGAGTATGGATGAGGCAGAACAGAGTACTTGAGATACCAGGCACTTTTGTACATCTGGTTTTAGTTTGTTTTTATAATACTTGAGATGTAAAAGCAATCATTTTCTTGCTTCCCCCAGGTACAGTAGCCCCTCCTTACTTGTGGTTTTGCTTTCTGCCATTTCAGTTACCTGTAGCCAACCATGGTTCAAAAGTATTAAATGGAAAATGAAAGAAATGAACAATGTGTAGGTTTTAAACTGCTTACCCTTCTGAGTTGCATGATGAAATCTCGAGCAGTCCCTCGCGAGAGGTGAATCACCCCTTTGTGGAGCGTTGCCATGCTTAGATGCTCTGCACCTGGTAGTCCCTTGGTAGCCGACTCGGTTATCAGATGGACTGTGGTGATATCACAGTGTTTGTGCTCAAGTGACCCTTATTCTACTTCATGATGACCCCAAAGTGCAAGAGTAGTGATGCTGGTGATTCGAATATGCCAAAGAGAAGCCATATATTTCTTCCTTTAAATAAAACGGTGAGTACAGTACAATAAGATATTTTGAGAGAGCGACCATATTCACATAACGTTTATTGCAATATATAGTTATAATTGTTCTATTTTATTATTAGTTATTGTTGTTACTCTGACTGTGCCTAATAAATAAATTAAGTTTTATCACAGTATATATGTATAGGAAAAAGCGTAGTATGCCTAGGGCTTAGTATTATCTGTAATTTTGGGGTCTTGGAATATATCCCCCTCATGTAAGGGTAGACTACTGTATTTAAAGTTCTTGGTACAATTTTAGATGGGCCTTTTCAATAACTGTAGGAAAGAGGGAGCCTGTTGTTATTGGAAAGCACTGAGCATGCTGAGTGCCTTTATTCTGAGAATATCTTTTTTTGTTGATATTTTATCATTAATGGACAGCTGTTAGTGTTTTAATTCGGTAGCCCAAATAATTTAAGGCATTATTCTTACAAAATATTTTAATTTGAATTTTTAATGCAATAGCAAGCTTTACAACAAAGTCTTTAGTGACCGATAGTTTAAGAAAACCAGTAATTTTGCCTGCATGTTGATAATATTGATGACGGTTAGGGTATGTTCCACATCCTGGGAAGTAGGTGAACCACTTCCCTGTCGATCTTCACCAAGCTCTAGGGGGTGGATGATGATGTCCTCATTTTACAGTTGAAATGAATCTAAAGTCAGTTGCCTCAGACACATAGAAAGTGAAGTGGAAGCATTCAGCCTCAGGACCCACACTCCTCACCACCCCTATACCCCTCTCACTTCCGACCCAAAACCTCAGCTCCCTCTTTGTGGTGATTTTTTTGTTTTGTTTTCCTCAGAGTGAACACATTCTTTGTGTTTACTCCAATGTACAACAATCAAATAATCAAAGCTGATATTTACCTCGAGGGGACTTTATTATTCTTTGTTCTCAGAAGATTAGACTTGAAAGTTTCAACCTCCTAATCACATGCTTAGTTGTCCTGGCAACCAGCCCCTATCCTGTATGGTACTATTGGTATTTATTTGCAAGTATCAGGCTTCTTTATACAATAGGTAGATTTCTTATTCTTATTTAACAGGTGAACATTTCACCCTCTTATTGAGGCCTTATTTTATTTATTTTAATCCTTACCCAATGAGTGAGGATATTTTTTCCATTGATTTTTATTTTTTTCCAACCAATGGTTCTGTGGCATTGTTTTTCTTTTCTGTTTTTTTTTTTGAAAAATATATTTTTTATTGTTGATAGTATTACAGATATCTCTCATTTTCCTCCCATTCCCGACCTCCTCTCAGCCCCTACCCACCTGCACCCCTAGGTCTTCACCACCATATTGCCCATGTCCATGGGCTATGCATATCTCTCTCTATATAAAACCCTAACATGCAAATTGACTGAACGATGGGATAACTGAACAACCGAACAACCGATCGCTATGACGTGTGCTGACCACCAGGGGGCGCACGTGGAACATGGCGGGCGTTGGTAACAGGTGGCAGAGTGCGGAATATGGCGGGTGTTGGCTGTGGTGGGATGGTGGAGCAGGTGAGTGGCGGTGCCAGACCAAGGCGGGGCGCTGGTTGCTGTCATCAGGACGAGCCTCTGGTGGTTACTGAAAATTCTTTGCTCCCATGCATCATGGTCCCTCAGGTGCTTGAACCTGCTGCCGGCACCAGCCCTGCTTGCACCTGCTGCCAGAGCTGGAGCCACCACTCACACTGCCAGTGCCAGAGCTGCCATTCACACCTGCTGCCTGTGTCTGGTTCCGGTCTAGATTGCTTAGTGCCATCAGTGGGTGCGAGCGGCTGCTGTTGGCCCTGATCGCCCCTGAGGGCTTCTCTACGTCCCCTGCTCCTGAGGGGCGATTGGGGCAGCAGCCACCACTCACAGCTGCTGACAGCACCAGCCCCACTCACCCCACTGCTGGCGCTGGCCCCAATCGCTCCGTGCCATCAGCGGGTGCAAATGGGACCAGCACCATCAGCGTGTGGGAGCTGCAGTGGCAGGATCAGGGCTGCCAGCAGACAGGACTGGGGGCCATGGTGGGAAGGGCTGGGCAGGGGTGCGGAGGATGGGCCGAGATCCACCCCTGTGCCCATTGCAACCTCATGGCCTACAGTTCCTTTCAAGGTGCACGAATTTGTGCACTGGACCCCTAGTCCAGGGGTCCTCAAACTACAGCCCGCAGGCCACATGTGGCCCGCCGAAAACATTTATCCGACCTGCCGGGTGTTTTTGCCGCCGCTGCCTGTTGCTTAGGAGCCGACTCATCCCGGGCCCGCAGTGCGCATGTGTGGAATGTGCGCCACACTCTCCGACTCCCCTCCTTCTCTCTGTCTATCGACTACTCCTCTCATTCTTGGGTGTGATCGGACGAGTCACGAGCTAGCCTGCTGCTGCCTGAGGACCGAGGTAAGAACAAGTTAGGATTTATTTATTTTTGAAGTTAGGAGGACTTTTTTTTTTTATTTTGCAGTTAGTAGGGCCTTTTTTTTTGAAGTTAGGAGAGCCTTTTTCTTTTGAAGTTTTGTTTTTTTACTTCAAAATAAGATATGTGCAGTGTGCATAGGAATTTGTTCATAGTTTTTTTTAAACTATAGTCCGGCCCTCCAATGGTCTGAGGGACAGTGAACTTGCCCCCTGTTTGAAAAGTTTGAGGACCCCTGCCCTAGTCTATACATATATAAAAGCCTAAGCGACCGAATGACTGAACGACCAGTCGACCAGTTGACCAGTTGCTATGATGTGCACTGACCACCAGGAGACAGATGCTCAATGCAGGAGCTGCACCCTGGTGGTCAGTGTGCTCCCACAGCAGGAGTGCTGCTCAGCTGACCACTCATCCCAGTGGCCTACCAGCACAGCGGCAGCCACTCACTCCCTCAGTAGTCCTTCAGGTCCAATCTTTAGAGAATGGGCCAGGCACCAACAGACTGGCACCACTGGCACTATCCCAACTGTGCCTCCCAGCCTCCTGGAAGTCGGCCTTGGGCACCATAGCCACTTCCCCTCCCTAGATGCTCTGCAAGGAAGAAACAATATAAAAGCCGCCACCAGATAGCTCCCAACAACCGGTGTGAACATCAGTGGGACGGATCCGGATCCTGGCCTACAAGGGCATCCCACCACCTGCCTGGAGGACCAGTTGCATCCCAGCCCTCCCCCCTTCCTTAGGATGGCCGCCAGATGCAAGACTCATGGCTGGCGAGTGCCACTGTGATGATGTGAGCCTCTCCTGATCAGGACTGACTGGGCGCGAACCAGTGGTAGGCGCAGCGGGGCAGGGATGAGTGGGAGCGTCAGGCAGGAGCAGCAGGCGGTGCTGGACTGCTAGTTTTGGCCCAATCCTTGCGGGCCATGCAGAGGGACCCCACCCATGCATGAATTTGTGCACCGGGCCTCCAGAAAATATATAAGTTCTTTGGTTAGAGAGAGTGGAAGGGGGGGGGGGAGGGAAAAGAGAAAGAGGAAAGAGAGAGAAACATCAATGTGAGGGAGACACATCAATTGGTTGCCTCCACTTACACCTTGACCAGGGCTAGGGATTGAACCCACAACCCCAATATGTGCCCTTGATAGGAAATTAAACCCATGACCCTTTGGTCCGCAGGCTGATGCTCTAACCACTTAGCAATCTGGCCAGGGCAGGAGGCCCTATTAATAATTGCTTTAGGACAGTGGTCAGCAAACTGTGGCTCGGGAGCCACATGTGGCTCTTTGGCCCCTTGAGTGTGGCTCTTCCTAAGCCTTAGAAGTACCCTAATCAACACTAATAAAAGAGAAAAATGGTAATTGGTGTACGATGATACCCTTTTCATTGGCTAATCAGGGCTATATGCAAATTAACTGCCAACTAAGATTGGCAGTTAACTGTCAACAAGATGGCGGTTAATTTGCATATGTAGGCACAATGCAGGGAGGCGAAAGGGAAAGCAGGAAGAAGCCCCCTGCCACTGACAGTGATCGGAAACCCAGGGGGGAGCTAAGAGCTGGGGGGCAGGGCAAAGGCGGCCCTGGGGTCGCCTTTGCCCTGCCCCCCAGCCATGATCAGAGAATCAGGCGCCTTTGCCGCCCTGGCCAGTGATAGCAGGAAGTAGGGGTGGAGCCAGCGATGGGAGCTGGACACAGTCGAAGCTGGCAGTCCCGGGAGCTAGGGGTCCCTTGCCTGGGCCTAAAGCAGAGCCCATGATCGCGGGGCCGCTGCAGCTGCGGGTCCCCGCTGCCCGGGCCAGACGCCTAGGCCAGAGGTGTTAGGCCTGGGCAGGGCCGGAGCCTGCAACCGTGGGGAGCTGGGGGTCCCCTGCCCAGGCCTGACACCTCTGCCGGAGGCCTCAGGCCTGGTCAAGGGGCCGATCTGGTGATTGGTGATCGGAGGGTGATGAGGGTCAACTCCTCTGGCCGAGGCATCAGGCCTGGGCGGGGGGCTGAGCCGGGGATTGGGGGGATATGATGGTCCCCTTGCCCAGGCCTGAAGCCTGGGTCAGAGGCGTCAGGCTTGGGCGGGGGGTGGAGCAAGCGATCAGAGGGAGATGGGGGTCCCCTGCCCAGGCATGATTCCTGGGCCAGAGGCCTCAGGCCTGGGTGGGGGCCAGAGCCAGTGATCGGGGGGAGATGGAGGTCCCCTGTCCAAGCCTGACACCTCTGGCGGAGGCGTCAGGCCTGGGCAAGGGGCCGATCAGGTGATCAGAGGGTGATGGGGGTCTACGCCTCTGGCCGAGGCATCAGGCCTGGGCAAGGGGCAGAGCCAGCAATCGGAGGGGTCTGGGGGTCCCCTGCCCAGGCCTGACACCTCTGTCAGAGGCATCAGTCCTGGGCAAGGGGCCGATCCTGCGATTGGAGGGTGATGGGGGTCAACGCCTTCTGTTTCTTAGCAAAAGGGATGGAAATACTAAAAGGAAAACTTAAATACATTCACTGACATTCTTTTTAAGAGCTTAAGCTTAGTTTTTCTTTTTGTATATCATGTATTTTATGATAGAAGGATGATCTTTCAAGTCATTGCTTCAGAGCTAGAGTTATTGGCACAGCCAGTGCCCTTGACCATGATGAGGGAAGACTCAGTCCAGATATCCTAAATGTTGGCTAATTTCACTTGTGGAATGAGAAGAATCCAGTAAAAGAAAGAGATGATCCATAGACAAATAGATGTATCACTTCCCAGTGAATAAAAATTTATATTACATTATTTAAAAGTATGGAAATTTTTGTTTAAATGTGTAATGGTATTCTTTTTTAAAACATCATAAATATTGTCACAAAGTTATCAGGGAACATTAAATGTTGCTCTTATCTTTGGACTCTCATAGCTGATATTCTCTGAGTGAAAGAATGAGTAAAACTTGGCCCTTAGTTTAAGATTCCCCAAGACAAGTCACTTACCCTCCCTGGGTCTCCATTTCCTCACTGATAAAAAGACAAGATTGAACCAGATAATCTTGGATTCCTCCCAGTTCTGATTTATATATTCCTATACTCTCCTGGGTGTATGTGGCCAGAGAAGGGTGGAGCTTAGATTCTTTTAAGTTCTGATTTGGGAGACATCATGCCTAGATTTCATGCTTCACCTATAGAAAGAGGCAAGTCCAAAACATTTCTGGAGTTTTTACCCTGGAAAACAACTCTGTATTGTTTACTTGAAATTTGCTAAGAGAATAGAACTTAAATGTTCTCTCTCACACCCCAAAAAAGGTAAATATGTGAGGTGATGGATATGTTAACTCAGTGGGGGAAATTCTTTCACAATGTGTGCATATTTCAAATCATGTACTTGATACATAGACTTTAAATATCTTACAATTTTACTTGTCAATTATACCTCAATAAAGTTGGAAAATATGTTTCTTTAATATTACCCTTGGAGCCCTAACCGGTTTGGCTCAGAGGATAGCGCATCAGCCTGCAGACTCAAGGGTCCCAGGTTCGATTCTGGTCAAGGGAATGTGCCTTGGTTGCGGGCACGTCCCCAGTGGGGAGTGTGCAGGAGGCAGCTGATCGATGTTTCTCTCTCCTCGATGTTTCTAACTTTCTATCCTTCTCCCTTCCTCTCTGTGAAAAATCAATAAAATATATTTTAAAAAAATATTACCCTTGGAGAGGCACAGGAGCATAGTAAGTGTTTGTGGCATTTATTGATCTTGTCCTTGGTTTACCCTGGACCATGAGTAATCAGAGGTTCAGGCACTCAGAAGGGGGTCTCTAATAGGTTTCATGACTTTTCCCCACGTCATGTCCTGCTTTTGTTCTCATTTGATTGATAAGTCAGTGTATGTTTGGCAAAGAATTGATAATAATACTCCCAATGTTCCTATTATCCTAAGAACTGGGGCATGTCATACAGCTGTAGTTCCACCAGCCTTGACTCCACATGTTTGATGTCTGAAATCTTGCCAATCTTCCATTGCTTTCCATGTAATCCAAAATGATCTCCTGGGTCCACATAGGGGATTTCTTCTCAAAGGACATTTGTTAGCCGCTAAACCTGAGTGAATGCTTTTGCCTGTGTGTGTATGTGAATGTGTGTGTGTGTGTGTGTGTGTGTGTGTGTGTGTGTGTGTGAAAGAGAGAGAGAGAGAGAGAGAGAGAGAGAGAGAGGAGAGAGAGAGAGAAAGGAAGAGGGAGAGAAAGAGAAAGATATTTAAAATTTGGTAAAAGAGGTCTTAATAGGTGCCTCCAAATAATTATATTGTTCTCCGTCATGATTTGGGTAAAGGCAATATCCTGTGAAGTGGAAATGTCTATTAATGGATCCGGGCAGGACTGTGGGCAGGTTGGGATTGTGATGGCCAGGGGTCAGGAGGCCTGGGCACGGGTGTAGGCAATTCTCTCCTCACTTGTAAACTTACAGTTTCACACACAAAAAAAGCAGTTCTAATAAAAAAATTTTTCCCCTGGAAAGAAAGGGGGGGGGTATCATATGTTAGTTCTTGGGAGGCTTTGAAGATATTTATTAGACTTTTTGAGAAAGCAAAAGTCAGCAGCCTGGGGGTACATTTTCATAGGGGAAAGACCATTCTGAAAAAGAGACTGATGGATTTCACAGGGGAGGGTTGTGGGTAATGGTCCAAACACAGTTGACAGTGCTGAGTGCATAAAATGTCATCTTGGATTCAGAGATGGAATCACAGCTCTGATGCCTTCCAGCTGTGGCGATGTCTTTGGCAACTTTTAGTGGCCTAAATTTTCCTTTTTAAAGTGTTGTTACGAATATCTATTGATGATACAGGGTTGGGCAAAAGTAGGTTTATAGTTGTGAGTACATGAAAATTTATTCTTGTATTATTATTTATTAATTATTGTTTTTCTATATGAACAACTGTAAACCTACCTTTGTCTACCCCTTAATTTTTTTGAGTTCTCTCTCTTTAAATTTTTTTTTTTGCTCAATTCCTTTATCCCCCGACCCTGGCCCCCCAACCCCAGAGCTTTCTGCCTATGAGTCTGTCTCTATTTTGTGCCAACCCTGTATTTTTATGATTTAACGTGAGATTAAATAATGAGGACACCTGGATCAATGCATAATGGTGTACAGAACGTGCTTGTTCCTGCCTCGCCTCACTTCCCTATTCTTCAGCATTCTGCCCAAGGTCAGCTCTGCTACAAACACGTGGCAGGAGTGCCCGTAAAGTGAGCCAGAGTAGATGCACATAGTAGACTATCGAATATGCCTTCTGATAACTCATCAGCAGACATTAGTTCTCTGATATGACTTCAGTCTGTTACGGTTATTGGTTGCAGAGTGAAGTTTTCTCTTACATTTGGTCAGAAGAATTGAAGCTCCTTGAAAAGGGGTAGAGTGCAGATCTCAGAAGCGCCTCATTCATACACGGTGTTCTCTATGAAACCGAATGCTGGTCTGTGGCAGGTTTTACTTTCTCTAGAGTAAATAAGAACAACATAATCACCATAAAATAGCTTATGTTTATTTCAATTTTTGAGTCCCTTCCTTTCTTAATTTTTTGATTTAATATTTTTTATTATTTATGAAATGATGATAATTTTTTAAAAAACAATTACTGATCTGTGAAGTCCAAAAGTAGGGAAAAACACCCTTTCTGACATTTCAGTCTTTGTTTTCAGATGCCCTTAGAAAGGTATTCTGTATTTTTTGTCATTATAAACTGTAGCTTCTTAGCTACAGTTATATATATACCCATTTTTCTTTTGCTTCTTTCAGAATCCTAATTTCCTCACCGAGCAAACAAATTGGTTTTTCTTATATACAAACACTAATTTTTTCTATTTTGTCATTCTTTTACCGGTTTAAGTAGACACATTTACTTTTCATACTAGGAAATTTGATTCAAAACTAACAAAGGTTTTGAGCATATCATGAGATAGCATATCCTTGGGGTTTTTATATGTACTGGCTCATTTTTACCTAATCACAGCCTTGCTTTATATTTCTTGAGAATGTGATATTTCTTTTTCTCTTATGAAATTGGATATGGTATGGGTGATAACTGAGAAATTGTAAAACATTCAGAATGTTATTTTAGAAGGATTTTTATTAATGAGATCCCTGGTTAAATTAAGGTGGGTGTTTTATTAATACTCAGCTCAGAGAGAATCTCAAAAAGACCACAGCTCCAATCATATAACTTAATAGAAGTAGAGTTCTTACTGTAAAACTTATCTCTGATATGAGTGGAAGGTACATAAAAATAAAAATAATGTATAATGTAGATTTAAATAATTTCCTAGGATTGACATTCTTGGATCTTTGAGCAATAAAAGTCTCACTAATAAAGGATATGAAATTTGTATAAGATCTTTGGCAACCGTGTTTCTAGTAATTTTCAATCATGTCATGTACAAAGTTTAAATGTACATAACATGTTATGTATAAATTATCCAGGAAACTAAGATGAAAGTCAAACTTAAACGTTTGACTTTCATCTTAGTTTCCTGGGTAATTTGTTAGAGAAAGTGGTACTGCGTGATGACATTTTATGAACTTTGAATCCTTCTCCTCTGAAAATCATGCTGGGAGCTGCCATTTAAAAACAAACAAACACAAACTAACTCACAAGAAATAAATCTATTGGATTTAAAATGGGTGAATGTCATTGAAGTGTGTTAATCAGGCCAAGGCTGATCTTAAAGCCAGAGCTCACCTGCCTTTCAAAAAATGAAATGTTCTTTGGCATGATGCAGGTATAGGCAGTGTGACTATCAGGTTTAAAGATGGAAAGAAGTAAGTATTGGAGTTGAAACAAAATTAGAAATTTGTTTTTGGCATGGTGCTGAACTGTGAATTTGGTTTCAAATGAGTGAAAGAGTGCTAGCCCCATATGTAAACTCGCATGCTGTTGGTTTACTCAGTAACAAAACAAGCAAAATATAATAATTAAAAAACACTTTATTTTAATTTTGTCCTTATGTCACCTTATTCCTTTTGGTTTTGTAGTGCATGAAATGAAGTTGAAAAGTAACAAATGGACAATGAAAATAAAACAGGATGAAGGAATAAATATTGATAAAGGTGCAGAAGTAAATGGTGGCTATTTAAGAGACGTTGGGAAAGCCTCTTTTAAGAGTTGACACTTGATGAAGAGGAGAAAAGGGAGAGTATATACCACAGAAAAGCAGGAACAAAGGGTTTTTATACATTTATTTTATGTATTTCTCATTTTGAAAATGAGGAAACAAATTGTGCAAGATTGACTTGTCCATAGTAGCATAGTGAGGAACTGGCACATTCTTTTCCTGAAAGTGTGTTTGACCCAGATCCTATGTTTTTAGCTATTATACTGCTTAGTGGAGATGGCCACTTACTAGAGCCTTATTTGATCTGTATAATGAAAACAACCAACCAACCAACTAACCTTAGTGTAGTGACCAAAGGCCTGACTTGGGTTCCACAATAGAGAGCCGTAACTCTACACCAGTGATTCCCGACCTTTTTTGGCCATGCCCCACCTAAACATCTCTAAAATCCTGATTGCCTCCTCCCTCACCCCCAACCCCCTGCCCGTGACATATAATTCTACTATTCAAAAAATGAACTCCTATTCACGCCTAAAAGGCCATTAATAAGCTTGGTCTAAACAAGCTTCCAAAGAACATGGCATCCATGAAAGAGAAAACTAAAAGAACGAAAGAATAGTTGAAGTACTGAGGAAGAAATCACTAAGAAATTGTTAAAATAATAATAATAATATGAAGTGATATGAAAAAATAGCAAATAAAGTTACAAAACATAATAGAGAACTGAAATGCATAAATGTGTCACCATATATATTTATATACTGTATATGAGGACCCTAGAACCATAAGAAATGCAAAAAATTCACTGTTAATAATTCATTCTCAAGTTGCCCCACTTAAAAATCAAATTTCCCCTCTGTAGGGCATGGGCCCCACATTGGGAACCACTGCTCTCTAGACCTATATTGTTCACACCTAGAGTTGCCAGAGGAAGGTTTAAAATATTAACTTTTTATTTTAAATAGCCAAGTACTATTAACTAAGAGCAATTGCAAATCAATGAGTAAAATTAGAAAAAGAAAACATGACATACAAGAGGAAAAAGGACATGAGCCAGGACAAGAAAGAGAGAATGGCAACGAGCATGCAAAAAGATGTTTATTCTCATTAATTATTAAAGTTTAAATTAAAGCAGTCACTGTTTTCACCTTTTTTTTTATTAGCAAACATGAAAGAGACCAGTAATATCTAGAATTGGTCTCTCTTATCTATCACAAATTGAATGTAAATCCCTTATAGACTGGTTGGGCCACTTAAAAAATATTTTTATTTCAGAGAGGAAGGGAGAGAGAGAGAGAGAGGTAGAAACATCAATGATTAGAGCGAACCATTGATCAGCTGCCTCCAAAATACCCCCTACTGGGGATTGAGCCCACAACCTGGGCATGTTCCCTGACTGGAAATCAAACCGTGACCTCCTGGTTCATAAGTTGACACTCAACCATTCATTCAACTACACCAGCTGGACTGGTTGGGCAACTTTTAACAAAATCTTACAGATTTCTTGTTTTAAGTTCTAAGGTGTAGTAAGTTGCATGGTGCCTCATGCTCCCAAAAGATACATCTAGTCAGACCTCTAATATGACTTTATTTGAAAAAAGGTGTTTGTGGCTATAATTAAGTTAAAAATCTCAAGATGAAATTATTCCAGACTAGGGTAAATTCTTAATTCAAAAACAAGTGTCCTGAATGAAGAATAGGAAGACAAACACAAAACAAAGCCATTTGAAGTTGACATCAGAATTAGGGTTATGCTGCCACAAAACAAGAAATTCTGGAGTCATCAGAAGCTGGAAGAGACAAGGTTTTCCACCTGGAGTTGTCAGAGGGCCTGTGGCCCTGTCAACAAAGCTTGATTTTTTAAAAAATTCTTTATTATTAAAAGTATTGCATATGGCCCCTTTCCCCCCCATTGTCCTCTCCCAGCCTGCCTGCCCCCCAGCCCTGGCCTTCACCGCCCCCCCGCCCCCATTGTCTGCATCCATTGGTTATGCATATGTATATGCATATGTATACAAGTTCTTTGGTTGATCTTTTCCCCCCAGGTCTTCCTCACCCACCACCAACCCTCCCCTGCCTTCCCTATGAGGTTTGACAGACTGTTCTGTGTCTCTGGATCTAGTTTTGTTCATCAGTTTATGTTGTTCATTATATTCCACAAATGAGTGAGATCATGTGATACTTATCCTTCTCTGACTAGCTTACTTCAAACAAAGTTTGATTTTAGACTTCTGGCCTCCAAAACTGAAGGGAATATATTCCTGTTGTTTTAAGCCACCAAGTCTGCAGTAATTTGTTATGGCAGTACTGGGAAACTAATATGTGAGGTATATAAATCTCTCATGTAGCAATATTTTATAATGGCAGAAACTGGAGATAACCTGAATGTCTGTCAATGTATGACTGGTTAACTAAATTATGTCATTTAAAATAAGATATAAGAAACCCAAAACACCGATCAGAAAAAATGTATGCATTCCTCTGTTCATAGCAGCACAATTTACAATAGCTAATATCTGGAAACAGCCCAAGTGCCCATCAGTAGATGATTGGATAAAAAAATGTGGTACATCTGCAACATGGAATATAATGCAGCAGTAAAAAAGAAGGATCTCTTACCCTTTGAGACAACATGGAGGGACCTGGAGAGTATTATGCTAAGTGAAATAAACCAGTCAGAGAAAGACAAGTATTGCATGATCTCACTCATATGTGGAATCTAATGAACAAAATAAAAAGATGAACAAAATAAATTCAGAGACATAGATACATGGAACAGACTGGAATTTCAGAGGGAAGGCAGGGGAAGTAGGTGGGTAGAAAGAGATCAACCGAGGAACTTGTATGCATATATGCATAACCTGTGGACACAGACAATAGGGTGGTAAAGTCCTGGGGCATTGGGTGGGGGCAGGCTAGAAGAGGTCAATGGAGAAATAAAGGGGTATGTGTAATACTTTCAACAACAATGATTAAAAAAGATCTAATTACACTGACAAGTAATCAATAATATGTAAAGTAAGAAAAATATGTAAAAGTAACAAATGTTGTGTATATACTAATCTGATTAAAAAATAAAACCCAAAATATACATTTGTGTGTGTGTGTGTTTGTGTGTGTATGTATATATATATATATATATATATATATATATATATATATATATATATATATATACACACACACACATACATATATATATGTATATATATTTGACATAAAATGATTCTGAATGTGAGGAATTTATAAAAATTCCTCATTTTTCTGATAGGGACAACATAAAGGTTTTTTTTGGCTAACTTGAATGTGCAAATCTGTAGAGATATAGATGAAATAATCAAATCTCATAAATTATTAATTTAGCTGAACATGCATATTTGATATAACATATATAAGATAATATTAACCTAGACAGATTTGTCCCTTTATATTCTTGTTTTGTTTTTTTTTTTTGGAAATTTATTCAAATTCTTGACAAGTTAGGTATTACTTGTGATCATTTCAGGCTAATACTTTTTCCTCAAAAATCTGCTGCTCTAAATAAACTTAGTGAATTAGTTTTAGTGGCTAAAAGGCACCACAAAGCTATGGCATCTTCCTCAGCTGTTTTTAGGGGTAATGTAGCGAAATCCGAGAGAGCATAGTTACAGACATTAAAGAAAAATATAATCATTTCATGTCTGTATTCTACTGAGATCAGTCTGTTCAATACACTATATACTCAGCATTTGTTTATGCATAAAAATGTTTGGGAGGGTATGAACTAAGTTATGTTCAAGTTAAGGGTGGTTACCCTGGGGAGTGTGATTAGTAGTAATCAGTTGTGTGTGTGTGTATGTGTGTGTATGTGTGTGTGTGTTTGTGTGTATTTTATAGTTCTATATTGTTCGACTGTATTATATGGGTTAATATTCCTTCTGTTATACTAATATACATTTTTTTTAAAAAATTAAAATTTCTACCAACCCTTCAAGATCCAGGTTACCTTTTATCTGTGTCTACATTCTTATCCAGAAATATTTCTCCCCACTCAACTCTCTCAGTGGTTTTTTTTTTTCCTATCTCATTTATACAGTATAAATTTCTAATGTGTGTATCTCTTCTTTGCTAAATAACTTTAACCCGCTGCAAAGTGAAAAGCTATAGAATAAATATATTTGGTAACTATTTTTTTATTTTTAATTTTATTTTATAATTATCATACAGTATAATTGACTTTTATGTATAGTCCTATAAACTTTAACACATGTAAGATAGGAATACACTACGATCAGGATACAATACAGTTTAATCACATTAAAAGAAATCTGTGTGGGGACACAATATGAAATTTCAAATCTTCCCTTTTGTAGTTACAACTTTTCCCTCCTCCTAACCCCAGGCAAAAACTAATCTACTCTCCAAAACTATAGTTATACCTCTTTGAGGGTGTCCTATGAGTAGGATCATACAGAATATAACCTTTCACTCAGCTTAATATCTTGAGATCCATCCAAGTTGTTGCATGCTTCAGTACATCAATACTTGCTCCTTTACTGCTGAGGAAGATGCATAGTTTGTTTAACCATTCACCCACTGAAGGACGTTTAGATTGTTTCCAGTTTGGGTCTATTATGAATATTATTATTATAAACACTTGGTATGCAGGTTATTTTGTGTGTGTGTGAATGTAAACTTTCATTTCTCTTGGGCAGATAACTAGGAGAGGACTTTGGGGCCATATAAATGTATGTGTACCTTTGTAAGAAGCTGTCAACTGTCTGCTCAGAGTGGCAACACCATTTTACATTCCTACCAGCAATGTGAGAAAGTTCTATGCTCAGTATCTTTATTGACACTTGGGTATTTTCAGCATTTTTCATTATAGGCATTGTTTTTTTTAAATGTAAGTGTAGTTGGTATATAATATTATATTAGTTTTAGGTGTACATTATAGTGATTTGACATTTTTATACCTTATAGTGTGATCACCCCAATAATTCTAGTAATCAGCTGTCACCATGCAGACTTATCACAATATTATTGAAAACCACTGGCTTAGAAATTAGAATTTTTCCCTGTTGCTGGAATAAGGTCAGTTTCCTATAGTTCACATGGGATTTGTGGGGGAAGGGTGGCTAACTTAACAATATCAGGGTTCTTCTAGGGAAAGAAAGGGAATGAATGCTATTCAGAGGACCAGCAGTGTCCACTGGGATTTAACTCCCTTTTCAACAGTTTATGGCTTTTACTCATAGCCTTTTTGTGAGTAATAATAACCTCACAGATGTAATAAGCATTGTCTGGATCAGTCATTGTCATTGTCGTCGTCATCATCATCATCATCATCATTGTATTAGTGAGTCCGCAAAGAATCAGAACTGATAGGATATAGATATAGATATAGATATAGATATAGATATAGATATAGATATAGATATAAAATATAAGAGGAGATTTATTATGGGGATTGACTCACATAATTATGAAGGCTGAGATATGCCATCACAGGTTGTCTGCAAGCTGGACAACCAGGAAAGCACTGGTATAATTCAGTTCAAGTATGAAAATCCAAGACTAGGAGTTCCAATGTCCAAGGGCAGGAGAAGCTGGACATCTTAGCTCAAGAAGAGAGTGGACTCTTTCTTTGCCTTTTTGTCATATTGAGGCAGTCAAAGGATTGGAAGATGCCTGACCACATTGGTCAAGGCCCGGTCTTCTTTCCTTAATCATCAGATGCCAATCTCTTCCAGAAACACTCACAAGACACACCCCGAAATAATGTTTCCCGGCCATCTGGGCATCCCTTAACCCAGTAAAGCTGACACATAACATTAACCATTATAGCTTCATTCTCATCCTCATATTCCCGTGGTAATGAGTATTTAACTGGCTTGAGAGGTAGGGAGGGGACCATGAATAGGAAAGGAGACATGAAGGAGACGCAAGGTGTTATCTGGAAAGGTAGAGAGGCATTATATGATGTCAGTATAAATTATAGGCAAATGTCTCAAAGCTTGGAGATTGTTTTCACAGTGTGGCTGCATAGCACCCACCACACCCCACCCCTAAAAGTTTAGACCCAGTGCTGCTTCCTTTGAGGTAGCGTCAGGTCAGGAGAGTGGAACAAGTACTCCCCAGTGCTTTGTGCAGCCTAATGCTGTCTCCTCCAAGCTAGACTTTTTTTTTTTTTTTTTTTTTTAGTAAATTTCTTAATTTATCTTAAAAAAGGAATATAATTTTTGTATTTTTTTCCCATGATGTGATTGTTTTAAAGTAAAAATTATGTTTTCAGTTAATAAGAGATTTTATCTATCTCCCTTGTGGTTAAACTATAGTGAGTTGAAAAGATCACCGTTGAAAAATTGAGCTGAATTTAGGAAGCTTAGCACAGTGTGCCAGGTTCAGCATCTATGTAATTTCTCTTCTTGGTGTTTGGGTTTATTCCAGATGTTTTTATTTTTGCCCGGTCTCAACCCTCTCTAAGGAAAGCTGCTCTACCCACAGCCCAATGACTTTAAGGTTTTGTGCCAAGTATATTCTCCACCCACCTTTATGCAAAGCTAACTGAGCAAGGGACCCAGCCAATTCAGAGCCAGCACAGAGAATGATATCAGGCAGAGAGAAGGGCTGGGCTCTCTCTTAGAATTCAGGAGTAGGATGCCAGTGAATGGTAAGTTACCATGTAGAGAGCAGTGGGGGAGTTACACAGGAGAGCAAAATTGAGCAAGTAGCAGAATCCACAATTTTACCTAATAAGTATGTGTTTTGCTACTTTATCTCAAAGAGTTATGGAAGAGGTGATGACTTAGTGCTTCTTTCTTTTCTTGCAAGTGGAGTAAAAGCCAAATTCCTTGGACTTTTGAAAAAGAACACTTACATTATCATTCTGTTCCTAGTGCAGATTTAGTGATTCACAGCCAAGAGCAAATAGGCTAGTGATTTAAAATATTTAGTCTTTAAATTTGACAAATGTGCCAATTACTTTGATCTGTGGTTCCTGATTCAAGAATTAAAAGCCACAATCAATTTAAAAGGCTGCCACAATCCTTTCCGAGTGAATGAAAGCAGAATGCCAAGCAGCTGTGCTCTGCTGCGTGGCCTCCAGTCCCCGTTGTCTGTACACAGGATGTGTGCTGCTGGTATGACAGGGACTGCGTTCTTTCCCCATGTCAGTCTGATTGCTCTGGCCTAAATGAAACACTGTGTGCCTCAGAATCTCTCAATCTTGTTCAAAATGTACACTTTAGTTTCTTTTTTTTTCCCCCTGAAAAATTTCAATGTTTGGGAAGTATTTCAAGTAACTGGGCCCGTGCTCATTATTGTTCAAAAACGTAGGCCAAACACACGGCTCCTTTGGCCAAATTTTAGGTGTTTGAACGCCATATTTTCTTTTGGGGACAGGCTTTTTTTCAGTGTAACTTTACTTCAAAAGAAGAGCTTGAATTTCATTCTGAAATTGTTAATTAATTTATACTTCCATTATGAAACCTTTAGGGGGGTACTGCTCAGTGAAATTAATGCCACAGGAATCAGAAAGAAATAGCAAGAGCTGACCCCTGGAAGGACTCAGGGAACCAGGCATTCCTACTTTAAAAGTTCCTTTAAAAGTTTTTCTCTCGTACTGCTTGGGTGCATCAGCTTTCTTCCGATCTAGAATAGGCAAGAGTAGAATAAATTTTCATATTGAGCTTGTGTAACAGGAAATGGCTCATGGGATTATACACAATATTTGACATGGAGGGAAGTCTAGATTTTTATTTTAAAATGTTATATTTATTTTAAACATAGCTATTTTAAACTTGGCTCCACATTGTTGAATTATACTTCCCTCATTAGAAATTCATGTGACATGGTGACACTGTGCATGACCAAATTGTGAGAGCTTTATCTTTCTCAAGGAATATGCTAGTGGCACAAATATAAATTTGATTTTCCTGTGAGTCATCAAGACCTATTTTATTATGCAGGTAGGTTTGCTATGGATGTTGACAGAACAACAGCATATTTGGCAGAGACCTCTAATTTTGCATTTCTTTAAGGTCAGTTGTATTTAGTGTCAGGTTCTCTCTAGGCAAGACTATTAAATGGAGAAGCTGGTATTTTTATCCTCCACTTTTTTTGACCAACTGTCATTGGTGGCTATATTTTTCTTCCTTCTAGTTAATTCAGAAACTCATGTCTTCTTTTTCTCAAGACTCTATCAATATATGTTTTCCACAAATGTTGAATAACCTAATTATATTAACTCTAGATGTTGACTATCCATAAGGTATAGGCATTACTTTTTTTGGACTATTATTTTTAATGACAAGAAAACTTTTTTTCTGTTACTGTAATTTATTTTTTATTTTATTTCTTTTTATTTTAGAATATGTAAAAATATAGCCAAACAAAAATTTTAAAAAATCTCATAATCTCAGTTCTCCAAGCCTATCTCTGCTAATTTTGATATGTATTCTTAATACAAAAAATGGAATCATCCTATGTGCAACTTTTAAATTGTGCCATTTTCTCTTAATTTTTGATGACTTTTTAATATCTTTAAACATGCTGAAAAGCCATGTTTAATATTCCCATGGTTTTGTGTTACACGATTGTATCCTAAGTTATTTAAACAATCCACTATTATCTGACATTAAGATTGCATCTATTATTTTGCTATTACAAGTTGTCAAAATTAACATTCTTTAGCTTATTTCTTCAAATATAATCATGATCATAAGGGAAACACCTTGGATATAGTACCTCGTTGCAAATGAACCAGGGACAGAGAAATTTCTTGCCCTTTGCAGCCCTATCTATGCAGCCATTTTCTCTGCTTGCTGTTCAGGATAGCCTTGTTTGCCAGCCCTTGAAAATGTACTAAAATTGAGCTAATGTGGCACTCACCGAGGGAGAAAAGTAATAGCAAATAGTTGTAAGTTTGTAAGTGCTTGATGTTAGATTGAAAAAAAAAAGTTGTCTAGCCTATATTCAACACAAATAACTATGATGTTTGGGAATACTGCAATGAAACTGAGTTTACAGCGTCTGGAATTAGATAATAGAGCTTTTCCCATGAAAGTTACCCATTGCTGAAATGTTCATGATTCTAGAGTGGTTTCTCTGAAACTGTAATTCTTGGTCAGTGTCAAAGTGACATGGGAGGTAGATGAGAAACTTTGCTTGAGCCGAGTGAAGGGGAACGGGCAAAGAGAAATGGTCAGTGAATGGAAAGGAGATGGGTGTTAACAGAGTCAAAACTCATGGGATTTGAAATGTGACTGGTTAGTAGGAGGGAGGGAGAGAGTGGGTGGATGATATGAACCTAGAGGCAGGAGGATGGTTCTGCCATTTGTAGAGAAGGAACAAGTTGTGTGGATATGGGGCAAATGTCCTTGCAGGCATTTAACCTGAGCTTCTGCCAATTTAACCATGTGAAAATATCCCAGCAGGGAGTTGGAAAAGCAAAATTGGAGCTAGAACAATAACTGTATACAATTAATAGTTTTAACCAATAGGAGGAATAAGTGTGCCTCTAGACCAGCAGTTCTCAACCCTTTGGGGGTCGAATGACCCTTTCACAGGGGTCGCCTAAGACCATCGGAAAGCACATGTATAATTACATATTGTTTTTGTGATTAATCACTATGCTTTAATTATGTTCAATTTGTAACAATGAAAATACATCCTGCATATCAGATATTTACATTACGATTCATAACAGTAACAAAATTACAGTTATGAAATAGCAATGAAAATAATTTTATGGTTGGGGGTCACCACAACATGAGGAACTGTATTAAAGGGTCGCGGCATTAGGAAGGATGAGAATCACTGCTCTAGAGAAAGACTGCTACGTTTGAAGGTTGAAGTGAACAATGTGATGGCAGAGTTAGCAGGGAGGACCGTGGGAGAGTGCAGGGTCAGGAGGAACCCAAGAAGGATGCAGCTTTGGTGACAGATGAGGATTGGAATCTGCTGACCCATGACCTGGTGTCACTGCTGAACTTCAACTAAGGTGTTCAAATGCATGTGTATGTCGAACGTAGAGAATAACAAACAGACAAACATGCAAACAAACAAAAAACAATGCCAACGAGAAGAATAAAATGTAGCACGTGTTAAGAGAAAATTGCATTTGGTCATTTAATCCTCTCAGCAATATCTGTGATGTAGAAGTTTGTTTGTTTTTTATCCCCTTCCTACACTTTATAGAGGGGAACCAAACGCTACAGAGATGAAATATTTTTCTCAAGATCACACAATGTGTCACATGTTGGACACAAACTCATGACTGTGCTCTTAATTTTTCTGTTTCAATGAGCTATGCAGCCTTCAGGGGATTATATTGTAATGGTAGGTGAGAAAGTGGGAAGCAGATTGGACCCTTTAAGAAGCTTAGCTCACTATTGAAGAAAACCATGGGAGTCATGGAGGAAGAAGAGAGGTGGTGAGATGGAAGAGTTAGGCATTGAGAGAGGAGCCCTTCCCAGTGAACTCCAAGGCATGGTGATGTCTGTCAGTAGGTGGCAGAAGGACAGTGGTAGTGAAAGCCACTTTTGCTGAAAAGGTCAGGTTTTACCTTGAGATCAGAGTTCTGGAAAGGTTACCAGTATCCATGTTCTCCTCTAGGGGAAATAGAAGAGACCAAATTGAAGAGTAGGGTGCTAAAATAATCAAGGAAGATGGACAATTGTCCTGTAGCCAGAAGATGACAGATCTATATCATCTGTCATGGGCTGAAGCTAGGTGGTCCTTGGGGTGAAAGTGGATTTTGCGAGAACAGAGGCTATTAGGAAATGGCAGAGAACAAAGGTTGGAAATCAAAATTGAGGGGTGCCTTGATGTGCTTCTAGCTTGCAGTAGGTGTGTGCTCATAGAGGAGGGTGATGGGA
Organism: Myotis daubentonii; assembly: GCF_963259705.1. Lineage (NCBI taxonomy): Eukaryota > Metazoa > Chordata > Mammalia > Chiroptera > Vespertilionidae > Myotis > Myotis daubentonii. The sequence continues at coordinate 76,732,185 of NC_081845.1, read as the reverse complement.
AAGGGGAAGAACCACTGTCTTCCATCACTCTACTGGAAAGATGTTTAATTGAAAGGGACCTTGAGGAAAGGGGAAGATTTCAGTTATTGGGGAGGAAGTAAAAGGGAAGATCAAGGCACAAGTTAAATATCTTTTTCCCTCCAGAGAAGAGTGTTTCCACAGGGCCCAGGTCAAGGTGCCAGGCTGAGCCCTGGGTGGCATGGGTATGTTTCAAGTATTTTATTTTATTTTTTTAAAAATATATTTTATTGATTTTTTACAGAGAGGAAGGGAGAGAGATAGAAAGCTATAAACATCGATGCGAGAGAAACATCGATCAGCTGCCTCCTGCACATCCCCCACTGGGGAAGTGCCCGCAACCCAGGTACATGCCCCTGACCGGAATCAAACCTGGGACCCCTCAGTCCGCAGGCTGACGCTCCATCCGCTGAGCCAAACCGGCTTTGGCTGTTTCAAGTATTTTAGTAGGAGGTTGTGAATAGATTAGAAGTACCTGCTAGTGGTGGAGATAGGGTAAGATGGGGAGGAGTCCTGTACTGGCTGAGTTTTAGACCGTATCGCTTTCTGAAATTTCTGAGTTGAACTTTTGGTCTTTGCAAACTGCTCTTCAACAGGACTCAGGACCAAGAGCTGCTCCAAGAGGAAGTCAGGGACAGCAAGGAAAGGAGATGCGTGTTCCACTTGAAAGGAAATCCTAATGTTGTCCTGGCTTATCTGGATAGTTGTCGACTTTCCTTGAAGGCCCACAGAATAAAATGACAAAATTTGTTTCAAGAGAATTAGACATTTGATGTCTTAAATGTGCATAGACATAGCCCAACATTGAACCAGGCATCTCAACCTTGGGTGGGTTGTAATCCTCTGCGGACTCTCAGGAAATACCTGCAGCCCCTCAAAGACCAAGGGAGAGCTAATGCTTGTGGCTGGGGCTCTGGTATCAGTGTTTAATGATCCTCCTCAGGCACTTCTGATATACTGTGAAGGCTGAAAGCATCTGCCTTATATAAACAGCAGACCACCAGGAGCAAAGCTGAGTGAACCTTTTGTTGGTGTGAACCCACAGGTGTGCTCGCACTTCTGCTGGGTCAGGGGTCTGGTGTCATTAATAAGTCTTGGCATCACTTGTTGATGACCCATTATTAATCTATGGAATGTGGACACACATGCAGAATTAGTATTGGTAATATTTGTTTGACAATTAATATTACTCTATGCTTTATCTCCCACAAAGATAAATGTTAGGTGAAAGGAAGCAAATTGGGAAACACCTTATTTACTTGTGCTGAGAATAAAATAACAGGCTTGGCATGCAGAGACACTTTCTTACCCTTTTAAACATTTTGTAGGGCTCAGCTAAACATCACCATCCATCCTTGATCACAACTCCAGGCCTTATCTTTAATGCATTATTCCAAATTATATAAATTAAGATCTTATGTAATTTACCTTTTGCATACAACTAATAACGTGATGTCAGTTAGTTGTAGTTTCAATGAAATAATCTAATCTAATAAAAGACAAACATGCAAATTGACCATACCTCCGCTACACCTTAAGCCAGGCCCACCAGCCAATCAGAGCGACTATATGCAAATTAGCCCAACCAAGATGGCGGCCAGCAGCTATGGAGCTGGAGCGAGTAAGAGTCTTGGTTGCTCCAGTGATGGAGGAAGCCAGGTTTCCAGCCTGCCATGGCCGGCTCTGAGCTCCACTGAAGGCAACAAAGTTTCAATTATAGAAGGTAAATAAATCCCAGCATAAAAATAAAAAAGATAAAAAGGAGAGGCTGGAAGCTTCTGTTGCCAGGGGGCTTGGCCAGCCTGAAAATGGCCCTCAGCCCCTCATCCAGTCTGGCAGGCAACCCAGTGGGGACCCCCACCCTGAAGGGGGTGTGACCAGCTGCAAACAGCCATCAGCCCCTCACCCAGGCTGGCCAGGCACCCCAGTGGGGACCCCCATCCTGATCCGGGACACCCTTCAGGGCAAACCAGCTGGCCCCCACCCATGCACCAGGCCTCTATCTTATATAATAAAAGGGTAATATGCAAATTGACCCTAACAGCAGAATGACTGGGAATGACTTGTCACTATGACACACACTGACCACCAGGGGGCAGATGCTCAATGCAGGAGCCCAGTGTGCTCCCGCAGGGGGAGCTCTGCTCAGCCACAAGCCAGGCTGATGGCTGCCAGTACAGCAGTAGTGGTGGGAGCCTCTCTTGCCTCCTCAGCAGCATTAAGGATGTCAGACTGCAGCTTAGGCCTGCTTCCCACTGGCAAGTGAACATCCTCCGAGGGCTCCTGGGCTGCCAGAGGGATGTCTGATTGCCAACTTAGGCCCAATCCCCCAGGGAGCGGGCCTAAGCGAACAGGTGGTAATCCCCTGAGGGGTCCCAGACTTCGATAGGGCACAGGCCGGGCTGAGGGACCCCCCACTCCCCCCCAAGTGCACAAATTTTTGTGCACCAGGCCTCTAGTCATTAAATAATTTTGAAAGGTCCTTGTGATATAATGTTGAAAGGAAATGAAGGAGCTTAGTTCCTTTATTCTAGTTATTTAAAATATATATTACATGAAATTTTATTATGGTATAGTTCAACATTGCATGTATTCTGACTGAAATGTTGATGGTAGCTTAAGAATTGTCTCAGAATGAAATAAACAAATTGAAGTTTGACAATTGGTTTTTGAAGGGTTTGACTAAGTTGTGTAGTAGGCAGAGCTCTTATTTCAGAAACAGAGAGCATTTCATTCATTTACTTCCTCAAGTTCTTTCTCAGTAAACATCTGAATCTCAGTGTTTACTTTAAATTCACTTTCTCCCAGGTAAAGAATTAAGCCTTGTACATCCATAAGTATATACATATTCATATATAACTATATGTATCTCTCTATATATTTACATTACAAGAGTAATATGAATTCTCAGCTTAAGCATAAATAAGCAAAGGGAAGAAAATGAAAGCACTTGCCATATATATGTATGTAATCTTATCATCTGGCATATACTCCATATGCGTTGGAGTAAAATCTCCTTGCTTTACATCTGCACATATACACATACAATGCAAAGCACACAGGTTAATTCTGTATATAGTGTTTGATAACCTCTTTTCTTCTCACTTAACAACATATATATGAACATTATTGTTCTCATTCAGTATTCTTCTGCAATGTGAACTTGTTGGAATAGTGCTGATAGTATAATTTATTTGACAATCTGCTGCTTGACATGTAGATAATATATAATTTTGTTTGCTTTTGATTTTTGGTAATATAAACAGTGATGGGCTGACTATTTTTATAGTTCAACTCAAAATTTTTAATGCTGAAACATAAAAGGGTGGCTGAAGAGGCGTGTTCTGCCACATTGGTTATCATAGGTAATTAGGTAATGTAGTGCATTTTTAATATTCTGGCGAGTTGCATGGACCTCATTGTATTAGTCCCCTAAACTCCTTGACATTTTGAGAATTCTGAAAGGCCACTGAAGACAGTAAGTTCTTCTCCTGGAGTTCTTCACCTAACACTAACTGTTTCTGTATGCTGATCTTGCACATGAACTCCTACGGATCTGAGCCTGTTGTGTTTACCAACATACGCTGGACTTCTGAGTTTCTGTCCTCATGCTGCTGACTACTGCTGCAAGCTTTTTCTCCACCATGTTTCCAGCTCAGACTTTTGAAATCCAGGTCTTTGGCAAAGCCAGCTCAAAGGTCACTTTTCCAAGAAAACCTCCCTTGTCTGTCAGAAGGAATTTATCTGCATCTCCTTTGTGCTCCCTGCTCTGCACCTCTTTTCCCCACAACCACACCCAGGCTTCAACTTGGACTTGGTGCTGTCTAGTATTAGTGTTGCTATGTAGTATTAACATACCTAGTTTGAAGTTATTTAATAGTTAATATGTAGTATTAACATCTGAAGAGCTATATCCTACAGTGAGCATGTTTTAGTCATCTTTTGTTTATGAAACATAATATAGTGCCTTTCAGGTGTTTAAAATCAATGCACAGTCTTTGTAATAAATTGCTTAGTATTTTAAATTTAAGCCACTTCATATATTGTTTTTTTTTTCTTTTCATTTTCAGTGCAACACAAAAGCAGGGAATGGGTAATAATAACAGAAACAGAAAATTCTAATTTGCTGATTATCTTAATCTTGTTTGAGAAAGTTCAAAATCCACAACATACAAAACACCCCTAAACTCAACTGGAAATAGTCTCTTCATTTACCCCCCTCATTACTTGTTCCTGATAACTTCTAATGTCTCTCTGAGGCCTAAATTATTCCTGATAGTGTCACCCATATTGTAGATAATTTGGGGTGTATATAACTGATAACAGAAATGAAATCTGGTTTCTGATCTTAGAAGATATGCAAATGAAGAACAATTTGATTGTGAGAAACATTTTAATCTCTCTGTGTCTCTGAGAACAAGAATATATCTCTATGGTCTAATCCTATGTCATAAAAGCCTAATATGCTAAGTGTCCAGTAATCTGGTCATCCGGTCATCCATTCAACCAATTAAAGCATAATATGCTAATGATATGCTAAGGCCACTCAACCGCTTGCTATGACATGCACTGACCACCAGGGGGCAGATGCTCCGACTGGTAGGTTAACTTGCTTTTGGGGTCCGGCTGATAGTGACTGAGTGAGATGGGCCAGACACACCCTGAAGCCTTCCCGCGGTCCCTCCCTGGCTGGTCAACCTCCCACATCCCTCCCCAGCCCTGATTTTGCACCAGTGGTGTACCTCGGCCTGGCCTGTTCCCTCTCGCAATCCAGGACCCCTCAGGGGATGTCAGAGAGTTGGTTTCAGCCCGATCTTGGAGGCCAGGCTAAGGGACCCACGAATTCATGCACCGGGCCTCTAGTCTAACTATAAAAGCCTATAATTTTTAAAGTATGGTTGTTGACACATATATATGATTTAATAAGCACTTACTATGGATTAGGCATATGCACACATTTTGGTTTTGGTTGCTGGTCACAGAAATTCAACTCAATTTGCTGCTGATAAAAAGGACATCATTGGCTGGTGTACCTGGAAGACACAGGCTATGGACTTTAGGTGCTGCTGAGTTTAGGAGTTCAAATGCTGTGTTCAGTGTTCTGCCTCTTTGCATCTCATTGCTGTTCTGCCTTTCTCTGTCTTCTGGCTTCTCTGTGTTGGACTCACTCTTAGGTGGGATCGTAGGATACCGTGGAAAAGATGGATGGTGACAGCCTCAAGCTAACAAATTAGTAGTGAGGACTCTTAACTTGCCAAAATTAGGTGTAAGGCATAACCCCTTGCCCAATCACTAGATCCTGGAGAAGAATTATATAATCCTTGGCTGTGCTGAATGTCAAACTGGGTGTTTGTGGGACAACTGTGATAAATAGCCACACTGGGACCAATGAAGTGGAACAGGAGGTAAAGGAACAATGGGGTCAGGAAAGTATATTAAGCTCCTATCAAAATCATGACACTCTTGGGGCAGAAGAAAAACTTAAAATTCATCTATCTATTGTTCAGTCATCCGTTGAGAACATCTATATAGCTTCTGCAATTCTGGCAAGAAAATAAAAAAAGATTTAGGTTATGTTTAAATAACACAAATTTTAGACAAAGAATTAGCATTTTTACCTTTAAAAGACACAGATATCTGCTTTTCTTTACACAAAATAACAGAAACAGTAAATATTTATCTATATAAAAATGGATAAATGACAAATCAATGTTCCTCTCGCTCTTTCTCTCTCTAATATCAATAAAAAAGTTAAAAAATGGATAAACATTGTGAGTAATGTTTATATAATTGTACTAAAAATTCCCTAAGCCCAGCTGGCATGGCTCAGTGGTTGAGCCTTGAACTATAAACCAGGAGGTCATGGTTTAATTCCCAGTCAGGGCACATGCCCAGGTTGCAGGCTTGATCCCCTGTAGGGGGCATACAGGAGGCAGCATATCAATGATTCTCTCTCATCATTGATGTTTCTATCACTCTCTCTCCCTCTCCCTTCCTCTCTGAAATCAACAAAAAAATATATTTTAAAAAATTCCTTGAGTTGTAATCACTAGTCTTACCACTCATTCAAGAATGCTATTTGCTTGCTGTTTCTTTACAGACAAAATAGAGTAAAAATATGCTTCTTAAAAAGAGGAGAGTGATGATCCAAGATAGAAATATGAGAAAACAATGTGACAAATTTTAAGCATGTATTGCTAGAATGAGAGAATAAATTAGAGTGTAGAATTGAATCTTGTTTGGGCTCTCAAGTGAATTTGATACTATTTCACAGAAAAAAGCCATGGCATTGCAAATACCGGCTCTTATTATGCCCCTCTACTTGGAATTAAGAGGTAATGTAAGAGGAAGGTATGTGGATTGGTGGCTTATTGGCATGGATGGATAAACATATACAACAGTTACTTCATCGCATCATTGACGGCTGACTGTGGGACGGGGCTCCAGCAGGTGCTTTGTACACATTATCTTCTCACAAAGGTGGGCACTTTCCAGAGCCCCATTTCACAATGAAAGGACTATGACTGAGAGCAACAATCATGTGCCAAGGTCACAGACCTGATTGTGGCAGTACCAGGACTTGAACCTCAGTCTCCTTGGTCTGAGCCTGAAGGTGTGTTATCTGGTGTGTTGAACCATATAGACTTCCCATATGATTCAGAACAGTTATAAATATATCAGCTATTTCATAAGATGAAAGAATGTGCTTGGCACTAGAACTTAGACATATTAAAGGGATGATGTTTATATTTTTCTAACTTTAAAACCTCATTCAAGATGTTTCTTCTCTCACAGTTTAGAGAATATATCTTTCTTTTCTTCTAATTCTCATTCCAGGCAAAGGCAACGTGAAATTTGAATTATTAGTAGTACTTACCATTGTCAGGGACATGGGAAAAAATCCTATTATAAGGTTCAAGTGATGTGATATTAATTTCTTTATTTACCATAGCAGGTGGTCATGAAATTAAAAACAGAAGAAAATAAAGCCAACTGCAGAATGCCATTATGATTACTAGTTTTGTGACCATGGGCACATAACTGAATGTGATTCAGTCATAATAAGCTAATATACCTTGTAGAGTTATTGTGAAAATTAAATGAGAAAATGTAAGTGAAGAGCTTACCACAGCGCCTAGCCGAGTAAAATTTCCCTGTTATTGTTAGTTTCACTTTATTTTCAGGTTTTGAAGTGTGTATTGGAGAATGGGATCCACTGGGGATTTTCTGAGATGGTTTGCTGATGCAAGTCCACTGGTGGCTAATACAATAAATAATGCAGGCCTTGAAATGAAGGCTCCGCAAAGCACCCCCGGGCTGTTTGTTAAACCTCGGCTCTGCTATCCAAGCGAGTGGTGCTCTTCAGGACCAAAGCTTATTTCAGAGAGAAAATTTTACTTAAAGGAAAGCATCCAACGTTGTTATCTGAGCTGCGTGAGAGAAATGTAGCCACGTGAGGCTTTCTGATCTGCTGGAGCGCTGCCTATCTACAGCTTGGCCCTTTCTTACCACAGGACCGAAGTAGTGCAGCCATAGCACTACTACAAAGTTCTCAGCAGCTCCAGCAACTTGTTAGAAGGCCCTCCCCCTTCCCTTGCTGAAAGGCTGCTTCTTTATCAGCACTCTCCCGAGAATGTACAGGCCACAGTGAGTCACGCAGTCAGTTCAGTGCTTCCCAGCAAGCAGCTTAGAGTCAAGTTCTGCAGCTATTCTTAGCTGCTCCGCACCCTGTAATGAGAGATACTGGATGAACTTGCAAATGACACATTGTACTGATGACAAACGGGGTGGATCGTGATAGATTGAGTTTCCAAGCCTCTGTTTTCCTTGGTGCAATAAGGACAGTGGGGGGGAAAAGCAAAAAAAAAAAAAAAAGTCTTCCTCAGATCAGTAAGGAGCAGATACAGCACCCTGTAGTGGAATGTGTGCTGAAAGCAGGAGTTTGCTTCTTTGCAATTCTCTGACCTCCACCCTGTTCCCAATCTATAATCAGGGAGAACTTAATGATATCAAGGCGGTTATAATCTCTATCTCATTTGTAAGATCTCATTGTGGTTGTGAATAATTCAGAAGTAGTGGCCTTGCTTTCGAATGGCAAGTAGAACATTGCATCATCACCTGCATCAACAAGGTGACATTTTCCCTGGCGGCGTGGACATTAAAGTCAGCATGCAGACAATAAAGCACCTTTCCTAGCGAGATAACTGTTCCCACCTTTCCCTATTCATTTTCTCAGGAAGCCAGACATTTCCTAAAGCAGAAGGAACGTCCACACAGGGTGGGAGGAAAAGTAAGTTTACAGTTGTTCATATGGAAAGTAATATGATAATAAATAGTAATACAAGAATAAACTCTGTTCCGTGGACTCACAACTGTAAATCTACTTTTGCCTCACCCTGTATATTCATTATATTCAAACTGTATCATCATTCTTTTTATATATCTGTTTCCTGAGTATACTTTTTTTTTAATCTGTGTGAACTTGTAGCATAACGCCAGGCACATAGTAGGTAATACATACCAATATGAACATACAAATATGTGTATATGTATTGAAAATGGGATTACATTATATATGTCCTTTCACAATCTTACTTTGAACATCTTACAAATACCATGGAGATTTTGCATGCTATTAAATATGGAAATACATATTTTTTCATATATTTCATTTTACAGAAGAATCACAATTTACCCAGTCCTCTCCTATTGGACTGGTTTGTAATTATTAAACCAACTAAAATTAAATAATTAAATGAATTAAAACAGTTTATAATTGTTAGGAGGAAGGTCCATTGTAGTGTGTTTTATTCAGTCTCTCTTCACTTGTTAATTCAGTCAGCAAGTATGTATTGGTTACCTCCTCTGTGTCAGGTCCTGTTTAAACTCTGGGAATATTATAGCAAGTCAACATTTTAGTGAGAATAGAGAAATAATAAACAAAAGAGATTAGAAAAACATAATATTGGATCAAACTAATCACTTATGATCTGCTACTTTTCTTAATGAATGTGGCACATGAATAAGTATAATTATTAAATATACATTTTCAAATGTGTTCAGTACTATGGAGAAAAGTTAAACAGGGAGCACTGGAGGGAAAATTTAAATAGATGACATCTGAGTAAAGACCTGAAGGAGAAGGGTCCCTGATAACCTCTTTAAGGGCAGGGATCATGTCTCTTTGCTCATCCTTATGTGAAGATAATGGCCATCAGGGAACTTAGAATCTAAGGTCTAATGTTACCTGAGTTATTTACAAGTTTTGAGGGTAGGAAAATATTTGTATTCTCTCTCTCTCTCTCTCTGTGTATTTATATCTATACTAATAAAAGGGTAATATGCTAATTAGACCGGATATCTTCCAGACATCTTCTGGACGTCCTTCCGGACAAGGCCACGGTGGCAGGGGCTGAGGCAGAGGCAGTTAGGGGTGATCAGGTTGGCAGGGGGGAGCAGTTAGGGGCAATCAGGCTGGCAGGGGAGGGAAGTTAGGGGCGATCAGGCTGGCATGGGAGCAGTTAGGGCATCAGGCCAGCAGGTAGAGGTGGTTAGGGGTGATTAGTCAGGCAGGTAGGCGAGTGGTTAGGATCCAGTGGTCCTGGATTGTGAGAGGGATTTGACTGTGGGATCGGGCCTAAACCAGCAGTCAGACATTCCCTGAGGGGTCCTGGATTGGAGAGGGTACAGGCCGGGCTGAGAGACCCCCCTCCCATGCACGAATTTTGTGCACTGGGCCTTTAGTTATATATAAATATTTTAAAAATATGTATTTCATTATTTTCAAGCTTTTCTACAACAGCCATATGCCACTTTTATAATAAGAAAACAATGACATATTAACTTTAATACTTTCTTCAATTACTTTGTTAGCATATCACACCGTGGACACATGTCATGGTTGTAAACCACCTACCCCCTTCCTCAGCCTCATTCATAGGACCCACTATTGACTTATCCATCATGCACATAGGCAATCCTTTCTTTTCTCTAAATGCAACACTTTGTATTTGCATCTTTAAGTTTTGGCTCTCAGTTACCCAAGTTTGGGAAATTGTAAAATTTCTTTGAAAAACTGAAGTGGAACGCACTGTACAGCTGCTTGAACGTGAAAGGTCAAGCCGGCCTCTGGGAGCAATTCATAGAGGCTTTGCTCATTTCTTCTATCTTCGGTCCCCCATTTTTAGAAGACGTTGCTCTTTCTCTTTGTTGGAGGTCATTCTGCTCCCTGCACCTCTGATAGGCTGCTCTCTGAATCGATGTACTAGGGAGCACTTGCAGAAGTAAATAGTGGGAGACCTAGGAATGAGAGACTTGTTCTGCTTCTGAAAGAATGCTTTTGTATTTTTTATGTAGCATATTTTTAGTTCACTCTGTAATACTAAAAATGCCCGTCTTTTATATGTAGAAAAATGCTAAAACCCATTTCTAGAAGCTTACAGGCAAAAATGCCTTTATTTCTATAACTATTGTCTACTCTGATGTAAAATTCCTAGCTCTTTTTAGTGAAACATTTCTCTTACAGAGTGAATAGGAAAATAGTTTAAAAAGTGTTTGCAACTGAAGGAAGAGAGATAGGAAAAAATTTGCTTAAAGTTCATAATATTAGTTTTATTCCCTCCTAGTATTTGCATAGGAGCTGATAAATATTCCAAAGCCTTTTTACATCTCTCCTGTGGTTTTCGCACTGCTCTAAGGTAGAATGTTATTTTGGTACATGCTTTATAAGTGAGAAAACTAAGGCACAGAAAAGAAAGAAAATTACCAAATGGCATACGGTTAACATTTATTGGGCACTTACCCGTGTCAGGCAGGATTCTAAGTACTTTCTATATATTCACCCATTTACTTCTCACAATAGCCCAGATGATGGTGGTATTCCTTCTATCCTAATTTTCCAGAGCAGGAAATGAGGCATTGAGAATTTAAATGACTTGCTCAAGGGCATGCACAGCTAGTTAGTGGCAGAGAGAGCCCTTAATGCTGGCTCTGACCCCAAACCTGAAAACATGATTCAGTACAGCTGCTCCACTGGGTAGACTGGAGTCTGTTCCGGAGTCTGAGCTCTGGAAGGTTCAGTAGCTGCAGCCCTGGTAGGAGCACAGCCTTGGGATGCAGAAGTGAGTCAAACTAACCTGGAGATTTCATCAGTGAACTCACAACAAAATGTATTCCTAGCAATTCTATTACATTTGCTATCCATAAAGGATAATTAATAAAATACCTTTCAATTTGCATTCATAGCGGGTAGGGGTAGTACTCCCTTTTTTGGGCAGCAGAACATGTATTCTTAGGAGAAGTTGAGAATATAGTTCTCCATTAACTTTCCTCCTTCCTGCAGAAATCTCTTTATGATATCTCTGACAAATGCCAACTCATTTCTTTTTTAAAATAATTTAACAAATATCTATACTTTATTCAGATTTCCTTATTTATTTATTTTTAAATTCTTTATTGTTGAAAGTATTACATGTTTTTCCCCGCATTGACCTCTCCCACGCCCCCCCCCCCTCAGCACATGCCCTCACCCCTCTACTGTCTGTGTCCATTGGTTATGCTGACATGCACGCATACAAGTCCTTTGGTTGATTTCTTAACACTTCCCCTCACCCCACTACCCCCCCTCTCCTCCCCTACCTTCCCTTTGAGGTTTGAGGGTCTGTTTGATGCTTCTATGACTCTGGATCTATTTTCGTTCATCAGCTTATATTGTTCACTATATTCCACAAATGAGTGAGATCATGTGATATTTATTTTTCTCTGACTGGCTTATTTCCTTAGCATAATGCTATCCAGGTACATCCCTGCTGTCACAATTGGTAAGAATTCCTTCTTTTTTACCGCAGCATAGTATTCCATTGTGTAGATGTACCACAGTTTTCTAATCCACTCGTCTGCTGAGGGGCACAATAGGTTGTTTCCAAATCTTAGCTATTGTATAAGTACCCTGCGCTAACTGATTGCACCACTGGAGCTCCTTAATCTTAGCTATTGTAGTTTGTGCTGCTGTGAACATAGGGGTGCATATATCCTTTTAGATTGGTGTTTCTGGCTTCTTGGGATATATTCCTAGAAGTGGGATCACTGGGTCAATGGGAGTTCCATTTTTAGTTTTTTGAGGAAACTCCATACTGTTCTCCATAGTGGCTGCACGAGTCTGCATTCCCACCAGCAGTGTACTAGGGTTCCTTTTTCTCTGCATCCTCACCAGCACTTGTCATTTGTTGATTTGTTGATGATAGTCATTCTGGCAGGTGTGAGATGGTATCTCATTGTCATTTTTATTTCCATCTCTCAGATGATTAGTGATTTTGAGCATGTTTTCATATGTCTCTTAGCCTTCTATGTGTCCACTTTTGAAAAGTGTCTATTTAAGTCATTTTCCCATTTTTTGATTGGATTGTTTATCTTCCTTTTGGTAAGTTGTATGAATTTCCTGTAAATTTTGGAGATTAAGCCTTTATTGGATGTAACATTGGCAAATATGTTCTTCCATGCATTGGGCTCTCTTTTTGTTTTATTGATGGTTGTTTTTGCTGTGCAGAAGCTTTTTATTTTGATGTAGTCCCATTTGTTTATTTTCTCCTTAGTTTCCATTGTCCTAGGAATTGTGTCGGTAAAAATATTGCTGTGAGATATTTCTGATATTTTGCTGCCTCTGAATTCTTCTACCATCTCACACCTGTCTTATGTTTAAGTCCTTTATCCATTTTGAGTTTATTTTTGTGTATGGTGTAAGTTGGTGGTCTATTTTCATTTTTTTTGCATGTATTTGTCCAATTTTCCCAACACCATTTATTGAAGAGACTGCCTTGACTCCATTGTATGCTCTTGCCTCTTTTGTCAAATATTAATTCAGTATAATGGCTTGGGTCAGTTTCTGGGTTCTCTGTTCTGGTCTATATGTTTGTTTTTGTGCCAGTAACAGGCAGTTTTGAGAACAGTGGCTTTGTAATATAGCTTTATATCTGGTTTTGTGAATCCTCCAACTTTGTTCTTTCTCAGGATTGCTGCAGCTATTCGGGGTCTTTTTTTATTCCATACAAATTTTTGGAGAGTTTGGTCTAGGTCTGTGAAATATGCCATTGGTATTTTAATGGGGAGTGCATTGAATCTATAGATTGCTTTGGGCAGTATGGACTAGTTTTTCTTAATGCTCTTCTGTTCCAGGATCAGGTCCAGAATACCATATTACATGTAGTTATTACATGTTCTTAGGCTTTTCTTGGTTGTGACAGTTTTTTGACTTTTCTTGTTTTTTATGACTTTGACAGTTTTGATGAGTGCTGACCAGACATTTTGTAGAATGTCCTTCAATTGAGATTTATCTGATGTGTTTTTCATTTTTTAAAATTTAAATAAAAAATTTTTTATTACCATTTATCTCCTCTATGCTCTCTTCCACATCCATCCCCCCCTCACAATCACTATACTGTTGTCTATGTCCATGAGTTCTCTCTCTCTCTTTTTTATTTCTTTTGCTCAATTCCCTCTAATGCTCAATACCTCTGCTTGGGCATGCCCAACCATGGCAAGTCTCTTAATTTTTTGATGCAGTTTGTTCTATTTGTGTATAACTTATTGCTGGGAATTTCATTTATGCATAGCTCCCACACATATATTTTTTATCAAAATCTATGTCCTGATTGCATTAAAATATTTTGCTTTAAGGATTGCAAGATACAGAATGCAATCTCTGCATTCAAATAGAGCCCCATTTTATCAAGAGAATACAGGAGGACTTTACAAACTCTATGGGACAGGGAGGTAAAAATAGAGACTTGATGTTTAAAAAATATATTAATAGTGATTAACAGGGGAGAAAATTTGTAATAATACATTGTGTTAACTTCTATAATTTTTCTACTTTACCTCTGAAACTTTCATTGTAAAGCTAGGTTATAGTAGTAAGACTATTATAAGCAAATAATTTTGGATGACAGACTTGGAACAAAAATTTACATTGTGTGAAGATTGTGTGTTTGTGTGTATGTGTTTTAAAAGGGGTAAAAAGGGAAAGATGTAGGAAATAAATTAGGCATATTAATTGAAAGGCTGTTTTTATAATTAGGTCTTTTCAATGTCAAAATTTCAAGTATTAAAATTCAATTTGCTAAATAATTATTAAGCATCTTCCTTGTGCCAGACTCTGTGTTAGGTACTGGGATTATAATGGGAAAAACACAGTTATGGTCCCTGCCTTTAGGGCATTGTGTGTGTTGGGCAAATTCCCGCCAAGGGCATGAGTGGACTGAAGTGCAGGCAGCATTCCCCTTGGTCAGCCTGATCCTTGGCGAAGGCCCACATGTGGCTGGGGGAAGGGAGACCTTTATCTAAGCAGCGCAGATGTGCTGCATGGGCTTGTGGCCATCTGCCTGCCTTTATAGGGCTCACATTCTAACAAGAAAGGCAGTCTTACAAATAACAAATAACTATGTGATTAGGATTACAAAGGGGAAACATAAAACACAGAGGTATTTCATTTCGATCAAAAGGCCAGGAACAGTCTCCTTGAGAAAGTGACATTGATGAGCACTAAACATATGACTAGGGATTGAAGCCACATTGGTTTAAATGAAAAGAAACAGCTTCCTTATCCAGGCCTCTCTCAAAAAGTTGCTGGTAACATTGGCCCCTCAAATATCAGATATTGGCTGAAAGATAATTGTAATTCATAGTTAGTTGAGGTAGGAACCAAAGGTCTAGGGGAGGATAAAGACAGATAGAAGGAGAAAAAGGAGGGGATACAGAGAAAGTTATATGGACATTGACTTACCTCCTCCTTCCACTGGAGTAAATTGGAGCTTAAAGCTAAACCTGCATGGTTTCAACAACAACCAAGGAAAGTACTACAAGTTAATAATAATATATAATAATAATAATATATAATAATATATTATAATTTTGAAACTGATAGATAGGTTTGATATATGTACTTGTTTAATGCAGGGAGGCAAAATGCGAAGAGAGAGAGAGAGAGAGAGAGAGAGAGAGAGAGAGAGAAAATTTTGACTCTTACATCTTCAAAGCTATGAATTGTGTATTCAGACACCTTTCTCTAGGTACCTAGCTTGCTTTTTCTCCTTTCTTTTCTATGTTCCTTTCAACTGAATGTGCTGGTTCTACTTATTTTTTTTGGATAAAGAAAAAGATCACACTTAGGCCTCAAATCTATCTGATATTTGAACAGTTATTAATAAAATGTTACTTTGATTTGCCTTTGTGCATGTTGCTCCCTTGGAACTTTTTGAAGTTGAGATAATTTGCCAAACTCAGACATTCCCATGAGTCTTGCCATATTATTGTTAAAATATCACTGCTAATTCCCTTCAATGACTCTTCTTTATTCTCAAAATTGAAAGAAGATGAATATATAGGGAAGAAAAATAGGATAGGAATTAAAATTTGGTGGCAATTAAAAAAAACTTTGGAATGTGAGTGTCAGAGGGAAATTATCATCTGCAATGTCCTCACTTCAATGTTCATGAGTGAATGACTCTGGATTCACCAGGGAATGTTGTTTTAAATATCCTGCTGACCATAAGTAACAAGTTAGTATTTTGGCATGTCTAGCATTTCTTTATAGTGAATGGTTATGTAGTTAATGGTTGTTTCGAAAGAAAAAGAATGGTAGAATGTGTCTAAATTTGTTAGCTGTTATGCACTTTGGTTTTGATTAGAAAATCATTCCATGGTCAAATTTAGTTTCTTTTCTATGATTGGTGTTTCCTTGTTCTCAAAATAGTTTGAACCTTGATTGGAAATAAATCTAGTTCATCCATAATGGTTATGTATTTATTTCCCCAAAAGTCTGTCTAAAATGTAGACTTTTGTTGGAAGAGTTTTAAGAGTAAACATAATGTTCTTGTATAATAGTATTACATTCTATAAATGTAGAGAATTAGGATAGTGTAAAAGTGGAAATGACATATAAATTGCTATGTGTCTGGAGAAATCTTATGTAGTTTTAAGTATTCTCTCAGAAATGCCTAGATACCACTTGAGCCACTGAAAGCTATAGTTACCTCCTCTACTTTTAAAAGATGACAATGTTATATCTTAAATGTGGCATTCTAGCCAAAGTTCTAAAGTGCTGCATGCTGAAATGACGTTTTCCTGAATCATAGTTATTTTAGCAACTCTTTCTTCTTAACAAGTTCAACCGAGATGTAAGAAATCTTAGGAGAGAAGTTATTACCTGTATTGCAATTTGACCTTTCACTGTTAAAGTCAATGTTCTTAAGTGTTTCCAAAGGGCCAGGTAAGAGAAACAGGAAGCAAACCTCAGCTGGGTGAGAATGTTTGTTGGGTATGTGTTTAATGATTATGTGTGGAGGTCACAGTTGTGAGATGTGACTCCCACTTTGCATTCTTTCCTGAGCCATGCTATCTCCCTATGCCTCTAGTCATGCAGCTAATACATATTTTATTTTTATTTCAAAAAATATTTTTATTGATTTTTAGAGAGAGAGGAAGGGAGAAGGAGATGGAGAGAGAGAGAGGGAGAGAGAAACTTTGATTGGTTGCCTCCCTCATGCACCTGGACTGGGCTGGGGATTGAACTTGCAACCCAGGTACATGGCCTTGACCAGGTTTAAAACTCATGACCCTTCTGTCTGTGGGCTTATGCTCTAACCACTGAGAACACTGGCCAGAGAAAAATTATATGATCTTATTAATAGGTGTAGAAAAAGCATTTGATAAGATACAGCATCCATTTATGATTAAAACACTCAATAAAATGGTTATAGAAGGAAAGTACGTCAACATAATAAAGGCCATTTATGACAAACCTTCAGCCAACATCATACTCAATGGTGTCATTATTATTCCATTGTGGCCACATCTTTGTACTAGGCACCAGGCTCTAGCCTTTGAAGAATTTATTTCATTCCAGAGACAAAACATACAAATTGAAGTTAAATGACATTGAAAAAAATGAGATCTTTTATGGAATAAACATTGTGCTAGAGTTAGAATATAAAAATGAGTAAGATATCATTCCTGCCCTCAGAAAGTTTACACTGGAGAATTGATATAAAAAATGATTGTAAATTGTATTGTAATAATATTAGCCGTGCAGATATGAAAAACAGAAGTGATCAGAGTGTTATGTACAGGTGGGTTATACAGGAAAATCTTAGAAGGGATGAAAGATAAAAGTTAGTTTAGAAGTCCTAGGCCTAGTATAAGAACTGCCTAGAGATTGTACTATCCCATTACCCTTGCAAGTTGGTTAGATCTGTTTTTAAAACTACTGTCTTTTACAAATCTTTGCTTTGAAATGTACTAAATTTTGCTCTATATATTTAAAATATTTAATTTTTTTGGAGAGTTCTTAAATCCTTTCTAACTGACTTGATTTTACATTAGACACTTTTTATTCAAAAAGGAAATAGCATTCAGAGACATAAATTCCAGCCCTTTCTATCTGAATGACCGGGGCAAATTAACCAACTCAGAGAACAAATTACTTTTAATATCAGACTTAAATCTAGACTTCTTTGTCGTGTTCCTTACTTCCAACCCAAACACTATTCTAATGTATTAGTTCACCCCAACAGGCTGTTCTTCCTACTCTCTTTTTCTATTAATGATACCCTTATTATCCTAATCACAATTTTTACTTTCCCATTTTCCTACCCCTGATTCCCCTCGGTTGTCAAGTTCAGACAAAGCTTTCTTTATAATGTTGTTTGAATTCAATCTATCTATTGTCCACAGCTAATTTCTTGGGGGCATTTAAGGGACTTTTGTGAATGTCTCCATTGCACTGTACGTGTCATAGCCAGGTGAATAGCCCTAAAAGCCTCTTTACAATAAATCAGACTGTTTTCTTTTTTAAAAACTTTATAGTTGTCCTCCATGATGAAGTCAAAACTGTGTTAGACTTTAACATGATCTATGGTCCAGGCCTAGTCTACAATTGCTCACCTTTCTGAAGTCTCTTCTGTAACCTGAAAGCAGAGGCTCTTTAATTTACGGTCCTCAGGAGTGTCATAGGATGAAGGCGAAAGAAGAGAGAGAGAGAGGTGAGGAATTCTGCTCTAAGCCTCTATGAATCCTGAATTGGCTTTAATATTTTTTTCTCAGTTTTTTAAAGTGGAAAAAATGATAAAGGAAATTATCCATGGCCACTGGAAAACAAATGAAAAAGGGAAAAAGACAAGTTTAAAATAGCCTCTTCATATATTTTTGAACATAAATTAGATCTTGTGCCTGTCACGCAGTGGCCCCTTAATAAATGTTTGTTGAATGAGTAAATGAATGGTCAGGGCCAGAATTAAAATGGGTCAAATTTTTCTTTTTGCCCTGATTCCTCAGTTCCTTCACCCCCCCCCCCACCTTGTTTCTCTTTTAACCTGAGAACTCCTAATACTCTCTGTATCAATGTGTATGCACACGTGTGTGTGTGTGTGTGTATGTGCACTTTTAAAAATAATTGAAGAAAAAATTACATTTGAATAATACCAATTTTATAATATTTACAGGAAAAATATTGCATATGGTAAAAATATTATGACCTTGGTATGTTTGATTATGGTGTGCTAACTCTGAATATACAATTAATATTTTTGTTTATAGGTGTAAATGTACTACAAATAGCTATTAAGCAATTTAAACTTTTTAGATTTACCTAGTCAATATTGTTATGGCTCAAGAAATCAAGATAGATTTATCCCAAAAAAAGTCAAAGCTTTTAAAAAATAGACATGATTAGATCTGTATGGGGAGGCAGAACTAGGGCAGTGGTGTGTGTGTGTGTGTGTGTGTGTGCGTGCGCGCGCTTTCATAGTCTATAAAAAGAAAATCTTATTTCAAATTGTATTGCCTGAGGCAATAAAATAGAGAATCCATTGTGTTCTTTCAGAATTCTTCTAGTATGCTGAACTTACTTGGTACAAAGAGTTAGAAAGCCCATGTATAGATTTAAATTAAATACTTTCTTTTATCAAGAACTTCCAATAGTGTTTCCTTGTACTTAAACTTATTCAATTTTGGGGAAAGAAGCATCAGAAAGCATTAGAAAGAAGCATTAGATTTTCACAGTATCAGGCTGCTGGCTGCTGATGGCTAAAATAAAGCCTCCTGGAGGTTTGTTCCTCAGCACCATTGAATCCTAATGCTATATGGGTATGCCATTTATCAGCACAGTATGGAAGAGTGTGTGATACAAGAGTCGTGAGACTCAAAGTCTCTTTGAAAAGCCTCTAAATTTTGGTAGCAAGATAAACATTTCCCCCTGTATGAGTTAAGGTCAGCTGCAGTTTTTGGAATAAGGAAAAGTCTGGAGGGCAGAGGGGGTACAGGAACACCAGAGACAAAGGAATGGATTCACATTAAAACAAATAATGCATCCTCAGCAGCTAACAATATTTGAGGCATTGAGGAGTTTAACTGTATACATACACTTATTGCAATTACTTCTGAGTTCTGATTTGGAAGAATCTGGAATTAGCAAGCAGCTGCCTATCAGGGGATCTCCTTTAATATAGTGTTTCCATGTTGCTAAGAGTCAGGATTGTTAACAGGAGAAAAGTAATGGCTAAAGAGAGGTAGTATTGAAAGTGATTGAGTGATTCTTTTTTATTTTATATTTGTTTTTTTTCAGTTTCAGTTTATATTCAATATTATTTTATATTAGTTTCAGGTGTACAGCATAGTGGGTAGGAAAATCATATACTTTACAAAGTGTTCCCACCCGATATTTCCAGTGCCCACCTAGCACCATACTTAGTTATTAAAATATTATTGACGATATTTCCTATGCTGAGCTTGACAGCCCTATGACTATTTAGTAACTACCAATCTGTACTTCTCAATCTCTTCACCTTTTTCACTCAGTCTCCCAGCCCCCCTCCCCTCTTGAGTAGCTCTTCATTTAGATGGTAGATATATACATTCTGATTCTGCTCAAACTAGTAAAATTGTGAACAATAAACTTCTTTGTTCCTTGGTTTCTGTCTCTGAAGACTATAAATGTACCTGCAAAATATGATTGTTGTGAGGCTAAAATGAATTGGTCTATGATAAACACCCAGAATGGTGCCCAATAAATGCTCGTTGTGTGTTTGTTATTGTTATTAACTAAACTAGAGGCCCAGTGCACAAAATTCATGCGGGGGGGGGGGGCGCAGAGGGTCCCTCAGCCGGGCCTGCACCCTCTTGCAATCCGGGACTTTTTGGGGGATGTCCGACTGCCAGTTTAGGCCCAATCCCGCAGATCAGGCCTAAACCGGCAGTTGGATATCCTTCTCGCAATCCGGGACTGCTGGCTCCTAACCACTCACCTGCCTGCCTGGTCGCCCCTAACTGCTCACCTGGCTGCCTGATTTCGCCCCTAAAACTCAAGCTTCTTTATTTTTAATATTTAGATTTCTTCTTTATTTTTTATTTTAAAAGTCAAGCTTCTTGAGAACATGAGGCATTTAACATTATTCCATATTCCTTACAGAGAGCTAAGCATGGTAAAACACAGCAAATACTTAATACTTATGGGTTTCTATACAAACACTTTCCAACCAGGAATGTTTTAATGGGAAGTCTCCAAAAACTTGAACTGGAAAACCTAAAAGTAGAGTGATCAGTTTTCAGGCATCAGGTGCTATTAGCAGGATTTCTATCCCAATTAAACTCTAATTCTTAGCTCTCAACAGTGTGGACAAACTGCCCTTCACTGTCTCCAAAGTTTCTTATTCGTCACCATCCCATTTTCCTTTTTTTTTTGAGTTCAATGTTTTATATCCACATCACTATCAACTACCATACAAAACCCACCTGCCAGCCTAGCTGGGCAGGCAGGAGGGGGGTCCATGGCAGCATAGAAAACAGGGGTTCTTGTCCCAAAAGAGGAGAAAATGGGTTTACAGTCAAGGAAACAAAATCAGAACCCAACATGGAGAAGCCTTGAAACTGCATTGAGTGGAGGTGCTGTGGGCAGTGGTGCATCTCGGCTGGCCCAGCAGTACCTGCAGCGGCCTGGGTTCCTGGGAAGCCTGGGGTCAGAGGGGGCCCCGCTCTTGAGGTTATTTTTAATATTTTTGCTTTTGGGGGAGGAGGGCTTCTGGGCAGCAGCTCCATGTGGGGGTAACTGGTGCAGGTTTCACTTCAGGGTTTGGAGGGGAAGTTGGGTCTGTGGGGCGGGACTGCCTGACCCCAAATGTCACAGCTGACGTTCTTGGAAGTGGCCCAGCCAAGTTCTTTTCTGCCTTCCTCCTTCCCTGACCCCAGGTCTATGGCTTAAAAATCAGGCCACCAGGCTGGGGCTGAGCACCCCAGGGGCCTTTGTAAACATGGCAGGTCCAGGCAGGGGGAGTTTGGAGGAACTGTAGGAACTGGTGGGGGCAGCCAGAGCCAGGGGAGGGCAGTGCCCATGGGGAAAGGGAGCATGGGGTGGAGGAGGTATGCTCCTCCAACAGAGACCTAGAGGTACAGAGACTAAGAGAGACAGAGAGGACAGAAATGGGGAAAGAGCGACAGGAAGAGAAAGACTCAGAAAGCAAGAGGGAGACTGAGGCAGAGAAAGATTCACAAAGAAGAGAGACAGACAGAAATATGGAGTCCTGCTCTGTATGAGTCAGCAGGCTGGGTGGTTGGGTGGGTGGGCGGGCCCTGGGCTCGCAAGGGATGTGCCAGTGTAAGGGTAAGTGCATCGTTGTGTTGCGTGAGGGAGGTGTGCTGGTAATGCAGCACCAACTTCTTCAGAGACCCGTACAGGTGGTAGGGCTCCGCAAAACCCAAGCCAGGGGCCGTGCGGTAGATGACACAGTGCTGGGTATCGCCATCCACCACCACAGAGCAGGCATAGCAGCCCGCTGGCTGCTCTCACGGAAGAGGAAGGTACCCTCCCACCTGCCGTTCAGCATTTCCTCAGCCTGCGAGCGGTGGATCTTGCCCACATGCCAGGTTCGTTCCTCAAGGTGAGGAGGTCATCCTCATCCTCCATCAGTGAGTGCATGCTGCTCTTCGGGCTCATTTTTGATTCCCAACCACTTGATTTTCTCCTGCCGGGCACCTTTCTGGGTGAGCCATACCAACTGGATCTCGTGCAGCTGCATGAGGTCTGGCTTCAGGCTGTTCATGCGCTTATCAATCTTCCAGTTGTCCAAGGCCTGTGTCCGCAGCTCCTGCTCCAGCTTCACGCGGCTCTCGTGGATCTTGGCCATGTGAGACTTGAGCCGTTCTGAGTTCCGCAGGATCCTCTGCATCTCTTTTCCATGGCCCTCACGCCGGAAGCACTCCAGATTCTCCTGGCTGCACTTCTCGTGAGTCTGGCCCTGCTCTTCGAAGATCTTGATGGTTTCATTGAAGGCTTAGATTGCGGTGCACTTCATCTGCGGTTCCTGGGAGCTGCGTGTGTACTCCTCCTAGAGCTGGTTGTACTCAGGGCTCTTGTTCGCCGCTTCAAACCAAGGTAACAAATGAAACCTTTAATTCTGATCTTCCTCGCGGCAAGGGAACAGCAAACCTCAACAGAAATAATTTCCTGCCAGAAGTCACGTCCAAATGAGGACAATAGGGCTGACTATGTACATGCGCAATAACAGGCGCACGTTCCAGCAGTAGGCGCCCAGGCGTCCTCCACCATCCCACAGTCCTCTGGCCGCATAGTTCCGGTTGTTCTAGCTCCTCCTAAAATGCCTTCAGTTGCCTTGTTGCCTTCAGTTGTGTTGCAAGTCCAGGGCCTCTAATTGGAGAGGATTTTTCTGTTCTTTCGCGTTGATAGCTGTTTACTATTTGGGATCAGTGAGGTTTCGGGAGTACTTCCCCGCTGCCATGAACATGTCGGTCCAAAGCGCACTCGTGAAACAATCGCCCATTCAGTCCACGGCTGGCGCCGTCCTGGTTCGCAAGGAGAAAGGTACTGTGCTGAGCCTTTTCCAATCAGGTCTTCCTCTTCCTTCCCCAGCACACTCCAAACCTACTCCAGGCCGACCGCCCCAACCCTGCAGACCCTTAAGACCTTCCCCTCTATTTCTTTGACTTTCCCCCATCAAACTCGCACCCTATCACATTGCCTAGGGGCGCCCCTAACTGCTCCCTGGGGGGTGGGGCCCACCTGGGCGAGGGGCGGTGGTGTTCTGGTCTCTGGTCGTTCTGGTCATTTCGGTAGTTGGCTTTAGATAGATAGATAGATAGATAGATAGATAGATAGATAGATAGATAGATAGATAGATTATAAAGAATAATTTCTTATCACATCAAAACTACCTCTAGTTGAAAAGAATCAAAGATAAAATTCTCTTTTTCTTAAAACAAAAGAGGACTTAGATGCGTATTTAAAGATGTGTAAGGTGAATTTCACAAAGGAGGAATACTAACTAAATGCTGAGAGAACAAAATAAAATATGAAAATGATATATAGCTTTTGATTACAACTACATATGATTCCAGTTGTATGAAAACTGGAAGAGATTGTAAGGGGAAGCTAAATGTGCACAGGGAATTGCACAAAGGAGGAATGCTTACTAAATCATTGTTTCTCCCTAGGAAAAAGCAATCACAAAATTCTTAAGCTATAGCATAAAGGCATTAGAGGAACCAAAAGGAAGAATAGATCAGTGCGATTTATGATTAAGTCCAAGTAAGATTATGAAATCTGGGATGCTTCAGGCTGGTCAATTTTAGATGGCATTTGAAACAATTGGGTGGAATTTTGGTGCTTTGTTCTCTTGGGTTTCCAGCTGTTGCTTCTAGGGGCTGCCGAAACCCTTCCTGGAACAGGCAGTCTAGGCCAACTCTGATTTACCTAGTCAATATACATTTTAGTCACCACGCATCTCAAACTTTTTGCAAATTTAATAGTTTTAATTTATTTAAATAATTTTTTCAATGAGACAGAAATGGATTTCTGACTCTGTATGTGTAATTTCCCCCCGCAATCTCTTCCAGTTTTCATACAAATGGAATTGTATGTAGTTGTAATCAAAAGCTATATATCATTTTCATATTTTATTTAGTTCACTCAACATAACTTTTTTGTATTCTTTCTACATTTACCTTAGCCATAGAATCAGTCATCAAACTTCTGTATAAATGTTGAATAATTTTCCAATTATTGACTATTTCGGTTGTTTTTATATTTTCCTCTTAAAATGCTGTTATAAATGTCTTTGCTACATTTTTAATTTTTCATATTATTTATTTTAAACAAATTCTAAAAATTGGATGATTAAGTCGAAGGCATAAACATTTCTATGTATCAGGTCAAAGGCATAAGCACTTTTATGTATCGCCCTGCATATGCACACACATAGCCAGCTTTCGATTTCTGTCAGCATTAAATGTGTGTAATATATTTGGCTCAAAATAAATACTTTGACTAGCTCAGATTGATGCATGAAAGACTGGTGGCCTTTTCTTTCCTCATTTGAGAAAGAATTCTAAGCAGTATGAGTATGTATGCATATGCATGCATATGCACAAACTTCTGAATATTTGGAGCCAAGAGGACTTTCTCTGGTATTTTGATCATGCTGTACAGCAGTATAAAGCTTGCTTACTTGGGGAGGCCAGTTTAAGTAGAATTTAAAGAGATACTGACCGAGGGAAGGCAATAGATGTTTTCCCCCAGCATTATATTATTATAACTTAATGAGAAGTAGATTGGTTTGGCCGGTGGTTTGTTACTTCAGCAAACACTTTGTGGAACCTCTCCTATTTCTAAAGCACAGAGTTGGAGTGCTGTTACAGCTACAAATAGTAAAAACTACACTCTCACCTCTCAGTGACTTCTTAGTCAAATAAGGGAGATAACAAATGACCACAAATCAATTTAATACTAATTAGAAAGTGATGTCTCATCCAGAAATAATGTGGAAGTTAAGGAGTATTTTTATTTCCATTACAGGCCAGTGAGATTTGTGTTCAAAACTAATTGCATAAGCTTTCTGGCCTTTATCAGTGGCATCAACAAATGAAAATATTTGGGAAACTTCATGAAAGTCCAGTATCCTCGTGGAAAGCAAACACACTGTAATTTACCAAAGACATTTATTTATCAATGCGCAGTCTCTTCTGGGAGGTTGAGATTAATGGAAGAACAACTTATAAATTATTTAGAAATTTATGAGTTGGCAGTTGATCTTGAGCATGACACTAAGATTAATTCAGCACATAGTATGTAGTTGTAGCCGAATTAATCAAATATGCTGAAATGGATAAAAGGAAGAAATTGACTTTGATGTACTGTTTAATAGTTGTCATTATATTAAATGCCCAGTAAGTTCAATAAAATAGTTTAGAAATAAAACAAAAGGGGAAATGTAAAATTGGCACTTTAATTCTTTCTCTTAGAATTGTACCTTAATTAACCTTCAACAGCTGCTGCAGAATTCTTAAAGTAACAGATTCTTTAGAAACAGACATGAAAGTTTCCATTTTTTAATATCATCAGCTTATTCCAATTCACTTTCTAGAATTATATTTAATCCCTTTTTCTGTTAAGGCTAAATTTTATTGTCTTCTTCTAAACAGGCAATCAGCATTTTGAGACTTTCTTAGGTTGAAGTGCTAATCACCTGAAATGAATTCTGTGTTTTAATATTCAAGTCACAAAGTTAAAAGCTGTCCTGCACATAGCCCATACCTTGAACATTGTAGGCAAAAACGGGAAATCCAGGGTGCTGTAAGACCTCCAAATCTTCATTGTAATAAACAGGACTGGTGTAAGTGAAAGGAATCAAACTGCATAGAGTTTAGGCCAAAACAGTATTTTATTGACTCACACATCCAAGCCAAAGTTGACAATCCAGATCTCACCTGAGACTGGGCTGTACAGGCCCTCGGGAATATTTGAAGCTGGGATTTCCAGCAGCCAGGTTATTCCCTGGGCACCGAGCCCTAGTTCTTTTTTCCTGTCAGTTTCTTTCCCATCACATATTGGGGTTGTCATGTGGATGGAAACATGCCATCAGTGGCTCCTGAATTTTACTAGAATGTCTTTAACCTTGTCATTTACGGGGTGGGTGGGCTGCTGCAATTCATCCCTAAATTGAAAACATCCAAAAGAAAAGTTCTTGTTGGTCCAGTTAAGGCCACTGTTAATACTGAACATGGTCTAATGAAATAATTAATGGGACACTCTATCAGAAGCAATCTTAAACCTAATAAATACGTTTTTGGCTTTGCTCTCATAACAACTCTATGAAATGGGAATATTATAATTATTACTTGATTCATGATATAATTGAGGCTTCAAGAATTAGTTGACTGGCATAAATTCTCCAGCTTGTGAATTTGCAGCCATAATTTGCTTCCAGGTTTATTTTTCTGTCCTCCACCATCTACCTCTGGGATTATTACATCCTCTGGGTCAGGTGTTCTCCTATTCATTGGCAGGTGAAGGGACCATGAAGAAACATGCCAACACCCAGAGTAGTCAGAGTGAAAGAGGGGGCTGGAGGTGGGGAAGCATCTTAGAGACTAGGACACTATTACACTTTAACAATCACCTACAGAGATTTCAGTGGTGTTTGTTTTCCCGGCAAATGTTGATTGCCTGACTAATACAGGACACGCCTAAGTCACTTCACGTTCAACAGTGTTCCAAGTGTCCAAAGAATCTTCGTTGTGTCTCTAGGTCTGCAGTCCAGAGGTCACAATTTAGGTTTGCTTATTTTTATTTATTTATTTATTAGAACTAGGAAATATA
The DNA here is from genome assembly GCF_963259705.1 of Myotis daubentonii. Lineage (NCBI taxonomy): Eukaryota > Metazoa > Chordata > Mammalia > Chiroptera > Vespertilionidae > Myotis > Myotis daubentonii. Next base: position 76,705,514 of record NC_081845.1, on the reverse strand, counting down.
TAGGGTGGGATAAAAGTAGGTTTTCAGTTGTGAGTACGTGAAACACAGAGTTTCTTCTTGTACTATTATTTATTAGTTTTTGTTTTCCATATGAACAACTGTAAGCCTGATTTTTGCCCCACCCTGTGTTTGTTTCTTCTTGAGATAATTTCAGGATTATTCAGTGAATGCTATCCTTTCCTTCCCAATAAAGTGAATTAACCTTTCTCTTTGGTATGTATACAGATAACAAAGAGAACAAATATACATTGAGTGGCCAGATTATTATGACCACCCCATCAGTACTTCATTGACACTTCCAAAAATACTGAATATTGAAAACTTCCTAAGCAAATACTCTCAAGGTTTTTATTATTATTATTATTATTATTTGCATAACTAATTCACTTCATTGTACTGATGGGGTGGTCATAATAATCTGGCCGATCATAATAATCTGGCCACTCAGTGTATTTTACATATACATGTTCAGGTGGAGACCTTTACAATTGCCTGATGATGAAAATTATGCTTTTAATTTCAAAATTAAACAAAATGCTCAAAATTTTAAGAAAATATCCTGTATAATAAAAGGCTAATATGCAAATAGACCAAATAGCCGAAAAACCGAACAACTGGTTGCTATGACGTGCACTGACCACCAGGGGGAACGCACAGAACATGGTGGGTGTTGGCCTTGGTGGGATGGTGGAGCAGGTGAGCAGGGGCGCCAGACCAAGGCAGGGTGCCAGTTGCTGTCATCTGGGCGAGCCTCTGGTGGTTACTGAAAATTCTTTGCTCCCCTGCGCCATGGTCCTGCCTGGCGTTCACACCTGCTGCAGGTGCTGGTCCCACTCGCACCCGCTGCCGGTGCCCAGCACCAGCCCCCATTGCTTGGCACTGTCAGTGGGTGTGAGCTGCGGCTGCCAGTCCCAATCGCTCGTCAGGGCTTCTCCACCTCCCCCTGCCCCTGATGGGCGATCGGGGCAGCAGCTGCTGCTCGCACCTGCTGACTTCACCCGCAGAGAGGGGACCAGGGGTTACAGCGGGAGTGCCCAGGTGGGGGTGCAGAGGATGGGCTGAGACCCGTCCCTGTGCCCACTGCAGCCTTGTGGCCCACAGTTCCTTTCTTTTTTAAATATATTTTATTGTTTTTTTACAGAGAGAAAGGGAGAGGGATAGAGAGTTAGAAACATCGATGAGAGAGAAACATCGATCAGCTGCTTCCTGCACACCTCCTGCTGGGGATGTGCCTGCAACCAAGGTACATGCCCTTGACCGGAATCGAACCTGGGACCTTTCAGTCCGCAGGCCGACGCTCTATCCACTGAGCCAAACCGGTTAGGGCGCTAAGCATTTTTTTTTTATCTGTGTGGCAATGTGCCCACTATACAGTTCCTCATTTTGTTTCGTTTTTCCCCCTCTCTGTTCCTTTTGGAGGGACACACCAAATGATTGCTTTGACTCTGCAGTGTTATGCATTGAGGGAGGGCCCATTCCTGCTGTCTGTGCACAACTGCTTGACTGTTATACCAAGACACAGCAATCCAACGTTTCCCCTCAGTCAGTCTCACCTCAGTCAGTCTCCATGCCTCATTCATCATTTTTGTTGTTTTGCCTTCATTTTTTTCCCAGGTATTTAGTATCATGCTGAGACTAGCCCAGCTTGATATAATGTCAGATTTCCCCACCTTCTCTACGATTGATATCCTAGATAATGGCACTTTGTTAAACTAGATTGCTTTAAGCAAAGAGCCTCTGTTAACATTTTGGTTACATGGATAAAGTAGGTATATCCAGCTAATGATTTTCAAGATGACAGTTTCTGTAATGTGCCTCTGGGACCATGTTGCTTCTTTTGTTTCTGGAAAAGGCATTGGTATGTCAAATTTATTACATGCAAAATTTATTTTTTAACCTCAAGGAACCCTTTCCACAGCTATTATGATGTTCTGCAATTTTTTGCTGCCCTAGACAAAGAAAAACAAATATGATAAATGAACTCATTATATAAGGCAGAGATTCCTAATACTTGTTGGGCCATGCATCCTTTGTCAGTTTGAGGGAGCCAATGGTCCCCTTTTAGCATTTTTATTTTGCATGCATAATTTAAAATACTCACCTTAAGGGAAACCACTTATGTTGAAATTGGGGCATCAACATATTTTTTAAAAAGTTCTGACAGTAATATGTGCTTCTTTATTCATTCAATAACAGAATTTGGTGATGGGTCTAATAACTCATAATTTAAAAGTAGCGACCAGTGATTTTGCTATAAAATATTGCAACACAATATTTTTAAAAATTATGATTTTAGTAGGTATCAAAGTTATAGATAGTGCTAATTCTACAGAGGTTGATTGATTACATTTATAGTTGAAGGGAATGTTAAATTTCAGTTAGAAATCAATGGAAACATAATGTAAAATTTTTCCCATGATGAATACTGTCTCTATCAAAGTTGTCACCTCCACAGACTATAATCATATTTGCATACTATTTCTAATTCCAGAAACTTCCTTGGGAACAGTTTTTCCTCATCTTTTAAGTTCATGATAAGTAATTTTCTTTCAATAGCAGATTTTATTTTTAGAGTCAAAGTCATGGTGAGTTAACCTGTTTATGTTTTGTTTTTTTTTAAGGTATAATTTTAAGGCAGTAAAATTAGTTTCCTTGTTTTATAACTTAGTTTTTAAGTTAACTCCAAGAGAGAGTTAAAAATATTTTGTGAAATGGTAGAAACATGAAATAGACATATAAACTCCCCAAGGTAAATTATTGTAGATAAAGTTCATATGGACATATGTTTATTTAAAAAAAATCTTAGTTCATGAACCGTATGTCATAATTCGGGAGTAGAAATATTCTCCCATTAAACATCAAATTCCATGATTTCAGTATTTGTCTTCTCTGCTTCAGCTTCCTAAACTGCCACATTCCAAAAGAAATGAAGAACTTTATGGTAGAGTCCATTAGTAACTGTTTTTTGGAGTTTCCTAGGATTCTGCTTCATGAAGCATGCCTTCATTTACTTCAAATGGCACTGTGATGCTTTCTGGGAGGTCGTAAGCAGAGCAGAAACAAAGTCTTGTGTGAATCTGTCATCAAAAGTAATCTTGCTCTCCTTCTCACTGAATATTTCATGTAAGTGTAGTGAGTGAGTGATTGACTTCATTCTTCTCTGCTTACAAACCTCTGAGTAACAAACAGCCCATAGATACCGGTAGGTGCTTTCCAAGCATTCCTCTTTTTCCTTCCTCTCAGGGGTTGCTGGTAACTTTGTCAGCTTCTGGTGGACACCAGTAGCCTTGAGATCTCTGGGGATGTTTGCCATCCCTCCCTCAACTTTGCCACAGTTATCAGAGGCCCAGTGGCTGCACTCAGCACTCACTCCCTTCTCCTGATAGGGGACCTCAGTCTCTGTCACTGCTGTCTTGTAGACCTTGCCCAACCGCTAAACTGCATCCTTCTCCTGGGGATAGGAGGGCGAAGGATCGGGACTTGGAGTGCCTTTCTGCAGTAGCAAGTTGCCCCTTTCTCATACACCTTGGTATTGGTGGAAGTGGAGTATCCACCAGTGAAAGTGGGTGACCCCTCTCCCCACTGGGTGCTAGAGGTTGGGTCTTTATGATATCTTGAGAAAAAGGAATTTCTGAGACTCTCATGGGAGGATGAGTGATTTTTATTTGCATGGAATTACATCCTTGGGTTTCAAAGTTCCATTTCCCTTAGTCCAGTCCTGGAGAAGATGCAGTTGGGGATGTAGTAAAGCTAGAAGCAAAGCTAGTGTCCAAAGTTCCTGTTCCACAGTGGATCTGGGTTGTTTAGTATTAGGCTAGTTGCAGGCCATTAGTCCATTGTGTGTGGGGTCCACATGGCCCACAGCAAATGCAAGAGAGTAGGAGCATGAGAATCCCATAGGACAGGAGTCGGTGTGAGCAGGAAAGAGAACTCCTTTGTTTAGGAACTTGAGTTTTGTAAATCTTCCCGTGCTTGCAGAGGCCATGCCTACCCCGGCCAATGACCTACTCCCAGGAGTGATTGGCAAGTACCTCCCTATGTCACCCAGACTTTACTGGGCATGCATCTAAATTGCAGCTGTGTGGCAAAGCTGCACAAATGGCATGCCCATATTATTTGGCCTTTCCCTTGCTCCTTTCCAGTTATTAATAACTGGGTTCATTACAACAGCATCACCTTGACCACTCCCATGTATCAGTTTTCAGCTTTCCATAGCTGCTTCTGCCAGGACATTCCATTCTAATACCCATTAAATTGTATTTTTAGCATGATAGTTCCAATTTTAGAAGTTAAATTGGCTTTGTGAGTTTCCTGAGAATTTAGTACATGCTACTATATTCTTAGAGGAAAACAACACAAGTAGTTTACAAGTAAACTTTCAGTATCTATCTATAAATTCATACTTACTGTAGTTTACTTTTCTTTGGTTAATCCTAACTGGACATATTTTAACCAATTCTTGTAAACCAGAACACTAAGTTCATGGGCCCTAGAATAGTGGTTCTCAGATTTTAGAATTTCTTAAAAGTGTGTTATGACATAGATTGCAGAGTCCCACCTCCTGAGTTCCTGATTTAGCAAGTCTGGGTGGGAACTGAGAATTTGCATTTCTAACACATTCCCAGGTGATATCATGTTATTGGTCTAGAAGCAGAACTACATCTAAAACTACTACTAATCTCTGTTATTCCTAATATAATCTGAATCTCAAATTTTTCCGAGTGTGTGATTTTTAAATTCTTCCAGAAGAGACAACTAAATGGAGATGCATCCAGGCTCACTGGTAACTTACTTAGATTTAATCACCAAATTTTAGGCTTGTTTATCAGATATTAACTCCACAATTTATAATGAAAATTTTTTTATAAACTAGCCCTAAATGGCTACTATTTATGAATTCATATTTTTAATCTGTGCTAAACCAAACTAAGTTTAATTTTTTTTTGTCCCAGCCATTTCTTTGGCCTTTGAACCACATTTTCTAAAGCAAAAAATTTCTAACAGTTTTAAAAACTAAATTTTCACCAAGTTTGTTATCTTGTTAGTTTAAAGTTAAGTGGGTTTTTTGGTTTGTTTTGCTTTTTACAGTACTATTGATAAATGACTTCCAGAATGTGCCTGCTGTGATAGGTGGGAAATGTAATTGATTTTATAGTAGTGTTGAGTGCTCACCTCTGTGACCTACCTGTACTGTGCAGATGTGTGAATTGAATTGGAATGGGAGAAATCTGTTGCAAATCACCACATGCCCCCAGACTTGGCATCACTTTTCCTTTCTCGAGAAAAAATGAAATCAAAGCCATCACATGTTTTTCTGTTTCTTTGTGTGTGTGTGTTTTTTTGTTTGTTTTCCTACTGGCCCTCATGTTCTCACTTTAAAAAACAAATACCTTTTGATTACATGTATCTTTGTTCAGTTGTCTTCCTGAAAGATAACTAATGTTCATATTTTAGGTTGAGGAGGTTTGCATTGCACATAAAAGTAGCCTGGGTTTGGCTTAATTTATGCAAATTGACAGGTGTGTCTCTTTGTTTCAGTGTTCCTACTTCTGTATAAAGCATTCACACAACTGGGCAAGCAGAGTGGCATCAAAGAATGAGCCCAACCTGGGGCACATCAGTCTTGAATTTAAAGCCCAGATGAGTTATTTGTTAGTTATGTGACCTTGGGCAAGTATGAAGTTTCCTTGTCTATGAAATTACATGGAGCCTGTGAGGGATCAGAAACACTAGATATAAAATAGCTGGTACACAGTAAAATCCAATAAATGGAAGTTATTTGGTAGATGTTAATTCTTAAATTTGGTCATAAATCTCACATTTTTCTGATTTCCTCATTTACAAAAGCACAGCTACTATATTTATTTGAAAAGCAAGTTCTAAGTCCCTGAGTAATAATCAGAGAAATGCCTGTGTGCTTCTTACTGAATTTTTATCCAAGGTGATTGATGCTTGTTTGTCCTCCTTTTTGGAGATGAATTTGTGTTTGGTTCATTGAATTTTAATAACCACATCAGAAGTTTTACCAATTTGATCAGACTCTTTAAAGCAACTTTTAAGTATGTAATAGTTATAAATAGGATTGCTATTATGAGCTTGATAAATGTTGAAAATCCCTACCACCTTGCCTAACACATACCGTTTACTCAATAAATATTAGGGATGATTGTTAGTAACTGTAATATTTAGAAATTCCATAATACATGTTTCCAGAATGTAAATGTTTTAAAAAGTAAAGGTGCTATTCCCCATATCCCCTCCCCCATCACTACTTATATGGGTCCATAGTCAGGATGCAAGTTCAGGTATCACTTCAGAGATATTTCACAAAGGGCTGTTTTCTCTTTTATTGCTTTGGCCTCCTGGTCTCCCAGGCCATCGAGGCAGTTTTCCTAATGACTCTGCCCAGCACCAAAGCTGCTGCCTCACAAGTTCTTTTCTAGAGTCTGCCAGGTAATGCCTAAAGGTCAGTCCACAAAGCCAACCTAAGATTTGCCTTTGTCACTCAAGTTTCATTACACTTAAAAGAGAAGATTGAACTCTTACCATTTGCAACGGCATGGATGGAACTGGAGAGCATTATGCTAAGTGAAATAAGCCAGTCAATGAAGGAAAAATACCACATGATCTCACTCATTCATGGATAATAGAGACCATTATAAACTTTTGAACAATAATAGATACAGAGGCAGAGCTGCCTCAAACAGATTGTCAAACTGCAGCGGGAAGGCCGGGGAGGGTGGGGGTGCAGGAGGTAGGGGGGTAAGAGATCAACCAAAGGACTTGTATGCATGCATATAAGCATAACCAATGGACATAAGACACCGGGGGATAGGGGAGGCTAGGGGACTGTCTAGGGTGGGGGGGGGGGGGAAATGGACACATATGTAATACCCTTTGTAATACTTTAAGCAATAAAAAAAACCAAAAAAAACAAACATGTGAATTGGGAGAGGGGACACAGTTCAAGCCATAACTCCATGTATATAAAACCTTTGGAAAATGGAAATAGAGGTGATCTGAAATTGACTGAAGAATTTGCGAAGAGACTAAGTTAAAACTGGCAGAACTGAGTTACTTTTAGTATCAAACAGGCTTTAACCTGCTTTGCCTTGCTTGTAACTCATAGAATACAGCAAAGGTAGTAGGATATCACTCTCACAATTATGTTATCTATAATAATAAAAGGGTAATATGCTAATTAGACCAGACGTCTTCTGGACGTCTTTCCTGTTGAAGCTGGGGCCGGAGGGAAGCCAGCCGGGGTCCCAGGTGCCTGCCGGCGACCAGAGGAAGGAGGCCTAGGTCCTGGATGCCAGAGGGAAGCCCATGCCAGCAGCCGGGGGAAGGAAGGCCCACTCTTGCACAAATTTTCGTGCATCGGGCCTCTAGTTTGTACTATAAGACACTGTCTCACAGGTAGACTCACTATTTCTCCTTTGCTGGCTGAAGAAGTAAGCTTCCATGTTATACGAAAGCTTATGGAGAGGGTCACATGGCAAGACATTGTGGGTGAGTTCTCTGAGCTGAGCATGACAGTTGGCAACAAGCTGGTGTTCTTAGACTTAACAACCAGAAGGAAGGGAATCCTGCCAACAACCAGAGTAAGCTAGGAAGTGGATCCATCACCAACTGAGCCTCCAGATGAGAACCAAACCCTGGCCAGGATCTTGGCTGCAGCCTGGCTGAGGACTTAGCTAAACTGTGCCCAGACTTCTGACCCACAGAGACTATGACAGGGGTGGGCAAACTTTTTGACTCAAGGGCCACAATGGGTTCTTAAACTGGACTGGAGGGCCGGAACAAAAGCATGGATGGAGTGTTTGTGTGAACTAATATAAATTCAAAGTAAACATCATTACAAAAAAAAAAAAGAGAGAATATTGAATATCTATATATATAAAAACCTAAGTGAGGGTTTGACCATTCCACTGGTAGCTATGATACACACTGGCAACCATGGGGCAGACACCCAATGCACAGGCATGGAAACATGGAATGTACTGATGAATCTCAGAGGGAAGGGGTGTTGGGGTCCAGCCCCAGCAGGTCCAGGGGTTCCCAAAGGTGTGGACAGAGCCGGTGAAGAAGGAATGACATGGAGACAGAGTTCAGTTGATCAGCCGCCTAGCCAGGTTCTCTAGTCAGGTTCTCCAGCCAGGTTCTGTCTTTATTCTCCTGTTACATCTGTATTTATACCAGTTGATTTTAATCCTATCCATTCTATTCCAAAGTTTAGGGCATTTGTTATCTCCATTCCAAGGTCACTACTCTATTGTTCTGTTAAGCTACAAGGAAGTAACTAAAAAAGATTATCCTAAGTAAAGATTATGTAGCTTAAGCGTGATTGTTCCTGGTTAAAGTGATTAACTACCCACTTGGCACTTAGTTAAGGGGTTTTACTGATTTATTCCCTTCCTTAGTCCTGTTAATCCCTAACTCCAGGGGAAAATCCCCACCTGGGGAAACAACCTTTCTTTGAGAGGTGACCTTGGTTAAAACACATAGTGCTAAGTAGGGGAGCAAACATATTAAGAACAGTATGCCATATACGCCAGGTCCCTTGAAACATATGCTGTGCAGATGTTTCTTTCCTGCAGCGACTGTGTCAAGCAGCAAGGATGGACTGGCTTCCGGCAAAGGGGGAAGAGGGAGGGTGGGAAGATATTAGCCAAAGATCTTATATGCATACTATAGAACCATTTCTTCTTCTTCTTTTTAAATTGACAAATGGTACAAAGGGCAGGAAGAAGTTAACTTGAATCCTAATTTAAGAATTTTTTCAGTAATAGGGTGTATTATTTCTTTTTTAGCCTACTGCTCTGATGAGCATCAGCATGATACATGTCTGATATCTCTGGAGAAGCATTTACTTCTAGGCAACCACCCTTATTCTCCTTTTCATATGGTTTTGGAATCAATGGATGTACCAAGAAGTGGCTTTGGGTGGGAAAACCTAAAGTCCCTCCCTATAATTTCCATTAGCCTTCCCAAAGCCAACCCCAAATAAGTATAAATCTAGCTCAAAGTTATGTGCTGATTGTGCAATCATCTGCAATGCGTGGTCAAGGTGTCCTTTATCCAATCTAAACGAGGTTGATGTGTCTGGGCTTTGCTAAGCAGCATTTGGTGCCTTCACTGTCCTCCCTTTCACAATTGTAGTGGTGAGAGTTGACCTATCATTTGTTAAGGCTCCTTGACCATGTTTCTGGGGAAAGCATCTCTAGGGCACTGCAAGTAGGATTTAATTAATAGAAATGCAATGTAACACACACGTTTTCTGAAAAGAGGCATGTCTGTAGCCAATGTTTGAAAGATTTCCCTCTGGAAATTGATTGCAGTCCAATAGATTGTCTCTGGGTGGCTTTTGTAGACTTCAAAGAATAAATTTTGCATGGCGTCCTGGAGGCACTGCCAAGATCAGCGCCTGAATACAATTTTATGTTACATAGCCCTGGGTGGAAAATGGGGGCCTCCTGTATTCCCAAAATGAAAGTGTACCCACTGATCATGGGGTCTGCTTGGTGGTGCTTGTTGGCTTGATTTAGGCTAGTGTTTAATGGGGATGAGGGCAGGATTTGCCAGAGGCAAGAACTTCAATGGATTTTTAGTTTTAAAAAGATAAAAGAGGGAAATCAAACTGGTTTGTTAACCTGATTCTTAAACAGCAACTGGAAAACATTTTCATAGCTCTGATGTCTACCAGGAGCAAAGGACTGAGATGGATGATCCACTGAGAATGCCTCTTGCATTAGACCAAGTGAGGAGAGAGCCCCTTTCATTAGATTTTACTCTTCCTGTTGCGTTGCTAGGCATTTTACATTGACATGTACATTTTCATCCACAGTGCTTTAGACTTTAGTCTCTGCACTATGCAAAGCCTGAATTATCAGAACTGGCACACTATCCTAATTACATCCAAATCAGCCCCAGAGGAGTGATCAGTCCCCTTTGACTGATGGTAAATGTCTATTTGGACTAGAGCAGCAGTTCTCAACCTGTGGGGCGCGACCCCTTTGGCGGTCGAACGACCCTTTAACAGGGGTCGCCTATTACTATCCTGCATATCAGATATTTACATTACGATTCATAACAGTAGCAACATTACAGTTATGAAGTAGCAATGAAAATAATTTTATGGTTGGGTCACAACATGAGGAACTGTATTTAAAGGGCCAGAAGGTTGAGAACCACTGACCTAGAGGTTGGCAATCCTTTGTGTAAAGGGCCAGATAGTTAATATCTTACTCTTTCTAGGCTGTAGCTATTTGACTGCAGGGTTGTAGCAGAAGACAATATAGTAGAAATGAATGAGTGTGGCTATATTCCAATAAAACTTTATTTTCCAAAATAGGTGGCAGGCCAGAATTGGTTTGTGGACCTTAGTTGCAGAACTCTGATTTAGACCATTTCTAGTGAATCTATAAAAAGTAGACTATACTAAAAGCTTTAATATTCAAAATAATTATCAGGTATGATCTTGCTTAAAAAGGATCCCAAACTTCACTTTTCCTTAAGAAATTTAGAAGGGCAAGCAAGGGCTCTTAATAGCATACCCTCCAGCCCTAGCTAGTGTTGTTCAGTGGTTAGAGTGTGGCCACACATGGAAAGGTCTTGGGTTCGATTCCAGGTCAAGGGCACTTACCTGGGTTACAGGTTTGGTCCTGCCCTCATGGTTGGGTGCGTGCAGGAGGCAACCAATCTGTGTGTCTCTCTTACACCAATGTTTCTCTCTCTTTCCCTCTCTTCCTCTCCTCCCCCCACCCCTTCTGTCCCACTCTCTAAAAATCAATGGAAAAAATATCCTTGGGTGAAGATTAACAAAAACAAACAAACAAACAAGTAAATAAAATAAAAGCACATTCTATATAGCAGAGGGAGATTGTGTGTCTTCTTAATGTTAGGAAAAGGCAAATGCCAACTGTCAACTACTAGTACATTGATGAAAAAGGAACACCAGTAAAAAGGTGGGACCAAGAGCTGCATCAACTTAGAGCACTGACTGATTTTGGCACAACATTTATAAAGTGTGCACAGAAGTAAGTGCTTTAAGAAGCAGATGGATAAAGTTCAACCAAGAGCATCAATCTTCAAAACACATGGCTCATGACATATCTTTTCTTGCCAGACATAGAGTTGGGTTATTTAAACTATTATTGAAAATTATGGAGTATTTTTCATTAATGAGAAAATAGCTTTCCATGCAGCTAAAAATTAACAGTGTTCTAGATCAGGAATCCACTTCACTGTGGTCCAGTTTGTTCTTATTTTCACTCAGCAATTTAACAGAAAAGTAGGATGGTGACCTGAATAGGTTATATGCTTTCATGACCTACTATTATTTTGGCAGAAATGTTTCAACTGGCTCCATTTACCACTCCTGACAGGCAGGGAGTTCTTTGTTGAATCAAAGCTGCTGCCTTTGATGCACCGACTGCTTCTAACTTTCACCATTTAGGTTAACCATGTTTGAAAATGGATTTGTAATCAATTCATTTTCTCTCTAAAAATTTGTGCTCATAAAATACCACACAGGTTGTAAGTAGTCAAAATAGTTCTCTAGCACTTTTTACAGTATTGGCACAAAGCTTGGGAATAGCATTGCCAGAGTTTACTATTCCAAATTTAGTGTTTATGATTTTTATGTGCATTTTATATTAATAGTACATTTAATCTATAAAATTATATGTAGTTGGTTTTAGATTTTTTAGAATAATACACAAATTAGATCATAGTAGTTATTCTTTTATAATTTGCTTATTTGCCCAATATTATATTGCTAAGATACAAGTATGTTGATAGATATAATCTAGGTTATTTATTTAATTACTTTGTACTATTTCACTGGATAAATTTATGACATATTTACTCTTAAATTGATAGGCCTTTAAATTATTTCCTATTGTCCTCTTTTTCTTTAATGTAAAGCATCCATAAAATATTTCTGTACATGATTTCTTGGGTCAGGTGCAGGAGTTTCTCTAGGGTATACTAGTATACCTCGGGACCAAATTGCTGAGTCAAAGAGCGTACCCATGTCTCTGTCTCTGGAATATTGTCAAATTGCTTTCCAAAGTGGATTTACCAGGTCACTCACCCTCTAATTGTATGTGACATCTGTGTGCTCCGCATCCTTGCCAGCATATAGTATTGCCAATTTAGTGGGTAGGAAATAATATTTCATTATGGGTTTAATTTGTATTTTCCTGATTACTAGTAAGATTGCATATTTTGTCATGTTTTGTTTTGTCATTCATACTTCTTATTCTTTGTATATCCTGCTTTTATAATTTTCTAATGATTTCATTTATTTATAAAATTGATGTGGAGAGCATATGTATTTATTATTATTATTATTATTTGCATCTAAGAGTTAAAAAAATATTTTTTTGCTTAATCCCTTCACCTTTTTCACCCAGTCTCTCAACCCATCTCTCCTCTATCAGCTGCCAGTCTGCTCTCCATGTCTGTAAGTCTACCTCCACCCTGCCCCCTCATTCATTCTGTTCATTAGATTCCATACATTAAGTAAAATCATGTGGTATTTGTCTTTCTCTGACTGGCTCATTTCACTTAGCATAATATTCTCTGGGTCCATCCATGCTGTCATAATTAGTAAGATTTCATCTTTTTTATGACCAACTAATACTCCATTGTGTAAATGTACCACAGCTTTTTTTCTTTTTTACCCACTGATGGGCTTTTGGGCTGCTTCCAAATCTTGACTATTGAAAATGATGTTCGAATGAACATAGGGGTGCATATGTTCTTTCAAAGCAGTGTTTCCGGTTTCCTCAGATATATTCCACAAGGCAGTTCCATTTTTAATGTTTTCAGTTAATTCCATGCTGATTTCCACAGTGGCTGCATCAATCTGCATTCCCACCACCAGTGCACAAAGGTTCCCTTTTCTCTGCATCCCCACCAACACTTATTGTTTGTTGATGTATTAGTGAGAGTCATTTTGACAGGTGAGATGGTATCTCATTATGGTTTTAATTTGCATCTCTCCGATGATTAGTGATAGGGAGCATCTTTTCATATGTGCATTGGCCATCTGTATGCCCTCTTTGGAGAAGTGTCTATTCAGGTCCTCTGTCCATTTTTTTAAAAATAGAATTGGGGTTTTTTTTGGTGTTGAGTTAAATAAGTTCCTTATGAACTTTGGATATTAGTTTCTTTTCTGATGTATCATTGGAGAATATGTGCTCCCATTCAGTGAGTTGTCTTTTCATTTTGTGGATGGTTCCTTTGGCTGGGCAAAAACTTTTTAGTTTGATATAGTCCCATTTCTTAATTTTTTCTTGCCCAAGGAGATATATCAGAAAAAATATTGCTAAGAGAGATGTCAGAGATTTTTACTGCCTATGTTTTCTTTTAAGAATTTAATGGTTTCTAGTCTTACATTTAAGTCTTTAATCCATTTGTTATGGTATAAGAAGGGGGTATAATTTTATTTTTTTTTGCACATATCTGTCTTATTTTCCTAACACCATTTACCAAATAGACTATCTTTGCCCCATTGTATTTTCTTGCCTCCTTTGTCAAATATTAATTAATCACAAAAGCATGAATTTATTTCTGGGCTCTCTACTCTGTTCCACTGATCTATATGTCTGTTTTTATGCCAGTACCATGATGTTTGGATTACTATGGCCGTGTATTATAGTTTGATATTAGGTAGTGTGATTCCTCCAACTTTGTTCTTCTTTCTCATGTTTGCTGAAGTTATTTGGGATCTTTATGGTTCCATAGAATTTTTGGAATATTTGTTCTAATTCTGTGAAATACACCATTGGTATCTTGATAGGAATTATGTTGAACCTATAGATTGCTTTGGGTAATATGGACATTTTAATGATGTTAATTCTTCCTATTCATGAGTGTGGTGTATACCTCCATTTATTTGTATCTTCTTCAGTCTGTCTTCAGTGTCTGAGTAGTCTTTTATATTCTTGGTTAAATTTATTTCAAGGTATTTTTTGATGCAATTGTAAATGGGATTGTTTTCCTAGTTTCCCTTTCTGACAGTTCATTATTGGTGTACAAAAATGCAATTGATTCCTGGATATTTATTTTTCATCAGCTATTTTACTGAATTCATTTATCAGTTCTACTAATATTTTTGGTGGAATCTTTAGGGCTCTCTAGAACAGCATCATGCCATCTGCAAATAATGACAGTTTACTTCTTCCTTATAAATCCTTTTTGAACTACAAAATCTTTTCCTCACCAGTGAATTAGCATAGCATTTTTCCATCTGTGGATTAAGATAGCAGTTAACTCATTGTGTAACATTTTGTTTGTGTATCTCTTTCTCTTATAAGGCTATGAATTCAAATGTGAGCAGGGACAGACATTTTTATTTTTATTTTCTTAGTCCTTGGCACAAAGGTGACATTCAGCAAAATTGCTTGAATTGAATTGAGAATGTCACTTAATTTAACATGTATGCTATTATAAAATTTGAGATTTTTACTTACATCATTTTGAAAGCATTTTTGTCAGTCTTAGTCATGTGATATATACATATATATTTACATGCATACACACACATATAAATACATATCACTTGAAAGAGTGACAATTTACAATGGAGTCAGATTAATTTGGTCCTTTTATTAAACTTTAAAGTAGGGCTTCCCTCAATTTGCAGGCAGACTTTCTCTTAGAACACTTCTAAGGTCAAGATAGGTTAATATATTCGGGTGGGATTGAAATAACAGATGTATTGCTATTTCTAGTCCTGAGCTGTTGGGGAAGCAAGGAGGAAGGAGGCATAATTGTACAATGCTTTGTCATCTTAGCAGCTCATCAATATTAGCAGCTGACACAGGCAAGTGTTTGCTAATGAATTCTATTGGCTGACACTGACTTTGTCGTTACAACCATTGCTTCCTTGACATCTCTTAGATTGGCATGTGGCACAAGACTCCGTGCGCAGCTGGTACCTTGGATTTGAACGTACTGTGAGTTCTCTGGCATTGTTAGTACAATTCCTTGTTATTGTCACCATGTCATACCTTTGACATCAAAAATGGCTGCATTTCGTCTCTTTGTTTATTGCTTTATATCACAGTAGTTATGTTTTAGTTGATAGGACTTTTTATAGTGGCAGCAGATAACATGTTAAATTAGCTATGGACTGATGCATGCTCAATTTTTGAATTGCTCAAGGAAAGTTGATTTTAGTAAGACTTTATATAATGTGAAGCAATTTAAGTAAATTGTGGGTTGCAGTGAGAATCATGAATTTGGAGAACTGCTTTTTATGTAAGATGAAACTGTTTTTGACTAAACTTGAGGTTATATATATTTTTTATTTTTAAACATTTTAAGTAGAAGAACTTGGGATTGTAAAAATGTATTATCATTTGAATGATTATTCTTAGAATATGTTTCAAAATGCAATTTTAACTTCTATTTATTTATTTATTTATTTATTTATTTGCAATTTTAACTTCTTAACATATTCTTAGTTATGCATTGGGATTACAAAATATAGAAGCCACAATTCTCGCATTTCCCCCTTTATCTTTCCTTGAACTTCTCTCTCTCTCTCTCTCTCTCTCTCTCTCTCTCTCTCTCTCTCTCTCTTTCTCTCTCTCTCTCTCTCTCCCCCCCCCCCCTTTTTCTTATCTCTGTCTCTCCTGATCCCTCCCTTCTCTCTTTCCTAATCTGGCATCCAAACATTTTTCCCCTCTTCAGGTGAAACTTAGCACTCAACTTTTAAAGTTTTATTACCTGTTCCACCCTCCCCCCCCCCCCCCCCCCCCCCCCCCGCCAAAGTGTCCTTTGAAACTAAGAATTATCCACAGTAGTGACTGGAGATAAGATTGCTATTTATGGTGCTGCACATAATTACACTTACTGTTGGGTGTGTCAAGTCTACGATGATGGAATAATAAATGGGTACTGAATGTTCCTGCAGCTTTTATTTGTGAGGCATGGCTCATGCAGTCAGGGTCACATTACCTAGATGTAAGTGAAATAAAACCGGGAGAAGAGGACTTATCTAACCCACCATGAAGGCATTTCAGAGTGATTTGATTGTTTTTCTCTACTTTCTAGCAGGTGGCTATGTGTACATGTGCAATAGCTGGAAAAATTTTTAATTTGGGTTAATAAGAAAAGTACTCTTTGCCTTGCAAATGCAGGCATCTTTTTTTCTTCTAGAATTCTTCAAATTGGGATGATTAGTACATTTTCATTGTCTTTTCAGCTGTAACTGTTCACAATGTCCTTGTTGTTGTAAAGGCCTTTTCACCTCACAGTTAAGGGGGCAGTTGAATCGTGAATTTTTATTGCAGAAATTCAGCACTTGTGAAGTTCTGTAAAATTTTGTCTTTTCTTTCTCTCTTTCTTTCTCTCTTTCTCTTTCTTTCTTTCTTTCTTTCCTTCCTTCCTTCCTTCCTTCCTTCCTTCCTTCCTTCCTTCCTTCCTTCCTTCCTTCGTCTAAAAAGTTATTTTGCTAAGACTTGAATGTTTTTTGAGATGATGTCAGGAGTTACTCTAGAAATGTGTTCAGATTTTATGAGAAACATTCACTTCTTGGGAGACCCAATAGGATGGATAGATCTGATTTCTAATCCACTGCACTTATCCTGTAGATTGCCTTTCATGGTAATTGCATCCATAGGAGAATTTTTATCTTTAGTAAATCATGGGCTCTACCTGGGCGTTCTCACGTCGATAACGAGGGGCAGGGCCAGGTTAACCTGAGAGTAACATCTCCACCCTACTCCTTCCCCTGACTCCAATCTCATAGTATCTAACTGCCTACTACCCCAAGTGGCATCTCTGAGACACACAGTTCTGAGAAGCATTGTAGGACAATAGTTGAAGTTATGTTGCCATGGAGTTAGGCAGACTTGGATTTGAGTTCTACATTTATCATTTGCTTGGTGTATGACCCTGTGAGAGGTTAACTATTTTAAAAATATTCTTAGGACTTTATTTTTAGAGAAATTTAGCCTCTAATTTCATGTTTACCATGATATCATAACTATGATCACCAACACTGATTATGTCAAAATTCTGTCTGGGGTGTTTGAAGATAGCAGGTTTCTCATTTGTAGCTAGGACACTGGTCAACAAAAGGAATCAATGATTAAAGGGTGGAAGCCCAGCAGGGTGAGTCTTAGCAGTTTTACAAGGACAACTGTGTAGTGTCCTGTGAGAAGCCTTTACCTTATCAAGTGCAGGTCTGTTGCTTTTAAGAGATTATTGTGTATAATCTCTTACAGTTGTCTTCACATTAAGCATCTACTCATGCTCATTTTCTTATTCATGTCCCCAGAATTCTAGCCTCATCTCAAGGCATCTCTTATTTCCCCCCCTTGGCAGTCTCATAGCTTTTTAAACTTTATTTTCCTTTATCTTGGTGACTTCTAAGTCTACATTTACTACTCTCACTTCTCCTGAATTCTAGTTGTATATTTCCATCTTCTACCTGCAGCCCAATAATACCTCAAGTTTATTATCTAATCTAATAATTGACAAACATGGTAATTGACTGTACCTTCGCTACACCTCCCATTGGCTAATCAGCGTGATATGCAAATTAACCACCAACAAAGATGGCAGCTAATTTGCATACTGCAGGCACAGTGGGACAGCGGCATCCCACCTGCCCCGCCGCCATCTAGGCCTGCTATCTGCAACCCAGAGCGGCAGGCATCCCATGTGCGACCCGACCCGGGGCTCGCGGGCAGGACCGCGGCAATCCCCACCACCTGCCCCACCTCAATCCGGCCCTCCCGTGGGGGACCCGGTGTTAGCAGACTGGAAGGCGGCTCCGGCCGGAGCAAAGGCCTGGGTCCCGGGTGCCCGAGGAAAACCAGTGCCGGAGGAAAACCAGTGCCGGAAGCTGGGGTGGGGGGGGGGAAGGTGTATTGCACGAATCTTTTCATGCAACAGGCCTCTAGTCTCTATAATAAAGTGATTGCTCTTCTATTTTGCTAGTGGCATTAGTGTGTTTCAACTCTATTTTTTAAATTTCAAAATAGAATAAGTTTCTAAGTGTAATCTCTAATTTTATTTATATATATGTTTCATATACTTAATGATTCAAAAAGTAGGAACATATACTACACATATTCCCTGAAAAACTTATTAAAATATATGAACTGCAAAACACAGGAAACAACAAAAAATGAGGAAGTGTTTTAAAATAAAATGATAAAAACAGTTGCTAAAATATTTGTTATAGCAATGAATATAAAGGGAACAAATATCTTCTTTAAGGCCCTCATGGAATCCTACCACCTCAAAAGTCCTATATAATAAAAGGCTAATATGCAAATTGTCCCCTGGATGGGGAGTTCGTCCGGGAGTTCAACCAGGAGTTTGACTAGGGGGCAGGGCTGGCTGGCCAACCACCTGTGGCCCCTCCCCCCAGCCAGCCCTGCCCCCGATTGGCTCCCCCCCATCAGGGGTGGGGCTGGCCGCCCAATCGCCCATGGCTCCTCCCCCAGGCTGGCTTGGCCTGATTGGCACCCCTGTCGGGGCAGGCCAGCTGGACCCCACCTATGCACAAATTCGTGCACCGGGCCTCTAGTAATGTATAAATTTCTTAGACTGCATTGCGAACTCTGTAATCTCTCCTGGACCCATCATAACCAGCCTGATTCATATGTCCTAAGTCCTAGATAAATGGAACTGTTTTCTATGCACACACCAATTTTGGCCTTAGCCTTGCTTACATTTAACACCTTTGCATGTTTGTTCATTTGTTTTCTATGTGCACTTACTCCTTGGGTAGGGGCTATAATTGAATATCAAGCCCTCAAATGATCTATATATCTTGATATTTCCCACATTTATATTTTCAGACTAAACCTCACATTCAAACTCCTGATTCAACATCTTTACTTAGATTTCTACAAGACCTCTCCAACCCTGCATGTCCAAAATTTAACTCCTATTCTTTCTCAGTGTAGATTAGTTAGTTTTTGTCCCATTTCAGTTAAAGGCAACTCCATTTTTTCCAGTCACTCAATTCCAGATCTTTGGAATAATCATTAACTCCCCTCATCTCCCATACCCCACAGCCAGTCCATTAGCATCACTATGGCTCTCTCCTCAAAACAAATTCAATCTCCCCAGTTCTAACTTCCTCCACAGCTACTATCTTGGTCCAAACCCAATCTTTTCTTGCCTAGATTTAGTGCAAAATTAGTGCCCCCTCTTCTCTCTCTTTGCTTCCAACCCATGTTACCCTACGGTCTGCTTGCTTCTAACCAATATGCCATAAGAATTTTTAATACATGCAATACCTGACTATTTAGTCAGCGGCACTGACCTCTTGTACTTAGATTGTCAAATAAAAAAAATGACAACAGCCAACGTAACAATAGCTGTCCAGGTGAATGAATCAAAATTATATATTTTTTTGTCAGATCAGCAAAAATTATATTTTTTTGGTGTACTGCAAAATTTTAGTAAATAGTTTATGGGTGCCATAGATTTTAAAAAAAAGGATGAAAATTACTGGTCTATTATCTTCTTTTATTTTTAAGTGTAAACATTTATTCTCTTGCAAAATTTTAGATTCTCCCACTCCCAGCCCTTTCTGGGACATTTTGCCAAAGCAAATCAGTTTAAATAAGCCAATATGATTAGTGTCTATTGCCCAATAATTGCCTGTACATATAAAATAAAGTGATTGTTCAGTTATATTTTTGCTTCAGGCTAACAAAGGATTCATTGTCCCTTTTTGATAATTGATACTTGTGATTTGTTAGAAACAAGGTAAGCATATTTTGTACTAATATGTTTTAATATAAAGTATATTTTTTTAATATTTTTACCTTTTTATATTTCACTTGATATTAAAAATATCAAAGCTACAGAAAAGTTTCAAGAATAGTAAATTTCAAGAAAAGCAAAAATCCTTCATCTAGATTCACCAATTATTTAACATTTTGACATATTTGCTTTATACCTCTATATCTATCATTTGTCTATTTATCTAGCTATCATTTTTCTTGAACCAATTGAGAGTAATCTATGAATATTATGACATTTCATTCCTAATAGCTCAGCATGGATTTTTCTAAGTATAAGAAAATTTTCTTATGCAACAGTTATCAAATTTAGGAAATTTAGCATAGATACAATAATGTTTCCTAACATGTACCCTATATTAATTTTCTCCATTGTTACTGCTCTGATCTCACATTCATCCTTTCTTTTCTGGAGTAGTGCAAAATAATCACACTGCCCTTTTATAATACAAAGTAGGGCAAAAGTAGGTTTACAGTTGTGAGGATATGAAACAGAATTCTTGTATTATTGTTTATTAATTATTGTATTTTTCATATGAACAACTGTAAACTTACTTTTATTCCACTCTGTATTGCCCTTTATAGCATTATTTCTTTTCAATACAGAATACAGTCTGGGGTCATGTTTCATATTTACATATCATGTCTTTTTGGTTTTCTTTATATAAGATAGTTTCTCATCTTTTCTTCGTCTTTTTTGATATTGACATTTTAAAAGTGAGGAATATTTATTTTGTAGTCCTTTTATTTGGGTGATTTTTGCTGTTTCCTTCTTATTAGATTCAGGTTATTTTTGACCAGAATGAAATATAAATGACATAGTCTTCTTATCATATCATACATATCATATCATATCACATCATGCCAGAAAGCACATGATTTCAGTATTTTCACTTAATGTTGATGCCAATGAACACTTGTTTAAGGTGGTATCTACCATACTTGTTCCTTTTGCAATTAATACATAGTCTATGAGGAGATATTAAACCCCCTTGTATTAACTTCTTTTATTTTTCTTGTATGGTTTAATGTTGTCAATTCTAAATCTGTTAGGTTAATTTGTTTCTGTTTAGATTAACTTTTAGGATCCCCTCCATTATTGTTGATTTGATTTTATCTTTTTAAACATGTAAAACATTGGCATGATTTTTAAAATCAAAACTATGCAAAGAAATATAATTTAAGATATAACTCCCTCCTGCTTTTTCCTTCCCTCCCCCCACTTTAAGTAATCACTATTTATTTCTGTTTTATCTTTCCTGTTTTCTTTCCTAATATAGTAATCAGAATGGCTCTTTCAGAAGAAACACAGTGAAATCATGTTACTGCTTTGCTCCAAATATTCCAATAGTTTCCCATCTCACTCAGAATAAAAACCAAAGCCCTAGTGTCTGACAGACCCTCATGATCTGGCCCATTCTCAAGCACTGTTGTCTCACCTCCTGTGGCTCTTCCCCAGGATCCCTCATCCTCAGCATCGTAGCCTCTGCTCTTCAAATATGACACATATTTCCCCATCGTTGGGTCTTGGCTTTTGCTGTTCCCTCTTCCTAGAGTATAGATATGTGCATGGTTTATTTCCTCACTTTTCTCAATTCTCTTCTTAAATGTCACCTTCAAGGAAGTCTTCCCCAGTTCAATCTATTTACATCTATTTTACTCCTATCCTCGGACCTTCTGGTGCTCCCTATCCATCTTCCGCCTATCCCCCCCTCCCCCCAGCACTATAACTTCTAACATGGAACATTTATTTTATTTATTGTCTGTCTCTCTCCCATGGAACAGAGGCTTCAAAAGAGCAGGGGTTTTATGTACTTAGTGCACTTTCGTATTTCTAGGACCTAGAACAGTGCCTAACACATAGCCAGTGCTCAGATCAGTATTTATTGAACAAACAATGAGTGAATGAACATGTTTGAGGAGATAGCAGTAGAGAACGGCCTTTGAAAGGTCCATACCATTATGGCATCAAAGTTATAACACTACACTGTGGCTGCAACACTTTGGCAACTGTGAGGGTGGAGAGTAGGGAGGTGTGACACAATCTGCTTCAGGGATGTAAACTGCTGAGGAGGTGGAAGTTTCTAATTTACAGCAAATAGCTTTGGGGTTTTGATTGTTTATTAATATGAATGAACTGAATGAATTAATTGAGGTGGGTGGTTTCATAGAGGGAACATATTTTAAGTAAAGGAAGTGTTATTCAAAGAAAAAAAGGAAATCAGGAAGGAAAAATAAAGCACATGGGAATGAATGCAATGAAAAGGGCAAAGGAATCAGACTAGTAAGGAGACCCTTGAAAGCTCCTGGTGGCTCCTCCTGAGTGGGCCTGCTTCTTCACCCTGGGACGCTGGTCAAGTAAGCGTGTGTGTGGCAGTGAGACCACAAGGGTATGTTTGTTGGAAGAACATTACTTTGCCCAAATAAAAGAAAGCAGATTTAGCCTGGGCGATGCTGCCATTTGCGGAACTGATTAAGAAGAGTTTACCTAAAAAGCACAAAATAACTTCAGATGCTTATGAAGAAAATACCTTTCTTAGGCCCTTCCACAGTGTGAGATCCTTGCCCTTTGCCAGGAGGCTGCCTGCCAGTTGGAAGCCGACTTTCCGTAGGGCCGGAAGCTGTACTTGGGGAATGCGTCCAGAGGGAGAACATCTGGAGGGGTTGAACTTACTCTTTACTGAACTCAACTTCTTGAACGGAGCAGCTCCCTTTGGGAGTCTTCCGAAAGGGCTATGGTGTTATTTTCACTTTAGTTCTTGTTCCAAAGATAAAATATGCATATTCTTATGCTAATGTGTTTTCCAGCTATCACACATTTAATTTAAGGCAGGTGGTTTTGGAATTGAGGTAAAACAGTTTGTCTTTTCTGAAGAAAGTCCAAGGGAAAGAGAGAAATGTCTGAGAGGGCTTTGAGGCATCGAACTTCCTGAACATCGAACTTTGAGGTCAGATGCTGGAGGTTCAGGGAGGAAGAGGTAAGAACATGACCTAAGTGGGAGACCTGAGAAACAGGGCAAGACACACCAAATGGACTGGCAGTGTCTTACCCTTTTTTGCTTTCCTTGTGTTTCTGTATCAGATGAGACAACCTTGATGCCAAAGTTGAAAAAGACAAGTGAGCATGAGCAGCCATAGACTGTGTCATTACTTAACCTTATCCATGAATTTAAATGCCACCCATCCAATGGTTATCAATGAAAATGGAGTATCCACTGGTGAAAGTGGGGGATCTCTTTCCCCACTGGGTGTTGGAGGTTGTGTCCTAACAATATCTTGAGAAAAAGAATTTTCTGAGACTCACGTAGGAGGATGAGTGACTTTTATTTGTGTGGAATTACATCCTTAGGTTTGCAAAGTCCTATTTCCCTTAATCCAGTCCTGGAAAACGTGCAGCTGGGGATTCAGTAGAGCTAGAAGCAAAGCCAGGGTCCAAAGCTCTTGTTCTGTGGTGGAGTTGAGTCCAGTGAAGCATTAGGCTAGTTGCAGTCCATTAGTCCATTGTGTGAGAGGTCCACGTAGGCAAATGCAGGAGCATGAGACCTCTGCAAGCCAGGAGTCAAGCGTGTGTGTGTGTGTGTGTGTGTGTGTGTATGCGTGTGTGTGTGTGTGTGTGTGTGTGTGTGTGTGTGTGAGAGAGAGAGAGAGAGAGAGAGAGAGAGAGAGAGAGAGAGAGAGAGAGAGAGAACGCCTTTGTTTAGGAGCTTACCTTAAACCTTCCTGTGCTTGCAGCGGCTGTACCTATTCTGGCCAATGACTTGTTCCCAGGTGTGACTGACAAGCAAGTATCTTCCCTATGTCACCCAGACCTTACTGGGCATGCGTCTATTCTTCCTTTGTCCAGTCCCTTCCCCTAGGATCTGCAGGGAACAGATCTGGACAGTGTTAAATTGCAGCTTCCTGGCAAAGCAGCACAAATGAATGCCTATATTATTTGGCCTTTCCTTTGCTCCTTTCCCCGTATTAATGACTAGGTGAATACAGTGGTATCACCACCATCTCTCGATCGTATTCTTTAAATTACAGGAGTATCAAAGAATGTCTCCTGAAGCACATCTGTATCTTATGTGTTAGGGTAAATTGGCTTCTCAACTTGGTTGGGTACTGTTTACCAGTCCCAATCAGGCTCAAAAAGCATTGTGACATAAAATCAGCTACTTTGCACTTGAATAATTTAAATTATTCCTATTACAGTGGTCTCAAGATGAGTAAGCACATCACAGTGCTTGTGCCAGGCAGGGGGAGAAGTTTTTAATCTATATTAATTTTTATTTTCACTATTTTAATTTCCACTTAGGTGCATGGTTAACATGACATATTGTGCAAGAGCACATACATAAGATAATAAATATTCATATAGTGAAAGCATGTGCTCAAATTATTTTATCGGTGGGTACATACTCCAGAAACCTTGGTGACCACTGTCCCAGTATGCCCTTTGATACCCTTACGTCAGCTTAAACAGTCTTTATGTGCTAGTACCCTGAGACTGGGGCTTCCTCCTTCAGGAAGTATCTAATAAACACGTAAGAGCTTCAAGCATTATAGAGGATGCAACCCATACTGGAAGGGAATTTCTTTGTCTTCTTTTTCAATGGGCATGCTCATTATTATGTTATGGATGATACCTGAATAAATTTTTTAAAGATACTTTTTAAAGTAACATTTCCCCCTACAAATTAAAAAAAAATGGAGGGTTACAACAAAACACTTGAACTGTTTCTGGTGGAACCTAAAAAACAGAAAGAAAATATAATATTTAGATAAAATTATGGTGTATTTTTTAAAAAATTGTGCTCCCATAACAAAAGTACATTTAAAAGTACAACATAAGCATTTTTCTTTTAAAGAAACCTGATTTTCTCCAAAAATTTTAATTGTATTAGTAATAAATTGATTCAGGATTTAAAAAATATGTATAACTGAATTTGCAGAGATTCTATAGACAGTGGGGCCTTGACTTACGAGTGTCCCATGTACATTTAGCCATGCTGAGTTACATAACTTTATTTATTGAAAAGAGAAGTCCTTTCATAATAATAACATTTCAACAAGGCTAAAATATCTATTTTCAGGGTGTAAATACTATTGGGAATTGCCTTAACTGAGCTTGAATTTTGGACTGCTTGGTCTTTTATATCACCTGAAAATGTTTATATCCCAAGGCCATAAGATAATTTTACTCCCAGTATTTGAAGCTGTGCCTTTTCTTTTAATAGAGTGCAGAATGTGATGGAACATATATTTCGGGTCTGAGCATTGAGGGTTAGCTGAAGGACCCGGATTTAGGACAGTTTTATTTCTAATGGATGGCTCATGCAACTCAAATTCTGAGACCATCCTTCACAGAATGGCTCTGCCTGACCATCTGAATCTTTCAGGAATCAGAATCAGAATGCCCTTGAACAGCATTTCAAGAAACAAAACAAAACACTGTCCTGTAACATCAAATACACTTGAAGAATTTGCTAACACTTGAATTAAATCCAAATATTGAGTTTATCTTTACACTAAAATCTCTATTGAACATTTTTTAAGTATTTAGTTTGAACTGCTGCCAAACTTCAACATTTTCAAAGATTATGGAACGGTAACAAAACTAGGCCATTAGTATATACTCTGAATTAAATTGGATTTGATCCAGGGCATTTGTCTTATTTCCCTGAATTAAATCTCCTCACAGCAGTCGCATCTTCATGGTGCCCATTCCACCATAACTAATTTTTAATTCATCTTTGCTGATAGTACCTCTCCCCAACAAGGTTTTCAATATCCTTACCTCTCATTTGGGAGTATCATTCTTAGAGAGTTGAAATTGAGTTGAATAATCTATGAGTTTTTATTTGTTTTCTGATTCTTTATTTCCTTTCTTGTGCTGTTGCATATTAGGAGTATGCAGAAAATGAGCAGTTCTCAGAATTCACCTTCCTATCATTAGATGGAATCTGACCTTTGACCTTTGAGTTTTCTCCTCAACTCTTCCTCACTGCTAACCCCCAATATGTCTTCTCTGGCAGAAAATGCTCAGACTGCTATAGAAAGCATACCAATTATTTTATAAGGATGTGCTGAGATACAAAAGTTATGCACAACAACTACATTGAAGGGTACCTATTCTCTCTTAGAGTCAACTAGATTTACAAATTACTCAATCCTTCTCAGGAAGATACACCTCCATAATCAGTTGTCATGTTTGATAGCCTTATTATAAGTCTTTCACTTTAACTTGTTTTTATTTTCACTTTTTATCCAGAACAACTTCCTTTGACCACTAAACTATTAATCCTTCTGACTCCAAGACAGACACTTTGACCCTCTCAGTTGGAGCCACTGGTTGGTATGGGCTCCAGTTGTATGCAGGACATTTCATCTGGGTTAAGTGTTGTGTGTGTGTGTGTGTGTGTGTGTGTGTGTGTGTGTGAGAGAGAGAGAGAGAGAGAGAGAGAGAGAGAGAGAGAGAGAGAGAGAGTCTTACACACACACACACACACACACACACACACAAGACAGATAGCAGATGATTTTGGCATGCATGACTTTAAAATTCTCCAAATCATGGAGTCATAAATTGACCTGCAACTAAGTTGAACCTGAACTTGAATTCCATGTATTTGAGGTTAATGTAGGGGAGCAAGTTACTTGGCTAGAGCAAGGTTACTCAGCCTCAGCAAGGTTGACATTTTGGGCTAGATAGGTTGTTGTTGAGGGAGGCTGACCAGTGCATTGTAAGATATTTAGAGACATCCTTAGCCTCTACCCATTAGATGCCAGCAGTACACCTCTCCCCCATGTTGTAATAACCAAAAATGTCTTGAGACATAATCCTTGGGGGTCAAAATAGCCACAGGTTGAGAACCACTTCTGGGTTATAAATGGAAGTTAGGCCATTGAAATTTGATTCCGGAGAACACATTCCTTTCATAAAATTACATAATTATCTTGAGTTTTTGTTTTTTAAATATGCTTACTAAATATGGAAAACTAAATACTATAAAATCTATATTCCTTTAAAAGGAGACGTCTAACAGCTGAAGCCTCTAAAAATCTTTTTCAGTGAAGTTTGAACTAAATACTATCTCTTTTTCTGTTGAATAGCACTGTTCCCAACATAGGCATTCTTCATAGACACCGTTTGAGAGAAATTATTGATCAGCTGAATTTAGGAGAACATGGAGAATGGAAAGATTTTATTCAAGGAATATGGCCAGGAGACTGGATTAGCCTTGTCCATAAGATAGGAATAAGGGTGTGTTTTCAAGATCCCTGGAAAGTAAATGAGCAAGTTCCAAATAAATGGTAATTTTGATGACTGCTAATGAAATCTAACCATTCCTCCATTGAGGTAGAGAACAAGCAAATGACTTGGCTTTTAATGTCTGGGAACAGCCCCAAGTGCTCCTAGGATCAACTCTCATGATCCTTCTAAACCCTAGGCCTCCCCTTATAGATCTCTTTTAATTATACTCACGTCTGTTGTTTGAGAACTTGTAAACATTCAGCACATTCACACATTCCTATTTACTCTCTCATTTCTATGTACTTAACTAATTTCACGATTTCTGCTTTTTAATTCTTCAGATTTCAGAGTCATTTCTCTACTCAGCAAAATTGGCACTGAACTGAGCTTGTGTTTCTGAATACTAATCCACGAAGATAGTTTTCAGAAGGGAAATTGCAGCTAAGTGAAGCACTGATAATTTGTCAACCTGGATTCTTTGTACAACATGACTTGACTAGGATCTGGAATTAAATACCCGAGAGAGAGGATTAAAAATAGAAGGGGTTTCAATTTCAGAGCGTGAATTCTTGCAGTGTCTTTCCTGTCCTTTTCATTCCATTTATCACATACCCTGGCAGTACCATTTCTGCAAATGAGGCAGTGTTTCCTCTGGGACTTCCAGATTAAAATGGAACCAAAAGGGCTGAATTCTTTTGGCTGGATTTTTCTGCAGACGGGGGAGTTGCCATCTCAAGGCAAATTGTAACATATTGGCCTAGAACTAGCATATATGGCACCTTTCAAATGGAGACCAGAACTGGAAAGTTTTGCCTTTCTTACATATCTTGATATATGTTTGATTCATTTCAATATGGGCCCATATTTGATGATGGGCTGGGAAACATCTCATTTGGTCTTGTTTCATTTACTTGTAGGCAAATGGTACCATGAGAGTTGGGCAGGTTTTTCAGAACTTTTTCTTTGTTGGTCATATTTTCCATTCAAAATATATTACTATAGGTATGATTACATTATATCTATAATGTAGCAAATGTATTATTACTATTAATATACCAATAGTGTTATAAAAATGACATAAATAGCATGATAATAGAATTCATAATCATAATATAACAGAATAGCATTCATAATAGAGTGGTTATAGTTTCTCAATAATTGCAATATTTTGAAATGCTGACAGGATTTGTAAGAAATATAATTCTGTTGACTTTCAGTCACTTCAGCGTATGGTTTGATTGGTTTTATTGAAGTGAGAATGGGCTATAGAATTATTGACTCTTAAAGCTGCACAAAGTTTGCAGATCACCTGGCCCAATGGTTTTCAAGTTTGTTAACCACAAATTCAGTGTGTGTGTATTCACAGAAATCTGAAACAGACTCTCTGAAATAGTGCTCATTTGGATATTTTCTATTAAATTCTATTTTGTTTCATTCTATTCTTCTCTTTTCTAATTCACTTAAGAATGCTGAACAGGACTCACTCATAGTCATAACTTGTGGTTTGAAAAGCATCGATCTAGGTCAAATAGTTCATTAGCAGCTAAAGTGAATGTTCTTTGAAAAACACATATGGAATTTCAGAGTCAAGTCACTTAGTGTTTGGCCCGTATGAGATGATTCATAGCTAATTCAGAAAGACTTTCAAACTGCTCCGATGGAATTCAGGAGGCCAGGACGACCCACTGCACATGCACAGGCACACTTGCTAATCCCTGCTACTGGCCCCGTGGCACACCAGGCCCAAGAAACCTGACTCATGTTGTTGGCTTTTGTTTACCTTGTATCTTTGGCATGGTGGTGGGAGACACAAAAATTCCCCACTTGCCTCTTTACAACGCTGGGCCTGGGTGAACCCATGGACAATGCAGCAGGAGGAGTCTGAGGAGCAGGTGCACGCACTTCCTGCTCTTCCCCCAGTACGTGCTTTGAGCACGTCACTTAACCTTTCAGGACCCTATTTTCTCCTTCTGCAGCATGGGGATAATAACATCACCCATCTTTCCTCCCGAGCTTTGTGTGGATCAAATGAGAGACTAGGATAAATGCTTTTGAAACACCACAATGACACATGCATAAAGAATATTTAAAAATATTTCCCTACTTGTCAAAAACAGGTATAAATTTTCCTTTATTTTTTAAAACATAGAAAGGCATGAACAGGGTTATATAGAATTGTTCTTATATTTCATCTAAAGAAATAACATTAGTAAAATCAAAGGTTGGATTTGCTGTTTATGTTTTTCATACATATTACAATAAATGAAACTATTAAAATGTTTATATGTGCATCTCCTAAAAGAATCCTGAATCAGAGCCAGGGACACATGCCTCTCACTCTGGAATGTGATGGTGAAGAGCAGACGGTTGTTTGGCCATGGCTAGACCTAGGCTCCGACCCGCCCTCCACCCCATCTGCTCCCTGTGTGACTGCCGGCAAATTAGTCAACCACTGACAGGCTTGGTTTCCTCCTTGGAGGAATGAGGGTGCCCCTGCCAACCTCACAGCCTTCTAAAGACATTTATGAGATAATGTAGGGACTGGGAAACTACGCCTGGCCCACCATCTGATTTTCCAAATCAAGTTGGGTGGGCACACTGGCAAGCCATTTACTTGCACATTTTCTGTGACTGCTTTCCCCCTACAGTGGCAGAGCTGAGTGGTTGTGACAGGGAAAGTATGACCCAATGAGTCTAAAATATGTATTATCTGGCCCTCTAGAGAAAAGTTTGCCAATTCCTGAGAACTGCCTGATAATGAATGTGAAGCACTAGCCGTTTCTGGCACATAGTAAATACCCAAAGAAGAATAGCTGCTTTTTTTATGCAGTGGTAATGGAAATGAAGGCGACATGAATTATGTTAATACTGATGATAGTAATAATAGATGATGGTGGTGTTAACAGTGATGATGATGATAATAATCTATTTTTGGCTACTAGCCTCAATTCCTATTACCCCATTATAGAAACCACTCTTTATATTGCCCAAATATCTAACACTTGAAATTTTTATTTCTTTCCTCAGTATTAAACTTATTTTTCAGCAAAGGATCTGAGACTGGCTATGAGGTAAAAGAATGAAGTTCTAGATATTTTAGGCTTAATCAGCAGGAGTGGTATTTTGAGGGGAAATCCAGATCTGCTTCTTGTCCACTTCTGTAAATAATCTCTTCATACTTATTTTTATGAGGGAGGGAGACAAAATTACATTGTTAGTGTGTACCAGAGGCCTTCACGTGTGCAGGGCTTTCAGATGAGTCCTGATCATTTTCTTGGATCTCATGGGTTTCCTGGGAAAAATATGCATATCTTATCTGGACTTTTTTTTTTTTTAGATTTACAAAGCTAAGAGAAGAAGAAGAAATAATCTTTATTCATAATTTCTGGGCTGTAGTATAAAGATTTCCTATGAAATGGATAATTTTGCTATAACTATGGCCAAAAAGTGTAACCTATTTTTATTATGTACCGACCCTGATATGTCTCCAAGTAAATGAGACTCACTCAAAAACTTAGCATCTGGTTTTTTTTTTTCTTCCAGTTCTAAATTAATGAATAGGATCTGTTCCTTTCTTTAAAGCAGTTTCCCTGACAACTAAACCACCCTTACAAGATCAGAGCAGTTTGTCACTTTCAAAGTTTGACTTTCTGACAAGGCCTTCTGGCTCAGGGGCATGAAAAAAACAACATCCAAACACAAGCATTTCTGAAACACTCAAGTAGGGAATTATAAATTGAAACTACATGTTGGCGACTTTTCTGTAGAATGGTGTCAGTCCCCGACATCACCACCCTCCCCAACCAACCAGCGAAGATTGCGATCTGTTGAGGCAGCTATCTTTGTAACAGAGAACAGATGGGAGTGATTCTTAAAGTGGCTAAATTACCCTAAAGATATATTCTGGGAAACAGTGGGTAGGAGACGATACAGGAAGATTTGCAGCAGGCAGGCGCACAAAGTGAACTCACCTTGTTATCGTTCAATCTTGCTTAACTGTAGGCGGAAATAGAAGTATCGGTCATAGCTCAGACTCAACATGGGGACACAGATTTTTGATCCTTCTGCTCATAAAGAACCCAGAAAGTGAGAGGATGGTTCTCAACCAATTCTCAGACTGGCTTTTCATTTATCACTATTATTATTGCTCTTTCAGCCCTTGCCCCCCCCCCCCCCCCCCGCTGTCCTGTTTATCAGTGACCAGCGTCAGAGCCTCCTTCAGTTCCGGGGTTCTTTCCCCTCCACAATCCTATTCCAGCTCCCGCTATCACTAGAGTACAAGGGGGAGTGGATAGAATGGTGACAGCAGCAAAGAAGAATGGAGTACACAAGAGAGTAGGCTGCTTTCTTATGTCATTTCCTTCTCACCCCTTCACAAAGACTAGACACAAATTTAAGAGTCCTCGAGAAAGTTATGACACTCTTTAGAGACCCCCGAGTGGGTTTAGATTGAGAGAGAATTGGAGCTTTTGAGAGAAGAGTGGAAACAACAACAGTGGATGTTTAATCAAAGTATTTTCATAATGAATTTGCAGCATGATTTCAAGATTAATGGTGAGTTTTCTTCCTTGGAAGATTTTCCCCAAGAGCACAGTGTTTCTCATAGCAATCCAGCCAACCAGGCAGCTCTCCCCCACCAGCTTGTACTTCAGATGGAATGTGTCTGGAGGCCCTGGCAACATCTAGCACGGTGGTAGGCGTTACATGGAGTTAAGTAAAAGTGCATGTTCTGTAAAACGAGGGCCTTAAATCTTTCTAAGTCAATGCTGGTTGTAGGATGCAGAAGGAAAATGTTTTGAAAAAAATATCTTTAGATACCTTTTTTTTTTTTTTAGGGGCATGAGTAGATTCATCTCAGGAACTTCGTACAGGTATATTTCTTAGGCTAAGTATAGACTGTTTTAATGAAGTATTCTGTAAATATTTACCAAACACCTGTTGTAGGTTTAATATTAAAATTGGTGTTTGGGGAAGAGAACCATAAAATCTAGACACAGGGTGGTAGACACAGAGATGTGGTGCCCAGATCCTTCGCTGAGGAGGTCTTGTTGCTGAGCTGCAGGAATTGTGGTTGGCAGACAGCCTGTAACTGTCTCCTCCTTCAGCGTCTGCCTCATCTGCAAAGAGATGCTTTGCTGAGGTCACATCTTCCCAGGGCAGCCACGTCAGGTGAAAGCCTGGCCACCTTGGCTGGATACAGGCTGCTTGCCGGGGTCCAACCCCAGCGGGTCCAGGGGTTCCCAAAGGCGTAGACGGAGTCGGCGAAGAAGGAAGGACACGGAGACAGTGTTCAGTTGATCAGCAGCCTAGCCAGGATCTCCAGCCAAGTTCTGGTCTCGATCTCCAGAGAGGTTCTGCTTCGGATCTCCAGCCAGGTTCCGTGTCCATATTCTCTTGCTAGGTTCTCAAGCCAGGTTCTGTCCATGTTCTCCAGTCAGGTTCAGTCACCAGGTTCTAGTCAGGCTCTCCTGCCAATCTCCGCAGTCAGGTTCAGTCCAGGATTCCCTGCCATGTTCTCTCCAGCGAAGCTCCTCCATCTCCTGGTTCCCTGTAGGTTCTGTCTCTCTTGGTTCTTACTTCTAAGTTCTGTCTCTTTCTGTCTTGTTGATTCTGTTCTAAGTTCTGTGTGTTTCTGTCTTGTTACAACTGTATTTATACCAGTTGATTCAATCCTATCAATCTCTATTACAAAGGTTAGGGTGTTTCTTATCTCCATTCCAGGGAGAAAAGATTATGTAGTTTAAGCATGATTGTTCGTAGTTAAAGGGATTAATTACCCGCCTGGCACTTAGTTGAGGGGTTTTATTCCCTCCCTAACTTCAGGGAAAAATTCCTACCTGGGGAAACAACCTTTCTCGGAGAGGTGACTTTGGTTAAAACACAGCGCCAAGAAGGTGAGCAAACATATTAAGAACCGTATGCCATATATGCCAGGTCCCTTGAAACAGCAAGGATGGACCAGCTCCCGGCAAATTCCCCCTTTTTTATTTTTTAAAAGCAAGCATTAAAAAGAAAAACCTGAAACGCTCTCTTGTATCCATTTTAAGATTAGGATTAGCGCTTTCTGCTATTACCTAAGTCCTGATCTATCATCCTAGGGAGAGCTTGCCAATCCTGCACTTTCCCAGGGTAGAAAGGCTGCAGTGGGGTCAAGGATAAGGCTCCTTGGGCCTACCTTCTCCCATGCCATTACATTTACCTTTCCTTCCTCAGAAAAGCATGGACATACTTCTTGTATAAAACGTTCCGTCTGACTGGGAGTAACCTTAATTCCTCTGCTAGCAAGCATATATGTTAAAAGATCAATACAGAGTCTTTTTTCTTTAGACTCAGTATGGCACATCTTCTTAATCTAAAGATCAATACAGAGTCTTTTTTCTTTAGACTCAGTATGGCACATCTTCTTAATCTAAAGATCAATACAGAGTCTTCTTTCTTTGGACTCAGTATGGCACATCTTCTCAATCTAAGGATCAATACAGAGTCTTCTTTCTTTGGACTCAGTATGGCACATCTTCTCAATATAAGTTCTGTACTATCCACCTTCTTACCCTACTTATCCTCTATAGGGGGGTCTGTAGCACCCTGGTGGAGTCCTATCCGTCCCGAGTGTGGGGGTTCTCAATGGGGGGGGCTTACCTAGGGGAATCCTTTTCCAGGGGTTCCCAAAGGTGTGGACGGAGTCGGCGAAGACTATCCACCCTCTTCCTACGGTGGAGTCCGATCCGTCCCGAGTGTGGGGCGCTTACCTAGGGGTCCCTGTTCGGGCGCCAGATGCCGGGGTCCAACCCCAGCGGGTCCAGGGGTTCCCAAAGGCGTAGACGGAGTCGGCGAAGAAGGAAGGACACGGAGACAGTGTTCAGTTGATCAGCAGCCTAGCCAGGATCTCCAGCCAAGTTCTGGTCTCGATCTCCAGAGAGGTTCTGCTTTGGATCTCCAGCCAGGTTCCGTGTCCATATTCTCTTGCTAGGTTCTCAAGCCAGGTTCTGTCCATGTTCTCCAGTCAGGTTCAGTCACCAGGTTCTAGTCAGGCTCTCCTGCCAATCTCCGCAGTCAGGTTCAGTCCAGGATTCCCTGCCATGTTCTCTCCAGCGAAGCTCCTCCATCTCCTGGTTTCCTGTAGGTTCTGTCTCTCTTGGTTCTTACTTCTAAGTTCTGTCTCTTTCTGTCTTGTTGATTCTGTTCTAATTTCTGTGTGTTTCTGTCTTGTTACAACTGTATTTATACCAGTTGATTCAATCCTATCAATCTCTATTACAAAGGTTAGGGTGTTTCTTATCTCCATTCCAGGGAGAAAAGATTATGTAGTTTAAGCATGATTGTTCGTAGTTAAAGGGATTAATTACCCGCCTGGCACTTAGTTGAGGGGTTTTATTCCCTCCCTAACTTCAGGGAAAAATTCCTACCTGGGGAAACAACCTTTCTCGGAGAGGTGACTTTGGTTAAAACACAGCGCCAAGAAGGTGAGCAAACATATTAAGAACCGTATGCCATATATGCCAGGTCCCTTGAAACAGCAAGGATGGACCGGCTCCCGGCAGCTGCTCTCACGGTAATACTTACTCCTGAGCTCCCTACTCCATTTTGCTGACTCTGTTAGGTCTGCATCACAGTTCAACTTCCCCGTCTGCCCAATCCTCTTCTGCCACTTTCCTCTCACCTGTGTTAATCTCGAGGAAACAAACGGCATCCCGAACTTTGTCTTGAGATCTGTTTCTGGAGAAACCACCCTGCAACACCTGGTTTTAATTACCTTACAGGTAATTCAAGAGACACGATTACCCAATGGGCTAATTGATAATGTGGTACACAATATAAATACCACAGCATTCATATGAGAGGGAAAGAGTTGAGCACTTCCAAACTCAGATATAGATTCCTGGTAGTTCTGAACGGATTTGGTAGAGTGAACCCAAGGGAGACTGAAGAGACTGACCTGGCTAGAATGAAGGGTACATGTTAGGGCAGAGTTAGAAATGAAAATGTTGTTAATTCACTTACGATTAGATCTGGCTGTAGACAAGAAAGAAATCTCACCACTGATGCTTACTCCTCTCTCACATAAAAAAAGTTCAGAAGTTGTCAGTCTCTTCATTCATCTTTCTATCATTTCCAGAGTGAAATTTTATCATCAGTGTCTAATGTGGTCCTAGAGATCCAGCCATCACATCCAAATTCCAGAAAGCAGGATGGTGGGTGTAATACAGAAAGGCATTGCACACCATTTTAAGGAGATT
The DNA here is from genome assembly GCF_963259705.1 of Myotis daubentonii. Taxonomy (NCBI): domain Eukaryota; kingdom Metazoa; phylum Chordata; class Mammalia; order Chiroptera; family Vespertilionidae; genus Myotis; species Myotis daubentonii. The sequence goes on along the minus strand of NC_081845.1, from coordinate 76,670,253 downwards.
TACTTTTAATTACATCTCAGTGGTCACAGCTTAATCATAGGGCCACACCTACCAGTAAGGGAGGATGCAGAATATAATCCTTGCTTTTTCAAAGTTATATTGATAATTTTTTATTATTTAAAATCATTCTAAACATGTATTTTAGATTTATAAATAGGCATAAGGGCTAGATATATCACTTTAATTCCCTTAAATAAATTCTAAAATAAAGTATTTATTTATTTATAGCTACATTTAGAAAGCTGTTTCAGTGTTATGATTTTCCTGAAGCTGCCCAGAATAAAACCTTTAAACAAAGCAGCAATATACACAGCTGAGAAGAATTGAAATTACAATTAAAGAATATATTAGCATATTTTATTTCAGATGATAGAAACATGTAGAAAATAATAAAAAAGCAAAAATCTGGTGTCTTGAAAGTGATGGTAGCAGTAAAACATTTCTAGAATGATTGCAAAGAAGAGTTATTTTTTATGTGTGTATAAAATGTCAATATTTTTAGATATTTAATTAGGCATTAACATTAATAATCATCTAACATTGATGAGCATTTTCTACATACCAGGCACTATGTCAAATGCTTTATGTCTATTGTCTTAATTAATGGAGCCTATGAGGTAGGTTTTCTAAATGATCTATTACAGATGAGGAAATGGAGATTTCGTGCAGTTAATAAATCGATCAAGATCATGCAACTTATTAACGGTCGAAACAAGCCTCAGGCCCATGTTTGTCAAACGCCCCAATCCAATCACTTGCACTATGGTGCTTGTGTTAGAGCCATCAAGTGAAACAGCAACAAGGAGAAGCTGGGCATAGGAGAGAGGGCAAAAGTGGAGATGTGCTTGGAGGGCCAGCTAGTCTCATCAGGCCAGAGAGAACTCAGGCAAAGGGAGGAGCAAGTGCTAAGTCTGAGTCTCTGGATTCTTTCTCTCAGAGGAGGGAGCGACACAGAGCAGTGACTGAGGAAGAGGCAGGCCAGGGAAGGTTCAGAGAAGACAGGGAGGAAGACTTTCTTGACGATGAAAGGAGCCAACAATGTCATTCACACAAAATTTCAGGAAAAACATCAATGATATGAGCAGTTAAGAGGTCATTCATTGATTACCTCTAAAAGTGTTGGAAGTGGCTGTGGGAATTGGTGGAAGAAGGAAGAAATAATAGATGAACTATTAAAACATATATGCTCACCCTATTGTTAGTAGTAGCTGACAATAATAGTTAATATTTGTTGAATGCTTAGTGTATGCCAGGTATTGTTCTCAGTGCTTTTGTGTATGAATTCATCTAACCTAACCCTATGAGGTAGCTACTCTTATTATTCCCATTTACAGGTGAGAACATTGAGGCAGGGAGGTGTTAAATAATCTTTCCAAATTCAAACAGCTTTTAAGTGGCAGAGTTGAGATTCAAACCCAGCTTTTTGGCTGCTGAGCCCTTGGTTAGTAGTCTAGAAAAACCAACGTTTTCTTTCAAAGTAATGAACTGCTGAAAGTCCACAAACTTTTTTCAGAGATAAAAATCTCACGTATATTTTCATAGGAAATGTTAAGGGTACTTAATGATTATTCATTCTTTCCCTAAAAAACTATTTTGGAGAGGGATTCATTTTTTTTAATTTTTTTTCTTATGTCATTTTAAAAAGGAAAGATATTTTAAAAAACAATTTAAGTAAAATTTGAAGTCCTGAGGGAAAATAAATCGCATTTTCACTAGTAAGCTTATTGAGAGAATTGAAATGATGCATTATGGACCTTAGTAAATGTCTCCAGAAAGAAAGAGAGCTTTCTATCTTTACAGCAAAACATTTTAATGACTATGTGCTGTAACAATGATGTTTTTGTGTCTCAAATTCCTTTATGCCTACGACTGCTCAACTGAATGTCATTAGAACCTCTAGAACTTACTTCCAAGGCTCTCCCATCTCCTACACAGTCACGTGTTGATTTGAAAAAAAATTATATATATATATGCACAGCTGGACATAATACAGGATGGGTAGCAGAATCTAAGACTTACAGACTGCCTGCCTGCTCAGCATCCCTAACCCTGTCCAGGTAATCAGATTTATTAATGTCCATACATGCTTTCAAAAGACTAAGAAGTGATTCTTAAATAAAATATTTCTACCAGGAGCACTATAATTAGATTTCTGAGTAAAATAGTACTGTGATATTGAAAACCAAAGACTTGAAAAGTGTTTCTGTTTTAGAATTTGCTGCTAATTAGACTAGATGGGCTTGATGGAAATAAGTTTGCCTTTGCCTTTCCATGTAGATGTATCTATTAACAAAATCACCAGTGAGAATGGATTTTCACTATATACAGAGATGTAAAATATAAAAGAAAAAAAGAGTTGAACAGGAAAAAATCCAAATACTAATTTTAAAGAAAAAGTAGCTTGATGTATCTATTCAGTAATAATATTTTTATGAAATTTAAAAATGATGATTATGTAACTGGCATTTCTTGGTTTTGAACATATACATAATCTTAGATTGCTAGTTAATTTGGGCAACTCAACATTATTTCATATAGCTACAACATCAACTAATCATGTCTGAGAGCTTATCAGATTGTAGGCATAATGTTAGGAATGTCCCATATGTAATTGTACTTAATTATCACAAAATCCCTATGAGTTAGATAATCTAGTTTCCTTATGGAAATGAGGGAACCATTTTTCATTGTAAACTTTTAATAAACTCTTTATTGTAATCTGTGAGCAAATTTGATAAATAGTGCTCTTTTCAGGTAAGATGGTTGCTATTTCAGTTTCCCCGTCATAATATACAAAAATACCTTTAAATGATCTATTTTATTAACTTGAAAATTTTTTTCTTATATCCTGCATATCACTTCATCACACACTGTGAGAAGAAAATAAATAAAAATATTTTCCTCATACTATCTTCTATATTGCTCCTTAATACCTTACCCTTGAAACAGTAGCCATTTCTGACTTAGGGAGCCTTCTGTCATCTAATGTCAGAGACGTGTCAGTGGGAGGTTAAGTCCTAGTCACAGCTACTGACTTTCCACTAAGGTGCGTCCTGGGGAGAAAAGCTTTGTGTTTTATCTCCCATTTCTTTACACTTAATCCATCGCACCTTTGTTTCTTACCTCTTATGTTCTCTAGGGTAGGCATACACTGTTCATTCATTCATTCATTCATTCAACAAATGTATGCTTAGTATTTACTAAGTATGAAGCACTAGGGATGCAGTGGTGATCAGAGAAAAAACACATCATTAATTTCAATCTTCATGGAAGACTGCACGACAGCGTTGGTCCCAGGATTCTTCCCATCTTGCAGGAATATATTGGCATCCTGGGTAAAAATTACTGTCAAATCTAAAATTAGAAGGAACAACTCTCCCAGTGTAATTTGATTCACTTGCAAAGCTTCACCCACTCTGTTATCTTTTACAAGTGCATATGCACCTTCATTCAAGAAAACCCCTCAGTCTAACTGGTGATTGATTCTGGAGGATATGAAGCAAATGTTAGATCTGTTAACTTGCTCCTCCATTTTTGGCTAACTCCTGATGAGTCTGGTTTTTAGCCATGCGGGCAAGTCACAGGGCTCGTAAAGGATCTTTAGGATGATGATAGTTAAGGGTTAAGATAGTTAAAATGTGCCTTTCTGTTTTGTTTTGGAGTGACTACATTAAAGGGGGAAGAGGAGGAGACTACAGGTAAACATGATAGCATTCTGATACTTGTGTCAATTGTAGTTTTCCTTGTACCTCATACATTTACTCTCTGCTAAAAAAAGAAGATATTAATATTTTTCATATGTCCACTGTGTGTTAGACTACATAATAGAGGTATTATATGTCATCTCATTTTATTTTTACATTCATTCTGTGAGATTTAGATGCTTATATTATGCCCACTTTATAGATGAAGAAACTAAATCTCATAGAACTTAAGTAACTTACATAGTATTGTCAATTAATTATAGGTAGATTTATGATTTGAATCTGATTCTGACTCTAAATTTAATTGTTTCCATTAGTGGAATGAATAAATTGGGAGTATAAACATAAGTTAGAGCTCACCCATTACTTCAGATGTTTTTGAAGATAAATGTTATTTATTTAATATAATGACATATTTTGTATAAACACATTTAGTCATTCAACAATATTTTTATGTGTCTAAGATGTACTACCCACATTGAAATTTATGTAGCTTTAATGCTCATACCAGTGATAACATGCATTTTTTTGTGATATCTCATTTTATTTTATTTTAACTCTTTATTATTGAAAGTATTACATATGTCCCCCTTCCCCTCATTGACCCCTTATAACCTGCTCCTGCCCCCCATCCCAGGCCTTCACCACCCTATTGTCTGTGCCCATGGATTATGCATTCATGCATACAAGTTCTAAAATTATGTTGCAAAATAACCTTGCATTACTTTTTTAGCAAGACTGACATAGACACAGTAAGAGAATAACAGGTATAAAAGTTAGAAAAGTCAGAGTATGTAGCCACATTTTGAGAATGAATACTGAAGGCTTGGGAAAAATGTCCATCAGAGCCCCACTCTCCTGGGTAGGAGTCATGTTAAGAACAAAATCCTTGCTGGTTACTGCATTGTAATGTACCCTGTACTACCACCTTTCTTATCACATTTCTATAAATGAGTATTTCTAAGGTAAGGCTGGCAGAAGCAGTCAGCAAATGTGAGTCAACATTAACCTGGGTTCTGGCCAGGCAGACTTGAGTTCAAATCCAATTGCATCATGTGCTGTTTAAGCAAGTAATTTAATCTCCTGAGTCTCATTTTCATTACGGGTCTAATGGACATCATAATTCTCATGCTGGCTTGTTGAGAAATATAAGAGATGATGTATATTAAATATCAAGAGAAGCATCACATAAAACTCATTAAATGGTACTTATACATATCATATGTAGGACAAAACCTGTTCTTGGGATGAATGAGTGCAGTGTTTGGGGTAGCCAGGGTGACAGTCTGTGGCTGTTAAGAGTGGGAGGAGTAATCTAGATAGAGATGCTTTTCCCATTTTAACTGATGCACCCTGGCCCCTCACATACCCTTTTGATGCTGATGCCTTCCATACACTCCTAAAACATTCACAGCTTTTGCAGTCAGTGTGGATTGTTATTTTTATATGTGTGCTCTAGCTTCAAAGTAATAAAATTATACAGTGATTAAATCACTCATTACTCTGTGGACCCTGATATCATATATTTCCTGAAGACAGGAGTCTCTCTTGCCCACTCTGAATGTTCCATGCAACTATCATGAGTGCACACAATCATTCACTTATTTAATGGCCATTTATTGACGACCTCCTATGTGATAGGCATTATACTAGGTGATGGGGGTACAGCAGGGAAGAAAATAGACATTTCCTGTTGTCCTGGGGCTTGTGTTCCAAATGGGGAGCCAGATCCTAAAGAACTCACTATATAGTCATAGAATTTTAATGGCAGCAGATGCTATGGAGGAGTACAAGGTGCTAAAAGTGTACAACAGGCAGTTGCATCTGACACATGGAGTCAGGGAAGAAGTCTTTAGGTAATATTTTATGAAGTACACTGCGTGTCAGAAATCGTGTCAATCTCATGATGAAATTACATCGATTCACCCTGGAATCCTTAGGACTCAGCAGGGTGAAGAGGAATTAACTAGGGAGAAGGTGGCTGGGGAGCATCCCAGGCAGGGCAGGGAGCGTGTCAGTCATTCATCTTGCTCCATTTTTAAAAGGTAATACAGTAAGCCTCTCATATCATCCCTGCCCCTAACCAGTACCCTATTTCTGAGAAGGGAGTCAATACATATATTGTCAAACTTCCTATATAGAATGTGATATCTTGCCCTTTTAACCTCACAGCAGTATTGAGATATCACAGAGTTGCAGATGAATAGGCTGATTATGTCTTGGTTTGCTCCAAATAATTACATTTTGTGCCCATTGTCCTAAAGCAATGCCTCCTTTCATGCTTGAGGGTGTCCCGGTTTTTGTGATAATTCTGTGGCCATAGACAAATGGAGCTCAGATGAATCAAGAATCTGTTTTGGGTCACATAGCTAATAAGTAGAGGGTTGGGAAGACCGCACCAATACTCTTGGAACTACAGCCCGTGTTCTCTCTACTATATTGCAAACACAATTAGTTACATGCACCCTTATATTGCTCTCTAGTTTGTTCTTCCAATTAATACAAAACCAACAAAAACTGGCTTTCTGACATCTGCCTTCAGTTATTCTGCTAAGTCATGTATTTCTATAGAGTAGAAATGAAAAGAAATGATGAATTAAAGTAAAATATAAAATATGTAAAGTGAGCAGTAGATATTTTTGATATGCGTGTCTTCACACTTACTAGTATATTTGGCCTATTCTTTATGTTATCCAAGCATGATGAAATTAATTTAAAATACAATTGCTTCTGAAAGTCAAGATGAGACTCTAATGACAAAACATTGGTTAGTGATCTTTTCTTTGACAATATACCCTGTTTGTAGAGGAGGTTCATGACTTACCATGGTGGGCAGAGCCTGAATATAAAGAGAGTAAAGCTTTTAAAATAATCAATTAAATGCTTTTATGCTTAAGCCATTTTAATAATACCTTTTGAACACAGATTTCATCATTGTTAAAACTGAGCAATACAGATAAAATACTTATTTGTAGAATATGATGAAGGCTTTTAAGAGCACTCTTCAAATGTAAATATATCTGAAACACAAAATAGGATGTTGTTGCCTCCCCTTTTATTTTAAGTCAAGTGCATATAAATCATATTATACCAATAGTTACATTGGAAATAAATATTACTTTCTCATGTTATATTACAAAATTATGATATAAACTAAAGATGTTAATATCACTGTCTACTTACAAATAAGATTTTATGCACTGTATGCTGGGTCAGAATTTGTTTCTCTTAGAAATGATTCACTATGGAATCTCTGAGTATTAGGATTAAATATTGTGCTTCATCCCCTGCTGTTGCCCCCACCCTTTATTAGCACCTCTTTGGACATATTTTGAGATATTTTAGTCATTTCTTCATCCTCTTACTTAATCCACATTTCTGTGCTGTTGAATATGTCATTCGTGAACTGTTGGCACAAGTGGGTTTGTAGTTGGTAGACCTGAGTGCAGGCAAGGGGCTAGACTCGGAGTTGCAATTTTATGTAGGGTGGTGAGGGATGCTCTACAGGTAGAGTGATGTTTGAGCAGGAACCTGAGGAAGTGAAGGAACAATGAGCTTGGGAGAAAACATTCCAGAGAGTGGTTAGCATTCTCTAAGAATGCACAAAAAGCATTGTGGCTAGAGTTGAGGAGAGGAGGATAGTAGGGACCAGATCACATCGGGCTCTTGGCGATTGTAAGGATTTTGGCTTATCCTCTAGGTGACAAGGGAATCTATTGGAGGGTATCAGATAAAGAAGTCACATGGTCTGACTTGTGTTTTAAAGGCACAATCCGGCTACTGTGTGGAAAATAACTGTAGTGAGATGCAATAGGTCAGCCTTCCAGAAAGCAAACTGTGAGATGGAAAGTAGCATATAGGAAATTTATCCTCACAGGTGTGCTCTTACTAACAACACCTTTAGGAGATGGGAAGGAAGCAAGATTAGGCAGAGGGAGATTTGGGCTGCAATGCAGTCTCAACAAAAACCTAACTGGTCTCATGAGGAGCTCTGAAATTGGTGTCACCCTTTAGAGTTGTCAAAAACTGGAATGAGAGTGCCAGGCCTTTACACGGATGCCTCAATAGCCATTGGACGCAGGCTGCCCCTAAGAAGGGGGACTGCCTATGGGAAGGAGCGTTGTTCAGCTGAGAGCTAGTCTTGGAGAGGACTGACAGCTGAGTATGGTCACAACACTTCCAGTATCTGGGGAATAAATAGTCCCTCGCTTGAAGGGAGAGAGGATTTATCAGAGCATCCACTACAGGAGGCAAAGTGGAAGCAGGGAAACTAGTTAGAAGAAAGTGATTCAGAAAGGAGGCAATGGTAGGTTCTGCAACTAAGATGTTAGACATAGAAGTAGTGATATGTTCATTTTCTGGATTTATTTCAAAAAGAGAGCCAGCAATATATACTGATATATTGATATGGAATTACCAGGAACCAAGACAAAAACAATATAAGTCCATCATTTTTGGCCTATGTCGTGAGAAATATGTACAGTTATATGCTAAAGTGAGAAAAAAATTTGGGGGGGGGGTGGAGAACAGTTTCAGGAGAAAGACAAATAATTCAATTTCAGATATATTAATTTTTAGATATCTATGAGATATCTAAGTGAAGATATTAGTTGGATATATGAGTGTATTACCCAGGGAAGTCATCTAGGCTGGATAATTTAAATTTGGAATTCATGCTTATATGTGCTATTTAAAGGTATGGGGCTAGATGAGATTATCCAAGGAGTGACTCCTGGGGTATTTCAAAGCTTAAGAGTCAGATGGCACAAGGCAGAGAGAGAAGGGATGTTCTACCATGCATAAGGCCTATTCATTTCTTCTGAATATCTAATTATGTCAAACATTCTCACTTAGGTGCTAGATTATTTTTCAGTATTTGGAAGCTTTGGGTTTACTTGCATTAAGGAGGCTTACTAGTGTTCTTTTAACAAGGATGATGTATCCCAAGGAGAGGAGAATCTACAAGCAGTAGTCACAGGAGTAGAAGCAATCCAGATGAGGCCAATACAGGCGTCTGATACAGATGAGGCCAAAGTTAGGCTGTGATGGAATCTCATGCATTTTTGATGAGAGGTCAGAAATCACTTAAAATATCGTACACTCATTTCTGAGTCTGTGAATTGGGATAGCCCTGATTGAGATCTCTGGACTCACCTATCACCCTGGAGACAGGGATCCAAACTCTTGATGATTCCCATCTTCCAAGGAAAAATACCAACCAGGGCCACGACAGAGTGAGTCTCAATGTTGGTCACTTGAAATAATAAACAGGAAACAGCAGCTCAGAGTGAGATGTCCCTGGGAATGGCCTGAGACATTTCCCCATGCAGCTTATATTTAGCATGTAACCTTGCACTCTCTCCTTCTTCACTCACCACCAGTGTAACTTGTGAAGGTGTCATGTTCATGAGACTGTCACCCACCTTGAGAATAGGGTCCAAGTCTTCTTTATCCTGATGTCTCCCCTCCCAAAGCTTAGCATAGTGCCTGGCACACAACGGGTGTTTATTAAGATAAATAAATGGGATTTCTAGTACCTTCATTTATCAAGCATAAGGCATGATGAACAGACAAATGGACACCCAGTAGCCTGGGCAGGTGGATCTATTTAATTCCATGTTTCTTGGCAAACTTTTGTGGGCTAGTCTGTTTTTCTCAAATTTGTTTTGCATGTCAGGAAGAGAGACTATTTGTTCTGCATCATTTATTTAAAAAGCAATATCTTAAGAGCCTTTGGCTGGAAGGTACTGCAGTAATATCTGTTTAGTAAGAAGGGTGAAGGATGCCTTACTTCAGCCATCAATGATGCCAGATTTTAAAGATAATTTTAGATTATATATTTTAGTTGCAAATTTTGATAAACTATTTTTTTGAAAAAGATAACTCAACAGAGAAGTTTGTGCTCCTTTGTTGAAGAGAGATCATTAAAAGTTTGTGTTTAGAAAATACTTCAGGGTCTTGGGCAGACCCTAGGTAACCTTTTAATACATAAGAAAAGTCGTTGTAATTGGAGGATAGACTCTCCTCACCTCCCTCCATCTGTATAAGTAACTTACTTGTTCTTCATCATTCCAGACCAGGGCCTGTTTTTTTGTTTTTGTTTTTGACCAGGCACCATCATTTTCTATTCAAATGAGGATGGTTTCTATAGAAATTGTCCTAAATACATCTGCTTTTTGAGGCTATATGTAGTTACTCACCAGATGGCTGATGCATGCTGTTATAATGCATGACTATATGTGTGTTTTTTAAAGTAAAAATGATAACTTTTATCAATATAATAGTCTCTAATCGGTTATTAATTAACTAGAGGCCCGGTGCATGAATTCGTGAACTAATGGGGTCCCTCAGCCTGGCCTGAGGGATCGGGCTGAAACTGGCTCTCCAACATCCCTCGAGGGGTTCTGGGTTCAGAGAGTGCACAGGCCAGGCCGAGGGACCTCACTGGTGCACGATCAGGGCTGGGGAGGGATGCGGGAGGTTGGCCAGCTGGAAGGGACTGCGGGAGGGCTCCGGGGCATGTCCAGCTTGTTTCACTCAGTCCTGATTGACTGGACCCCAGCAGCAAGTGTCTGCACCTCGGGCCAGCCCTGGATGGATGGGCAGCTGCCATCCAAGGTTTGCCTGCACCTTGGGCCAGCCCTGGGCAGCTGGGGGGCTGAGGGGAATGGGCACCGCCATCTTGTGGCTGTGGGCACCACCATCTTTGCGATCATATGAGGGTCAATTAGCATATTCCCTCTTTATTAGATAGGATATAATAGTAATTAGATATATAATAGATAATATGTATAATAGAATATATATATATACATATATATATATATATATATATATTTTCTTCATTTCTATTCCCCATTGAGTAAATTAAAACATCTTAATTCAAGATTTTTGATGATCAAGACTTAATTTTCTAGTCTTATTTTCCTTTATTCTCATTTATGTTACTTACCAAACTGAATAGCAGCAGCGCTAACAGGAGGGACTCATATTAAGCATTTGCTGGCACGGAGTTAAGGCTTTACATGCTGCATTTTACTGTTATCCTCACAAGAGTCCTGTGAAAGTTTTAGCCAAACTTCACAGGTGAGAGGACAGACTTCTGCAGGTTTAGCAGCTTCCCTGGTCCCACAGCCAGTACACAACTGACTCCAGGGTCCCGTCCTCTTAGACTACACCTGCTGCTCCCCGCAGTTCTGATCGGTGCCTTCATGCAGGCTTTCCTCTCGGCGTGAAATTAGTGCTATTCTTTCCCATCTTTACAGCTCCCTCTTCCCCCATGTTTCTAAGAGCAGCCCAAATGCTGCTTTCTCCTTGAATCCCTCCGGGTGGCTGTGCTTGCACCATGCTGAAAAATTCCTCCAAGTCTTTACTACTCCACGTGTCACAGGCCAGCAGCAGGGCATCAAATGGAAATGCAGAACCTGAGGCCCTACTCCAGATGTCCTCAATCAGAAACTGCATTTTTGTAAGATCTTTGGGCAGTTTATGTGCAAAGTTTAAAAACTGCAGTATGGGACTTGACTTTCTTTCTTTCTTTCCTTTCTTTCCTTTCTCTTCTTCCTTTTCTTTCTTTTTTTCTCCCTCCTCCCCTCCTCCTCCTCTTCCTCCTCCTCCTCCTCTTCCTCCTCCTCCTCCTCCTCCTCCTCCTCCTCCTCCTCCTCTTCCTCCTCCTCCTCCTCCTCCTCCTCCTCCTCCTCCTCCTCCTCCTCCTCCTCCTCCTCCTCCTCCTCCTCCTCTTCCTCCTCCTTCTCCTCTTCCTCCTCCTCTTCCTTCTCCAGGGAAGCTGCTAAACCTCCAGAAGTCTCTGTCCTCTCACCTGTGAAGTTTGGCTAAAACTTTCACAGGACTCTTGTGAGGATAACAGTAAAATGCAGCATGTAAAGCCTTAACTCTGTGCCAGCAAATGCTTAATATGAGTCCCTCCTCCTCCTCCTCCTCCTCCTCCTCCTCCTCCTCCTCCTCCTCCTTCTCCTTCTCCTTCTCCTTCTCCTTCTTTTCTTCATACCTCTCTTATTTGTATACCTGTTGTATATTCTCAATTGAGCTGTAAGATCTTTGAGGGCAGGAGGATATTATATTCTCTTTTGAATATATAAAGTATACTCATAAATATACATTACATAGAAAAGGCACATAATTTGTTTGGTGATATAACAGAAGTTATATTTAAAAGTTCACATCATTTTTTAGGTCAAAAAGTCCTGTGTTATTTGGAATATTTTTTCCAGTGTGCTAACAGAGTCACTTTGACAATTAATTTACTTTTAATATTTCCACAAATTCAGGCTTTTGATAACATCAAAAATGTTAAGAGGCATAATCTAGATCCTTAAAAAAAAGCTTTCATTCTTTCCCATATCCTTTGGTCTGTAACGAGAGCTTGGGACACAACATCTTTCATTGCCAAAGTAAAAATATAGATATTACAGATTTGGAGTAAAATCAATACTTAGAAAATAGAAATACTGAAAGCTGAGGACTTCAATCAATTTCACGTGTGAAGTTTTGGAGTTTGTCTTCATTCAGGCCACTCACAGTCTCCTAAGAACGTTGGAATGGAATTTTGTTTTGACAGATGTTTGATTCTAAGCTTTATTTTATAGCTAATTTGTTGAAGAGCAAAACCTCAGTCACTGCAGATGCTCCTATATCGTCCTGGCTACTTATAAGCCAAGGACTGATAATTCAAACTATTGATTTTTTTGAAATGATCACTGTATGTTTTCTAGTTTTTTATTTAGACACAGTGTTTGCATATATTTGTACCTTTAAGTGTTCTCAGGAAGTGTGACCAACTGATCACTGAGACTGGCAGATGCTCAGCCCTTCAATCAGCTTCTTGTTGCTGTACAATCTGGCGTCTCTCCTTTTTGCAGAATATGTAATTGGAATGCATGCGGGAAAAGAGGGCAAACACACATCGGTGGCTTTTTTATCTTCTGCTGGTTCTGTTTCAGCAGTCAGTATGACCTCTCAGAAAGTTACAAACCTAAAAATTGCCTACACATAAATCTCCCCTTTGGAGCTGACAAAATTCTCCAATTCAGAGAGGATACCTCTTTTCAGAATTATTTTTTTTTCCCGTGTGAGTGTGTGTGTTGCTTCAGTGAGAGGCTCCCTTCCCACCTCATCATTGGTTTGCTCACTCCCTTATGTGATGAGTCAATGCTTCCAGAATAGGGGCTTCCGAGTGACTGCGGGACTATTACTTCCAAATGAGCTCGTGCGTCTTAACAGGGAGCGTTCAGACCACACCCCAGGTAAAAGGAAGTCTTTCCTTAATGCTTTCAAGAACTTTTAAAGGCTGTGTACTGTGGTATTTGCTGCAAAAGGGCTTGAGGGAGAGCTGCCTGGGTGTAGATAAATTTGACTGTGTCTCAAAGAGGAATGTTATCTGCAGTTACTGTAAAGGCAGGCTGCTTACTGGGGAACCAAAGAAAATGCTCAGGACGGCCCTTGGCCTAGAGTCACTGCTAAGACACCCTGTAATGTCTGTTTTCAACAGGAGGCTAGTGGCCATCTGTGAGTGTGGGTGTCAACACCCGAGGAAGAGAACTTTTAGGGAAATAAAAGAAACGAAGGCATTGCAGCCCGAAACTGAGCGAAGGAGCAGTTAGCTGTCATGCCCTGGGGGGAACAATTTCTTAAATTCTTTGGCTGTCTGGTGAGAAGGTGACAGGCTCAGAAGTTTTGAGTGCTTGAAACCATTTAGAAAAAGATTTTAATCCTCCCAGCTCTAATTTCTATTATTAAAATAGTTTCCCAAGGATAGGAATGAAGACGTGATTTTAAACGGCACTGACAACTGAAAGTGTTAACTGGCATTTAACGAATGCAATGGTATTAACATGCATCTGTTTCTGCTTTGTGTGGAAAATGATTTTTCATCACCATAGCGATTCATTTCTGGGCTCCAATGGAACTTGGCCACAGTATGTGGTAAATAGCAATTTTTTTTTTTTTTCCTGAAGAAGGGATTTAGCAGTCTACCAGCTAGGCTAACACGTGACGCTTCATCTAAATGTAGCTGCTGTAATGTCAAATCCCTTTCCAACTGAATTCTGTACAAAAAATTTTGTACATCCTTGGTGAGATAAGAGGATGCTAGGTAAAGGCAGAGAACAGAGCCCCATGCTAACACTGTACTCCCAACTTAAAAGCGAATACCAAACCATCGCCCTTTCTGTGGTTGCTCTTCTGAGGAATGTGTATGGATAGGAATTTTCCCCTGATCTTGTTCTCTAACAGTAACCTAGGAAGATAAATGAGTCTTTAGTCCTATTAGATTTTCTGTTTTAATGTTATTCTTGAATGACATGTATTGGTTCAACTAAAATTTAAAAAAGTATTCTTCTACAACTGATACAGAAATTTTATGTAGGATAGGGATACTTTTATAAGAAAATATAACAAATGAAGTACAAGAAAAGAATTTTGCTTCTTTTCAGTTGCTTTCATTGTCAACATGTGATTATGTCCAGACATTCCTTTGATGGTGTTGTTATAAAAGCACACTTTATTCATTAAGCATCAGTTTTCGTTTTCTTTTTAAAAAAATTTCTTCTTTTTAAAAAATCTTTATTGTTGAAAGTATTACATAGGTCCTCCTTTTCCCCCCATTAACGTCTTTCAGGCCCCTTCCATTCTCTCCACTCCCTCACCACCTCACTCTCTGTGTCCACAGATTACGCATACATGCCTATAAGTTCATTGGTTGAACTCTTCCCACTCACCCTCCCCTGCCTTCCCTCTGAGGTTCAACAGTCTGTTCAGAAGCATCCGTTTTCATTCACATTAGTGGAGGTCTGTGTATTTTATAGAGATTTAAGGAGTATTAAATTATACAACTTGTGCAAGTTCTTTGGAGACGTAAATTTTCATTATTTATATGCTTTAGAAGGCAAAAGCACTTTTACTAATGGTTATATGTATTTCATAACATATGAAATGCTTATACTGAGTGGGGTGCTTATACTGAAGACTGTACTACATTAGTATTTACATTTCATTTGGATGGAACCAAAAATACACCTATAGTCACCATATAGGGGCATGAGGGAGGCCTACAGAACCTGGGGACAAAATCACATTGTCACCTCTTCTTTGACTTCTAAATGACAGTCTCTGATGAACTATCTGAACAACCTAAGTGATTTCTTTGCTAAAGCCACTCTCCATCCATCATGGTATTGATGAGATTAAATATGTTGAGAAACCTTTCTAAAAATTCATGTAGAACGTGTGTTGCATTATGTATTGCTGATAAGACTAGTGGGCTTCCCAAATCTCACAAAAGATCTAATGTTTCTTCCTACAAAGGAAAGCACTGATTTTTCTATTTTCTGATGATAAGCTGTAAACTGGGACTTGTAACATGATTGCAATCATGGAATAATGATAAATATCATTCAAGGCTAAAAAGAATATTAAAAAAATAAAAGTTGGCTCAGGAGGGTTTATCTGTGTATGTTATACCCCCTAAGGATTATGAATTGTTTCTATAAGGCATAGATGTTTTAGTTTTTTAATTACCAGAAAGGTATACCCTATAATAAGTGGTCCAGACTTAGTTTGTTAAGCCTGTAACTTCAGCAAAATTTCCTACAAGGAAATCCAGTCCTCTTTGTTTGATCTCATGTCCACAAAGGAAATATTCAGTTAATAATCTAGTGTCCAAGATAGCCTGCTCCAGGTACCCTCTAGTCCAGTGGTCCTCAACCTTCCTAATGCCGAGACCCTTTAATACAGTTCCTCATGTTGTGGTGACCCCCAATTTCATTGTTACAAATTGAGCATAATTAAAGCATAGTGATTAATCACAAAACCAATATGTAATTATATATGGTCTTAGGCGACCCCTGTGAAAGGGTCGTTCGACCCCCAAAGAGGCCGTGACCCACAGGTTGAGAACCGCTGCTCTAGTCTAACCTCAGTCTCACATTGAGCCACCATGCTATCTGTCTTTCTCTCCAGCCCAGTCTTTCTGTTACCCAGCATGTCTTTTGTTTTCAGAAGGATGACCTTGTTGACATTCTTGTGCCACATTTCATTAACCTTCACAATCTCAGTGTCCTTCCTGCTTTTTCATCTCAGATACTCAATCTCAAGGCCAAAGCCTGGACCTCATAATCACCTAGAATTATTATACTTCTAAATCTTAAACTCTCACAACCATTCTATGGCCTTCTAGTGCCTTGAATCTGTCCCTCTTCTTTACCCATTTAAACTAACTCTGTCCGTGGTGGATCATTTGCTCTGCTCTCGTTAGTACTCTTAATTTCCCTGTACTCACAACAACCTTCTGCTAAAACCACATCCAAATGTGAATTCTCTGAATGCTACAACTCATTTTCTCTGTTCCTTTGATAGGCAGTTGAGCATCCCTGGAGAGAATATAAAAAAGCTAAGCAAATTGCTTTACTACATCTCATAGGTTTATATTTGGGCTGGGCCCTCAGTATAATCTATCAATCCTTTTGTTTATCTATTGCTGTCAATGATATTCCAGGCTTTCCTAGTTTCTTTAAAATCCCATGTTGCCCTAGCCAGTTTGGCTCAGTGGATGGAGTGTGGGCCTGTGGACTGAAGGGTCCTTAGATCAATGCCTGTCAAGGGCATGTACCTCAGTTCCAGGCTTGATCCCTGGCTCTAGTTGGGGGCCTGTGCAGGAGACAACCAATCGATGTATGTCTCTCACATTGATGTTTCTCTCTGTCTCTCCTCCTCCCTTGCACTCGCTCTAAAAATCAATGGAAAAATATCCTCAAGTGAAGATTAACAAAGATAAAATAAAATAAATAAAATAAAATCCCATTTTGCCTTTGCTAGTTCTTCCTTTGCTGCTTGGTCACTTAATGGTAGATTCTGGAAGGTTCAACCTTGGGTCTCTTTTTTTGCTGTTTGTGGTAATTTCATCTAGTCTCATGGTTTTAAATACTATGTATAGGTTAACAACCCTAGTAATTTAATCGCCAGCACAGACTTTCCTCTAAGCTTGACTCCCTATACACATTCCACTTAGATGTATATTTCAAATTTGATTTTTATTCTCAAACAAGCTTTACCTATTGCTTTCCCCATCTAGTGAATAATAACTCATGTTTTAAGAAATTACTGACATCAAAAATGTTGGCCTGGTCTTGATTCTTGTCTATCTCTTATATCCTACATCTAACTTTTCAGCAATTTATAAGATTTTCCTTTAAAATATAGCCAGAAACTAACACGTCTGATAACTATTACTGCAGCAACCTGAGTGCAAGCTACCATTTTCTCTCCCATGGGTGATTGCAATAGCCTTATAGCTAGTCTTCATAGCTTATAACTATGGAAATACTATATATTTTACAGGTTTTTTTTTTACTCTTCTGTTCACTAGAATGTAAATTCCATTAGGGTAGAGATTTTTGTTCACTGTGGTATTACCAATCCTACAGTAGTATTTCACAGTTAATAGGCATTTGATAAGATGCTGTTCAATAAATGAAAGTAAGTATAAGTAAGTAAAATGTTCAAGTGAGGGTTGTTTTAGTAGGAACATAGTATCAGGACTGAAGGCCACATAAAATGACAAAGATGTAGGTGAGTGAATAGATGTGTGATGGGGACCTTGGAAAATCTTCTCTGATTGCTTTCATTATCTTAATGGAATGAGAAACAAAGTCATCAGCTCAGAGTGAGACTAGGGGAGATGTTGGGGGTTTGAGAAAGAAAAAAAAGATGTGAATTTTCTAGGCAAGTGGAAGAGTGAATGGGCTGTGGAACCATAGTATGATTATAGAGCAGCACCGAAGGGCCTGCTTGAGGCTCAGAGTCATAAATTTGAAGTGAAACCAGTAAGCACAGTCATGTGATTTTCCATAACCACATTCACCTCTGTGGTCCATGGGTAGAATAGGCATGGGGTCAGATTTAGTGAGGACTGTGATTTACCCACACAGGGAAGACAGTGTGAGAGAGGTAAGACATGTAAGGGATATGTAGGGGCGTAGTTGTGGTAAATGCAGTCATATGATAAATGCATGCTAATTATAAAAAATAAGTATGGGAAAACCTAATTTTGGAAGAATCAGCAGCTTTTCATTCTGTTGGAATTGCCGAAGTGTTGGAGTTGGAAAACTGGAGTGAGTGATACAGAAAGAAATAGAATGAAAAAAATAAAAATATGGAGGGACCATTGCTTTTGGTCTAGTCTAGGAATATGAGAGGCAAGGAGAGTAGAGGTCAAGACAACACAATACTAGAAATATTATCCATGGAATCTATATATAAAAAGCCAGCGACCGTAAGTAATGCTGTAACGACCATAATGACTGGTCGCTATGATGCCCACTGTGGCTAGTGAACCGGCTGGATCAGGGGGTGGGGCTGGCTGGCCAACCTTGCAGCCCCTCCCCCAACCTGACCCCACCCCAGATCGGCCCCCCACCATGATCAGGGGCAGAGCCAGCCAGCCAACCACCCAGGGCCCCTCCCCCAGACCCCTGCCCTCCAATTGGCCCCCAACCCCAATTGGGGGCAAGGCCTGCTGGCCAATCACCTGTAGCCCCTTCCCCCAGCTGGCCCAGCCCTGATCAGGCTCTGATGGGGACAGGCTTGCTGGCCAACCTCCTGCCATCTCCTCCTCTGGACAGGCCCAGCCCCAATCCGCCTCAATTGGGGCCGGGCCAGCCGGACCCCACCTGTGCACAAATTCTTGCACTGGGTCTCTAGTATAAAATAATGAAAAGCATAATGTAAGAGGTAGTAGATTGAGCCAGGAACTTAATCTTTAAAGAAAAGAGTTTGATGTAGGTATGGACAGATAACTGTGACAAGGTGAAGTAGTGAGTGTTCTAGATTGATGACACAAAATTCAAAGCTGGAAATTTTTAGGTACGAGTAAGGAAGAAGACTGGCCTGGAAGCATTAAATAGGAGCACACCTATTCTACTTCCATGTCAGTGTGAGAGGAAACAGCTACCACTGAGAGAGCTTCTTGGGAAGGAGAGTCCTTCAGAGGGAGCTATGGTTTAGTGAGAGCTAGAATATTTAGGGAAGAATATGAAGAGTATGAAGGATTTTGTGATGGCTGACTGAATCCCAGACAGTGTACAGTGAAAGTATATCAAGAGTTGGAGCATGGTACACTATGGGAACAAAACTAGGGGTGTGCATAGCATATAGAGATTGAGCGATGATGCAGAGGTTTGGATTTTCACAAGGACAGAAGAGATGAGTTAAAATTCATGTTGAGGTAAGGTCCAAGTTGCCCAAGGCATAGAAAGGTAGTACAGCTTGAACGGAATGGAAAGCAGGGCTCTTGCCAAGGCATATCATTCATATATATATATATACACATATATATATATATGTGTGTGTGTGTATATATATATATATATATATATATATATATATGTATATATATATATATATTATTGATTTCAGAGAGGAAGGGAGAGGTAGAAACATTAATGATGAGAACCATTGATTAGTTGCCTCTTGCACGCCCCCTACTGGGCATTAAGACTGAAACCCAGGCATGTGCCCTTGACTGGAATTGAACCCTGGGCCCTTCAGTCCGCAGGCCAATCCTCTATCCACTGAGCCAAACAAGCTAGGGCCATATCATATATTTTGTGGCAGAGGCATGGAGGCAGCAAAGCAGAGGTGTCACTCTGACACAATGAGGATTGATTATGTCACGTACATTGGTTGCATAAAAAATGATTTCCCCTCACCTTCCCACTTCCCCACTCCATCAGATGTATGAGCTTTTCTTTATCTTAATTCACTTTCTTTGGACTCCAAGGAGGCCATGTTCCTGTTTTTTGTTTGTTTGTTTGTTTGTTTTTGTTTCCGTACTTATTCTGCCTGCTCCTTCCAAGATCTTGCTCTGCTTTTATTTTCTACTGGTTCCTTCCTTCAGTCTACAGATATGTTCAAGTCTATCCCTTACAGACCAAAAGGCACCTTTTTGACTCTGCTTCTCTGTCTGACTACGCTTAACCTTTCTCCTTACTTCTTAACCAAACTTCAAAAGAGAAATCTACAGCACCATCTTCTCTTTCTCCCTTTTCATTTAATCCTCAAGTGATTGCTGTTGGCTTTCTGTCCTTTCTCTATTCTTGTGTCTTTCAAAACCAGAATTATCTATTTAAAAATCTCGTGTGAATATGTCATTTCCCAGTCTTTAAAGGTTCTCTGTTGGCAATAAGTAGGACATAAGGAAAGCTTGATCTACCCGCCACTGCTGCTTTTTCCCATGCTTTCTCTCTGCTGGTTGTCTCAACCCAGGACCAATGGGGGGATAAGGACATATATGTTATACCTTAATCAATAAAGAAAAAAAAAAGAATGAGTGAAAGATAAAACATATCCTTTATCAGGCATTCACAGCCAGATAGCCAGAAAAGCATACTTCCAATTTTAAATCCACATTTAGCATTCTCATTATTGATAAATGTTAAGTTTCTTCCATGCTTAGTGATTATGAGTCAAATTGAACCTGCTAAACCAGGGTTAAAAGGATAAAAGTCCATTTTGAAACAGACCAGAAGCTGAGTTTGTGATGAAGCCACCGAGGTAGAGATGCCCTAATATTCTAGCACATCAGCTTGCCACCTGTTGTTTTATTGTCATCTCCTACACCAGGATCTTCCTGATATACGATGACTATTTTTACAGCTGTTTTCTTTGGCAACCATATACCTGATCACAGGACAATAAGAAATTTATTAAAAAAATGAGATAAGTATCCTGGTGTATAGAGAAAAAGTCAAGGTAAACCTTTGACAAGACTGAAACTCTAATTTATTACATGTCTCATAGGTCTCTTCTGGTGATTCTGAAGCCAAACCTCTGATCTTCACATTTGTCCCCACTGTCAGAAGACTACCAACCCACTCTCAGTTGGCTGACACCTCTAAATTCCTTGTTAAAATTCCTGAGGAATCAAGTGATAAGAATCCAGAAACTGTAAATAGGGTAGGATTATTTTTACTCTTTCTTATATCAAGCAAATAACATTACATTATCCAAACTGATGTCTTAGAAGTTTGAATGAATGTTTATTTCCTCCGCTTAATGTGAGATGACGAAGAAATCTAAGGTTGACTAAAAATATGTTTATGTAACAGAAACTTAAATGTAATCTAATCCCAGGTTCTCTCTAATACATTATTCTCAACCCTTTTGAGTTGATATGTTATTACTTGCCTCCTGCTACCTCCCCTTCTCTCAAATGTATTTTAAATTATAAAAACAAAATTAAAAAGAAGTTTATATTTATTTTGAAAGAAAATACAAGATAAAACAGTGAGGTGCTACTATTTACATGTTATGACCGGCAACATTAAAGAAGTCTAATACCCATCGTTGGGGCCACTGTGGGGATATTCACATGGCTCACATTTTGTTGCTAGTTATGTGAATATGTATACTTTTAGTGGAAAAGCCTTTATCCACTATCATAAAACTGTGCCTAGCCTTTCAATAACCTGACTCTTTGGAATGTATCCCCAAAAATAGGACAAAAAAAATGTTATGTAGAAAATATTTAGTGAAAAATAAAAACAGCATAATACCAGAAAAGTTAAGAATATGATGATGCCTCACCTTGACAAACTTATAATTATAGTGATTATGTAAATCCATGGAAAATGCTAACCTTATAATATTATGTCACAAAATAGGTTATAAAATTGCATTTATACCCTGATTAGACCTATCTAAAATGCGACCAAGACTGAAAAGAAAATTAAGACAAAATGGACAAAAACCTGAAGATGACTTGTATTAGAAAAGTAAATGATATGTGCGTAAAAAAAAATCTCCTTAGAATGTGTTTCAATATTGTCTCATTTTAAATAAAATGTGACTGGGGAACTTTGTGGTATTCTTGAGCCAACTGGAAAGGCATAAAATAACCTGATTTACTTTCTATGAAAACATCTTAGCTAGCAAGTAGTAATATATCTGGGATTCTGGGCATTTCAATGCTATCTTATTTCAAAGATCATTGGGACCAAATTATTTTAGAAAAATTCTGAATACTGCATAAGGCACTTCTGGGAAGTTTCTAACAGTAGTCAACTACATATAATATATTTTGGGTTCCTTTGTCGTTAGGCACTATGATTATGTGAGACTGTAAATATATGAACCAATTTTGGTTGCAAATCTCCAAAGCTTCCTAGGATGATGATAATCACCTGATGTTTGCAATGATACACACAGAACTACATTGTTAAAATGAGATTAAAGTTTTTTCTTTCTATTTTTTGAACAGTTCAGTATTATAATCGAACAGGATAAATAATCCCTCATTTTTCTATATTTCACAACTATTTACTGAGCGTGATACATGCTTGGTGCTGTGTATTCTGCGTGAATCAAGTCAACTCATAACTTATTGGTTACTGGGAATGCAGGCAATGAAAAAACTGAAAAATGTATAATAAAGTCTCAAATTGTGATAAATGCTGTAAAAATGCTTCAAAGTAAAGAAATAGAGAATGATAGACAATGGGGGAATGGGCTCTTTTAGATCATTAAAAATGTTTTCAAAAACTAGTTCAATTTTTTGCCAGTTTTTAAGTTAGTCCATCACTTTTCATAATAAGCAATTTGTCATTGAATACTTCTATTTTTAATTTAAACTTCCTTCCAATTTGGGGGGGGGTGTTATTATAGAGCATTGTAATTAATATGTGAAGTGACCATTATCAGAGAAATCCTAATCAGAGGCAATTTGTATTTTATCTTGACTATACCAGCACCAGCTAAAAAGTGTGAAATGGATGTGTAAAGTCAACTCCTTAGCTTAGTTATATCTAATCAATGATTTGACTTCTATTCTGTCTTTATACACACAGAACACATACATACATATTATCACACATTATATTGATGATCATAGTTGAAATTATTTTAGTTTAATTAGTGTCTTCTTTAACTTCTATTTTGAAATAATTTTAAACTTAAATAAAAGATTAAAAGAAAAATATTAACTATAGTATGGTTATCAAAACAAAGAAAATTAACATTGGGTCTTTTAAATACAATCTTAGCATACACAACTACTACCATTTTAGAACAAAGTGTTTTGGTAGTATGGTAAAGCTGTCTTACATTTGGTCTTATGAGCCTTCTATATATTCATAGAAAATTGGATGTGATAAGATATAGAATTACAAATCCAAAATAAAATAACAATAAAAAATACTTTGTACTGAAAATATCTTTTTTGGGTGTCCTATTCACAACTTCTTCCCAATTAGCTTAGATTGTTTTGTCTGAATGTCTGTGAATTTTGTTCCAATTTAAATTTTCCTCTCAGATTTTTAGAGAGATTTATATTATTTTAGAATGTTTCAGTGGGATTTCCTCCCTCCCCCATTTATACAGACTATACAGGTTTTGCTTGACCATTAGCTAAACCCTGTACAGTCTCCCTTTGTTTCATGAATGTCTTCATGGAAAACATTACCCTCTTCATCTCTTTTTACAAAGTAATCTCATGATTTATTTGAAAGCAGGTTTGTTTGTTGATGTTGATTCTGAGGCCTTCCGTCTTTGATTTTGGACGAGGACAAATAGGTGGGCTAGTAAAAGGAAACTGCTAACTTCAACCTAATCTTTCTTCAGCCAACCTGATTTTTAAATATATTTTTAGAAATTCTTGTCCTTAAGCAGGCTATGCTTTTAAGTGTACATGCAAAAAAGTAGCATGTATCAAACTGATGTCAATGCTTTTATTTATTGCAGTCTAATTTCAGTGAGTACTTGACCTTGAAAGCTGGGAGCCAACAGCAGAGAGACGGAGGGGCATTGACTGGTCCTTCAGAGGTCAGCGGAAAGATAGCACAAGTAAGGGAATTTAAAGTGAACGAACCCCAAGGAATGCAGCAAAGTGGCCTCTTCAAAGCTGAGTATGTCTTTATTGTGGACTCTGAAGGGGAAGATGAAACTACAAGCAGAAAAGTTGAACAAAGCCCCCCAGTGGGGATGGGCACCACAGCTACTCGGCCTACATCTCTAGCAATCTCCTCCAGTCTGGTCTCTGATGTGGTGCGTCCCAAAACAAGGGCAACAAACCTCCAGGCCCCATCACATCCTGAAATGCCTCATGGGATGGCTTCTCAACAAAAGCATGGGCAGGTAGGTTTTTCTTCTTATAAGAAAAAAATATTGTTTATATACCCTTTGTTCTACTGTTCTTCGTCAAGGCATAAAATGCTCTTAAAGAAAAAGATATTATAAAACCAAAATCTCGTGATCAGAAATCATCAAGGTGTAAATATAGGCAGTAAATTTATAAGACATAAAAGATTATACAATCATACTGTGAATTGGCTGAGGAGAAAACGTGAAACCTTTAGTTGGAGTGGATTTCAGGAAACACTACCTCTTCCTTTTGAACAATCCTTGGGAAGGTTGATGATGGGAGTTTCTTAGGAGAGAGTGCTTGGTCAGCTGGGTGCTTCAAGAGGCACATTGAAAATATGGAGAAGCATCCAATGAGAAGACATCAGTTGGATTTTAGATATAAACATGTTGCTTTCAAACTAGGAAAAGAGCAGTAAAGGGTACAGTAGGAACTAAAAGTGTATAAGGAAAATAATTTCCCCCTGTATGCCATAAGGGAAATATCCTGGAAGCCACCCGGGTGGGACTGGCCTCAATAAAATGGGGAGAAGATCCCATCCCATAATTTAGCAGCAAGATTGAATGATTTCTTTAAGGTGGACAGAAAGCCTTTGGTTAGAAGACTGATGTCTGTGGCGGCAAGAAAAAATATCAAGGAAAGAAAGGGAGGGATTTTGAAGGGGAAAATAGGAAGATTTTGCCATTGACTGTCTATTTGTTGTAATGAAATTATTAGATACTTTAACAAAGTGTAGGTAGAATGTCAGGAAAACAGAGGCTGGCTTTGGAGTAAATAGTGAATGGAGAGTTGCCCTTGACAGTGAGTGTGGGTGAGAACCAAGATGTCCTGCTTGGGATCTACCAGACCAGATATTTGCAAGCATCTCAAAGTAGTTGGGTGAACATTATTGATGAACTGGACTTTTGGATCTATGCAAAACCGTAGAGTCGGCATCTTATTTTTGGTGCCACCCTATCTTTATTTTTGTGCTTTCACTTCCTGATGCTGTATTTATATCTCCATCAAGCATCCAGTACCCTTGTGCTATCTTTTGGTGATAGAAGACCCTTTCTGGGCTATCTCTACCCAGGATGACTGGACTAAAAAAATAAAATTATTTCTTCTTGAAGTTTATTCTCAGCTAGTTATTGAAAATATTCTAATCACACAATTAAACATATTCTCAGTAAGTGGTGATAGGCTTAAATATTTTTTTCTTAACTCAGGGAAGATGATGGAATAACCAAGTAGGAGATGTGAGGGTTTCCATAGTCAGTAGAGGGTAGTTTGATGGGGCCCCTTTGAAAAAGAACATGCAGGTGTGATGATACCAGATATAAAGAAAGAAAAATGTTCTTAAGGAACTATTTTTAGCAATTTTTAAAATTTACTTTTTTCCCAATTGAAATATTTCTTCCCAAATTGGTCATTTATTTTGTTTTCATGTGACTAAATATGTAGAGGTTAAAGTGGATACTAAACACACACGTTGGAAACTTCTTGCCAGCATAGGTTACTTCAGAGGTCATAGTTCATGTTATCAGGGCTCCACCGGAAAGGCAAAGCTCAACCTTATTCATTAGCGGTGGCTGAAAATGATGGTTACCACTAATGGAGGAGTTCTGAATCCTGAAATGTTTGGGAATAGCTGTTGTTCCTGTTTCCATTTTCCTTAATAATTCATTTTAGTGGTGAATAGTAGATCATCATGAAATAAAAAAAAGATGAATTAAAAATAAGAGGACCGTCACACACAAATTTAAACTATAAAGAAAAATGACCAGAGCATGAAAGAAGACACTCCAAAATAAATTTGATGCAGTCAGTAGTAGAAGTTTAATGTAAAAATTCTAAAGACTATCCTGTGATTGGATTACTTGATGCCAACAATAGCAATTTTTCAATCAGAAATGCAGTTAAGTGATTTTCTGTTCAACCTGGTGAAAATGAATCCATATATAGGATTGTCTATAAATTAGCACTATTAGTTATTCATAAGTATTTATTAGGCTATTCCTAAAAAAATGTCTCTGGTTATTTGTTTGGAATTTAAGCTTTTCATAACTTAACCTAAATGTCATTTTCTAATCACATCTTGTACCTCTCTTCTTCAGTTCTCCCAAATTATCACCAATGTTCACACTCCATCCCTTTTCATCCCTGAGCTCTTGATTTCTCTGTGTGTGATGCTTCTTTCTTCCCCAGACCCAAGGCCTTTTTGGCCCAGGCTACTTGACACTGTAAGTGCAGCTCAAGTAGCACCTTACCCTACACATTCCCTTTGAAGGTGGGTTAGTTTTGCTTTTTCATATTTGTTGGTTTTTTTTTTTTATAGTTTTGTAGCCTCTTCAATGCTTATAATAATTGATTTTATTTTTCTTCCTCACTAGACTGAGAATAACTTGAAGTCAAAGTCTATCTCCTGTTTATTTCTGTATCCATAGCACAGAGTGTAGTGTCTTTAACATAGGTGAAATTCAATAAGGTGTATGAAAAGAAAAATGTTTGGAAGTTTTCATCTTTGAAGTTTTTTTTCTCAGATATTGACTCCTTCATGAAGTCTGCTTTGGTTCTTTCAGTGAAAGCAAACTCTCCCTCAATTTAATTCTGATAACCTTTTCCCCTGAACATTTTTTATTACAATTATCCTATTACAGCATGTATTATAACTATGGAGATTTGTGCCTCATCTTCCCTAGCAGACTGTAAATTATTTATAGGAAAGACCCTGTTAAAATCATTTCTATTAAACATTTTGTTCCCTATAGTAGTTACTGTGTTATCTTGAACATAGTATAAAGATTAGGTTGAGTTTATTGTTGTTTGAAGTATTTTTGTTGTAGTGGCATATAGAATTTCAATTTTAAAGTGTAAGTAAGAAGTAAAAATGCTATTAAGCAGTTGAATTAAAATCCTCATAAATAAAATTCACAAAAAAGTATTGTTTTTGAATGTTGGTGTAAAGGTGTAAGAATTGTCTTACCTAGGGATAGTATTAGCATTCAAAGGGAGGGGATATACACATACAAACACAGAGTGATTTGTCTGAAAGGCCTATGATAAAATCTGGGTTTAGGCAATGATTGTACCAATAAAAAAACAAACTTATAGGGTAGAGTTAATTGGATTGTTTTATTAGAAAAAGTAACAATGCATGAATTTATAACTAAGGAAATTAGATAAATGTTGGATTAACTGGGGAAAGAATAACAGGTATTGGGAAGGGATAGGAAGAGGTAAGATGTTCAAGGGTAGCTTGAGATGCCTTGGAAGCATGGCATGATGATATTTAAAAGGAAGGTAGGAGTATGAATATGGAACACAGGAGAGATCTGGGAGACTGGAGATATTTGCTGCATAAATTAAAACAATGAGAATGTAGATATATATATTCTTTCCTGGAGAGAATATAGAACAAAAAGACATAAGATACAAGTCAGGAAACAGTAAAATATAAAGAGCCTGTGGAATTAAGGAAGCCACTGAAAGAGACTGAGAAGGGACCAAAGAAGCTGGAGAGAGGGGTTCATGCAATGGAAGCTAAAGGGGCTTCCAACAAAAAGAGTGGAATATGAACAAGGTCATATACCTAAATATGTAATATTTAGTTAAATTTATTGATTTTTTTAAAGGTAGCTCAGTAATTTTTTTATAGAATTCAAATGAATATGGTGTCAATCATATCACCTTGGGAAAGCAAAATAATAATCCTATCTAATAAAAGAGAAACATGGTAATTAGCATACGACCGCTACCCTTCCCATTGGCTAATCAGGGCGATATGCAAATTAACTGCCAGCCAAGATGGCAGCTGGCGGCCAGGCAGCTGGAAGCGACATGAGGCTTGCTTGCTTCAGTGACAGAGGACTCCAACATTCCCCGCCTGCCGTTGCCGGCCTCTGAGCTTGCAGTTTGAAATATTGTAACAAATATAGAAGCTAAACACAACCCCAGAAACTAGCTTTAAGCCGGCCGGGATCTCAGAGCTGGAGTTGATACAGTGTTTCGATTATAGAACCAAAACAAACCAGATACCTGC